>NC_054387.1:102296769-102605988 GCF_017654675.1 Xenopus laevis
CTGCACCCTCCAGTTACCTGCACTCTCCAGTTAACCCCAGTTACCTGCACCCTCCAGTTAACCCCAGTTACCTGCACCCTCCAGTTTACCCCAGTTACCTGCACCCTCCAGTTTACCCCAGTTACCTGCACCCTCCAGTTTACCCCAGTTAACCCCAGTTACCTGCACCCTCCAGTTAACCCCAGTTACCTGCACCCTTCAGTTAACCCCAGTTACCTGCACCCTCCAGTTAACCCCAGTTACCTGCACCCTCCAGTTAACCCCAGTTACCTGCACCCTCCAGTAAACCCCAGTTACCTGCACCCTCCAGTTAACCCCAGTTACCTGCACCCTCCAGTTAACCCCAGTTACCTGCACCCTCCAGTTAACCCCAGTTACCTGTACCCTCCAGTTACCCCCAGTTACCTGCACTTTCCAGTTACCCCCAGTTACCTGCACCTTTCAGTTACCCCCAGTTACCTGCACCCTCCAGTTACCCCCAGTTACCTGCACCTTCCAGTTACCTGCACCTTCCAGTTACCTGCACCTTCCAGTTACCTGCACCTTCCAGTTACCTGCACCTTCCAGTTACCTGCACCTTCCAGTTACCCCCAGTTACCTGCACCTTCCAGTTACCCCCAGTTACCTGCACCTTCCAGTTACCCCCAGTTACCTGCACCTTCCAGTTACCCCAGTTACCTGCACCTTCCAGTTACCCCCAGTTACCTGCACCTTCCAGTTACCCCCAGTTACCTGCACCTTCCAGTTACCCCCAGTTACCTGCACCTTCCAGTTACCCCCAGTTACCTGCACCTTCCAGTTACCCCCAGTTACCTGCACCCTCCAGTTACCCCCAGTTACCTGCACCTTCCAGTTACCTGCACCTTCCAGTTACCTGCACCTTCCAGTTACCTGCACCTTCCAGTTACCTGCACCTTCCAGTTACCTGCACCTTCCAGTTACCCCCAGTTACCTGCACCTTCCAGTTACCCCCAGTTACCTGCACCTTCCAGTTACCCCCAGTTACCTGCACCTTCCAGTTACCCCTAGTTACCTGCACCTTCCAGTTACCCCCAGTTACCTGCACCTTCCAGTTACCCCCAGTTACCTGCACCTTCCAGTTACCCCCAGTTACCTGCACCTTCCAGTTACCCCCAGTTACCTGCACCTCTCGACTTTAACTAGAGCCCCATTCCCTGAACTAGCCACACAGCCCCACAGCATGATGGAACCTCCACCAAAGTTGACAGTAGGTAGCAGGTGTTTTTCTTGGAATGCGGTGTTCGTCTTCTTCCGCGATGCAAAGTGCTTTTTGTTATGACCAAATAACTACATTTTTGTCTCATCAGTCCAAAGCGCTTTGTTCCAAAATGACAAGTGGCTTGTCTAAATGAGCTTTTGCATACAACAAGCGACTGTTTGTGGTGTGAGTGCAGAAAGAGCTTCTTTCTCATCACCCTGCCATACAGATATTCTTTGTGCAAATTGTGCTGAATTGTAGAACGATGTACAGAAACACCATCTGCAGCAAGATGTTCTTGCAGGTCTTTGGAGGTGATCTTTAGGTTGTCTGTAACCATTCTCACAATCCTCCTCATATGCCGCTCCTGTTTTTTTCTTGGCCTGCTGGCCTGAGTTTTACAGCAACTGTGCTTGTGGCCTTACATTTCCTGATTACATTCCTTACAGTTGAAACTGACAGTTTAAACCTCTGAGATAGCTTTTTGTAGTTTACCCATAAACCATGATACTGAACAATTATTTGTTTTCAGATCATTTGAAAGTTGCTTTGAGGATCCCATGCTGTCACTCTTCAGAGTAGAGTCAAACAGAAGCACAACTTGCAATTGACCACTTTAAATACCTTTTCTCATGATTGGACACATCCCTATGAAGTTCAAGGCTTAACGAGCTAATCCAACCAGTTTGGTGTTGCCAGTAATCAGTATTGAGCAGTTACATGCATTCAAATTAGCAAAATTACAAGTGTACCCAAATTTTTCACATTTGATTTAATTTCATACAACTGAATACTACTTCACTAAAAATCTTTGTTCAGAAAACACCCCAGAGACATACCACTGTTCTCTTTTTTGTTGAAAGTGGAGTCAATTATTATGCAGGCTGAGAGGGATTCTCAAACTTTTTCATATGACTGTACATTTTGTGCCCAAATGCTTCACATTTATATGAAAAGTGAAAAGCATATTCATTGGTTAAAATTGGAAAAATTATTTGCACAGTATACTATATCCGTAATTCAGCTTTAAATCTACAATATGATTTGTAGTCTCTAGTATGACTTATGTATTTCATTATCCTCTTCTCCAGATTCCCTATTACAGGGGAGAAAGAATTACGTTTGATGTTGCTCCGTCCAGGCTGGATTTTACTGTGGAACATGATAGCTTAAAATTAGAGGTAAAGCCATACTCTTCAACGTTTGTGACTTCTATCTTCTTCTTCTTATAGCAATAAAAACAAGTGTCAGGCATAAAACAAAATAGATTGTCAGATGGACTGATCTAAGAGATATTCTTACTACTTATATAGCCATCTATCTTTACAGGGTTTTGGTGTTCTTACCCATTCTCACATTATATGTGTGTGTGGTGAAGCACATAGAATAGATACACATTTACTTTGGCTCTTCCAACCATTTTGGCAACTTTTATGCCCATGAATGTCCTCCCCAAATGCCTTCCTGACAGATATCTCTAAAGGTAGCCATACACAGGGAGATCGCCAAACGAGCAGATATCTCCCCGATATACCCACTGAGGTGGGCGATATCGGGCTTATCCGATCGTGGGCCCTTGGGCCCAACGATCGGATCATAATGCTGCCAATACGGGCGGTTGGATCGCGGGACTGCATCAATGAACAGATGTGGCCGCAATCCGATGGGAGTTTTTACCCTGCCCGATCGATATACTGTCACTATGTCAAGAACCATATGGAAACGAGCAGTGTGTTTTTATAGTTCAATGCATATGTTGGTGTATGGGTTCCATTTTACTGCTCTGTCTGGTTCCCAGAATGCTAACGTGAGTTCTAGTCCTGCTCTTCTATGTAAGTGCTGTCTGTTTTTCTGTTCCTATGTTGTCAGGATGAATATAAATTGGCTGTTTTTCTTTGTTGTTAGCCTGTTTTCCATGTTATGGGCTTCTCTGTGACTGGACGGGTTTTAAATGGTCCTGAAGGGGATGGCGTTCCAGATGTTATTGTTACTCTCAACAATCAGATGAAAGGTAAGACGCACACTAACCCCTGTGTTACTGATGCTGTTCTTGTGTGTTGGCTTGACTGACTGCATGTGTAAAAAGTAGTAAAGCTCTTAATCACTATATGGTCCTTTGGCAGCACCTGCAAATAAAGCTTTCCTTTCACTTTTTTTTGCACTCACTTTCTTGCTTTCACTCTCTTTTTATATCTTTCACTCTTCCCTTATTTTGTTCTCACTCTTTTGCCCTTTTCTTGCATTCACTTTCATTCGTCCTCAAGTTTGTTCTCGCTTTTTTCTTTCTCTTACCCTTTTTTGCTTTCACTGTCTGTCACACTTTATTTATTTTCTTTCTTGCTGTTGTTTTTTTTTTTTTTTTTTTTTAAATGTATTTCTTTGCTCTTTCCTTCTCTCACTTTTTTTTGTTTTCTTGCTCTTTGTTTCACTCTTGCTTTCTCTTTTGCACACTTTGCATATCAGTCAACTCTATAAGATGCAGGAGAAAGTGCTTGAGGGGTGTATGTCATTGTGAAAACCAGCCACACAAAAGGCACAGAGATACACAGTTGGCATGGCATTTCCTCTATTATAAGAATCAGTGTTTAATATACAGAAATATATTTGCATTCCAGTTACCACTAATGCTGATGGATCCTTCCGCCTGGAAAACATGACCGCTGGCACTTACAGTATAGAAGCTCAGAAAGAACATATTTACTTTGATACTCTGACGGTAAAGATTGCACCAAACACACCTCAGCTTGCTGATATAATAGCGGCAAGGTAAGAATAATTGGCACTAATGCAGAGTGTTTGGAACTTTATCTCCGTAGTAATATCTATAGGATACTAAAGGGATGTACAGTCAATTTTGAAAAAATTTAATTATAGGTTTCTTGCAGTAAAGTAACATCTTTGTAATGTATGTCTGTGAATTGTTGTACCTGAGAGAAGGGAAAGCTGCAGAACACTTCTGTGTATCTCAAATCAGGTATAACGTTTTTAACAGACATAAATTTCAATGTTGTTTAAGTGCTAAGAAACAATACATGTATTTTTAAAAAAAATACTTTTATTCCCCTTTAATGAACTTTGGGTTGCTATCCCTTTACCTCATCCCAACCCTCGGCCAACAGAAAGTCACTGTGCTAACTTTTAGGGGGGTATTTACTAAAACGCGACTTTTTCCTCACTCAAAATCCTAAACCTGAATCCCCTTCATTTACTGATAATTCTTTTTGAAAAAGTGTCGCAACAAAATTGTGCAACTTTTTCGAATTGACGTGACAAAAACTCAACTGTGTCGAATTCTCGTTGTGTGACAACTCCTGCGCAGATCATGTCAATCTGCCACTGACGCCAGAAAAAAATTGAGGTTTAATAAATGTAAACTTGTTATTGTTATATGTTATTATGCATGGCCCTTTAGAAGTGTCCTGAATTTTTAATATGGAAGTTCATCTTTTCACACCAACTGTGTCTTCAAATTTATTTATTTATTTATATTTATTTTTTTAAATATAGGTTCAGCGTATGCGGGCGGATTTCTATTACACATTTTCCAGAAAATGTCAGACAGATGAGTAAATATAAAATGACACTAACACCGCAAGACAAGGAAAGGGGTTCAGTTTTTACCACAGAATCTGACTCTAAAGGAAACTTTTGCTTTCAGGCTAGAAGCGGATCTTATGACTTACAGGTACCTCATTTACTTGCCTCTTCTACATTTGAAAAGGTTTACAGGGCACTAAATAGTACAAAACCCCCCAGCTCTGTTGACTTTTATTTTTGTTTGAATAAAATTCTGTGAAATGTTATTATACTGTGATGTATGTAGTAGTACTACTGAAATGTGTCCTTCTACCATTGTGCCTTGCAGGTTTCTGTCCCGGAACATGATGCCAGAGCAGGCCTAGCAATTAAACCAGCAGTATTTTCTGTCACTGTGGTAGACAAACCTGTCATGGATGTTTCTTTCTCACAGTTCATGGCATCCGTTTCTGGCAAAATATATTGCTTGGGTATGTAGATCTAAATCTTTATTGTCTCTTTAAAGGGATTCTGCCATGATTTTTATGATGTTGTTTTTATTTCTAAATTACACTGTTTACACTGCAAATAACTCACTCTACAATATAAAATTTCATTCCTGAACCAGCAAGTGTATTTTTTTTTTTAGTTGTAATATTGGTGTGTAGGCAGCCATCTTAGGTCATTTTGCCTGGCCATATGCTTTCAGAAAGAGCCAGCACTTTAGGATAGAACTGCTTTCTGGCAGGCTGTTGTTTTCGACTACTCAATGTAACTGTGTCGCTGTGGGATCAAGATTTCTGATCTACCAGGCAGCTGTTATGTTGTGTTAGAGAGCTGCTATCTGGTTACCTTCCCATTGTTCTGTTGTTAGGCTGCTGTTCGGAAAGGGAGGGGGTGATATCACACCAACTTGCAGTACAGCAGTTTATCAGAGCACAAGTCACATGACTGGGGGCAGCTGGGAAACCTGCCTAGCCCCATGTCCTATTTCAAAATTAAATATAACAAAAAAAACTGTTTGCTCTTTTGAGAAATGGGTTTCAGTGCAGAATTCTGCTGGAGCAGCACTATTAACCGAGGCATTTTGAAAAAAAAAAAAAATTCCCATGTCAGTATGCCTTTTAAAAGTCATAGTCTCTGTCCTGTGGTGCAGCTGTTTTCCATAGGAAAAGTAGCCTGGTCAAAACACCCAATTTGCCATATTTATATTCTACTAAATAAAATTATTGCAGATAACTAAAATGATTGCAACTCGATTGTATATTAGTGTGTGAGTCCATCATAAACCTCCGCAGGCCATTTGACTCATGCAGACTAGCAAACCGTGAATATAGTTGTCAGTCCCATCTGTACTTCCCAATTGTGCCAGCTGCTCTGTTTATATCACTGTACTGTTATAAAGATGTAATCGTCCGTGATGGCTCTTTCCTAGTTTATTCATATGCAATTTATGCTTTGCATTCCAGCACAGCCAGGACCTGCTTATTGCACGCACCTGTTCTGAGCAGCGCTTATAGCTTTCATGTCATTTGTTTTGTTCCTTAGATACGTGTGGTGACCTGACTGTGATATTACAGTCTACAACTCGCCAGAGAGATAAACACAGTGTGTTGGTTTCTGGGAAGACTGACAACGTGCCTTTTAATTTTGAGAATGTTTTACCTGGAAAGTATAAAGGTATGTTATATACAGTATATGTAATGACTTTAGTTTAAAAATAACTTTTTAGTTGCAAGGACAGCCTTGTCATATTTTGTACCTTTGCAAAAAGTAAGTCTTCTACACACCCTAATTCATTGCATAGCCTTGTTCTGTTTAACACTGAAACCAACTTTGGTCCGCTCCGGTCACATGTAGCAAATCACCCAATTAAATTCCTAGAACCCGGTCAGGTGGAATGAAGCAACCAGAAACAGTGGAGTCCTAAGATTCCCTTGGGAACAATACATTGTTCTGGAGATAAATCGCTATATGGAACAGAGGACACGGCAACAACCTGATATGGTCCTGACCTTATGAGATTTTATATCCACCATATAAACAATCTCCAGACAAATACTGGTTGAGTAGGTAGTCATTTTTGTCCTGTACATGTGCATGTAAGATGCAAATTCAGTCTGCTCAGCTGTTGTCTTGTTACCACTGGCAATATTTATACTAACCGCAGAACCCTATATTATTTGTATTGGTCTGATTGGCAGCTGTTATTTATATGTGTGTTTATTTTAAATGCTGTGTTTCCCAATTTCTGATTTATATATATTTTTTTATATATTTTTAACACAGGAGTGCCCATACTTTACTAATGAGGGGTCTACTTTTAGTGATCTATGATCTACATCCATAAAAACTTTGTTAGCCTTCTGTTCCATGAAAAATATTACTTAAATATTATATTGATTTATGAGAATGTATATTGCTATATTTAACAAACGACTATTTCTTATGTAACCTTAACCTAATAAATAACTCAATGATAGCATGAAATAGGAGGGTGATTTAGACAAGCTGTTTAGACAAGCTGTTTGTTGACAGTGTCTTGAGATCTACTGATCACCAACTAAAAGTCTACTGGTAGATCCCGATCTACCTTTTGGACACCCCTGTTTTAACACATTCAGCACTTTCTTCCTCCAACCATTTGAGGGTAGTGTGCAGACTATTCTGTCTCACCGGTTCAGTTGGTTTTCCAGCCGACTGCCTGCGCTGTGAATCTACTTCCCATGATTTCTGGATACCTTTCTGTGCATTACCTGTATAACAGATGATTACTCTCTTACTGTCTCTTTGTCGTCTGTGTAACATTTAGTGAGCATCGTTCAGGAAGACTGGTGCTGGAAAAATAAATCGCTAGAGTTTGAAGTAGTAGAAGAGGACATTGTTGGTGTAGAGTTCCGGCAGACTGGTTACATGCTACGATGTTCCCTTTCACACGCAATTACACTGGTGAGTGGAACAAAGCACTTTTTTTTCTTTCAGAATTAATTCTACATTATTAAATACACTGAGTTCCAAAAAAACATGTCACCCGCCTCCCCCCCCTCCACACACACAACTTTGGAAATGCATTTATGTATAATTGTGCATTTTGGAAGCTAGTCACATCAACTTTAGTACATAATGGGTAGCTAGCAAAGAGACCTTTCATTTATTCCCTGTGTTTGAAGAGAGCGAGGTGTTTCTGCACTACTTACTCCTACCCAGCATGATTATGTGCTGGAAGTACAACAATACAGCTGAATTGCTTTCACCAGACCTGTTTAATGGAAAAGGACTGGTCCACATGCTCTTTCATACATATCGGTAGGGGACACGCAGTCGTAAATAGTTTAGCACTTATAGCCAATTTCAATATTGAATATTTATGGTACCCAATATGGCATCACGTTTGCCCACGTTTTATGTATTCATCACTCATATTTGGCTAATGTGTCTGAAACTGAAATGTGCTTTTGAGACTGAATAACTAGAGGATTGCTGCCAGGTAGCAGAAATGGTTAATCTTGAGTTTTGTTTGAAGGTTTACAGTAATTGGCATTTTTTATAGATACATTTAGTCATTAAAATTCGAAATAATTCAATTAAAGTTAAACTTCAAATATGTCTTACTTTTTACTTAAAATGTTCTTAATTTTACAGTAATGACAATAGTGACCTGAGATGTCACATGTACATTAAAGTATTTTGTGGCCCACACTTTATTACATCCCCAGAAGTGGTGGCAAAATGCTTTATATTGGGCATATTGACGTTATCTTCAATTAGATGCAGGTGCTTGTCATACATATGTTTGTGAAGCAGAACTACTGCTTAAAAGTAACGTACAGAGAGGCACTCTACAGGTATGGGACCTGTTATCCAGAATGCTCGGGACTTTTCCGAATAACATCTTTCTGTAATTTGGATAGTCCTACCTTAAATCCTACTAGGAAATCATTAAAACATTAAATAAACCCAATAAGATGGTTTTGCTTCCAATAAGGATTAATTATATCTTAGTTTGGCTCAAGTACAAGGTACTGATTTATTCTTTAATAGCTGAAATCTACCTCCCAGTACAGCAATAGTATCTTAAAATAAGATCTTCCCTCTAATTGTGGGAAGACCATGACGTAAATATCCCTAATCCTTAGTTTTGCATGTTTTAACCCAGGAATTTTACCAGGATGGAAATGGACCAGAACACGTTGGTGTATATAACTTATCAAAAGGGGTCAATAGATTCTGCCTCTCAAAGCCAGGTAATTGTATTAATTCTATTATGTTCTTAATATCACACACATTGTTGATGCTGATCAATTTCAGTGTTTTTTTAAATTTTTTTATCAGTTATATAACTATAAATAATTATGTTTTTGGTAATCTGTTTTAATCGGTCTTTCCCAACTAAAGCCCCTAAACGTCCTCCTTGTTGGCTTTCTGCCTTCAAATAAGGACAGTAGAGATGTCCATTGGGAGTAGTGAACTAGATGTGCAAGGGTACCCTGCACCCCAAGGTGGCTCATAAGGCTATGGTCACATGACACGGATTCTCCACCTGCCCCTGCCCCACTGCTGTTCTTTCCTTCTATGCTATGCTGTGGGCACGACAATTTGGCATGAAATACAAAATCTTGCATTTTGGCGTTGAAGTCTGCATCTGCATGGAAATAATGATTCCAGGTGCAGGCAGCACAGCAGAAGAGGAGCAGCAGTGCAAACGCAGGCCATGTTGTGTGGCCCTAGTCTAAGACCACCATGGCCCCGGAAAAATAAACTACATGTATCTCCTGCTCTCTATCATGCTCTCTGATGCCTGATTTTTTTTTTAGACCCAAGTCTTTATGTCCTTGTATTTTTGTTTTTCCTTGATTTATCTCCATGACGCAAAATGCAGAGACAAAGTGGGGGGCATTGTACAATTGGACATTGGACAATCACTGTTGTTTAAGGAAATTATTCATTAGCAACAATGAGTATAAATCATATTCACGGCTTTCTTCTATTCTAGGTGTTTACAAAGTCACCCCAAGGTCATGTCATCGTTTTGAACACGCATACTACACATATGATACGTAAGTGTATAGCCTATAACACCAGAAATGTTTTTAACTTGTAACAAATGCCCCTTAATTGTTCATTACGGCAATGACCAGTAATGTGCGTTCTGTGAAACAAATGTAAATGTCAAGCAGCAAGAAAAAAAATCCTATTAAATGCAGCATATAACATAGTTAGACATAGATTTTTATATGTAAATGCGAAGAGGAAAGAACCCCGCCTATAACTAAAAGGGGGATTTCAAGTTCATATGGGGCAAGGTGTCCTAATTAACCAATAACTGGATGAAGCAAAAGTTATGTTTTTTCAACTTGTCAATGTATAAGTTTATAATATGGTTGAACCAATACACAATGCAATAAATTAATCATACTCTAAGTTACTAATTCATAATAAAATAAAGTGCCAATTAGGGAGTGTGTTAATTCATTATCCTAATAGATACCCGGGTCACAAGCTGATATCACTCTTTACTGCTGTACTGCAAGTTGGAGTGATATCACCCCCTCCCTTTTCCCCCCCAGCAGCCAAACAAAAGAACAATGGGAAGGTAGCCAGATAACAGCTCCCTAACACAAGATAACAGCTGCCTGGTAGATCTAAGAACAACACTCAATAGTAAAAACCCATGTCCCACTGAGACACATTCAGTTACATTGAGAAGGAAAAACAGCAGCCTGCCAGAAAGCATTTCAATCCTAAAGTGCAGGCACAAGTCACATGACCAGGGGCAGCTGGGAAATTGACAATATGTCTAGCCCCATGTCAGATTTCAAAATTGAATATAAAAAAAAACAGTTTGCTCTTTTGAGAAATGGATTTCAGTGCAGAATTCTGCTGGAGTAGCACTATTAACTGATGCGTTTTGAAAAAAACATGTTTTCCGATGACAGTATCCCTTTAAAGGGCTATTCCCAGTAGATGGATCGATCACCTATCACTAAAATTAATCCAATAGGCTTCTTAAGTGCAATTCATATGCGTGTAAAGTGCTGGTGCAATAAATAAATTGATATGCTTGAAATTACTTAAATACCTAATTAAATAAATAAACCAAATGACCATACATAGGGGGTAAGTTATAAAACACCAAATGGCTAAAATCCGTAGAATAGTAAATGAAAACTGGAAAATTTGGATAGAGGGTGGAGTTGTCCCGTAAACTAACTGCCTGATAGATTGCTACGACCTGGGACACCACAACGTTGTAGGCAGGACAGGGTAACCGGGACTGTGGCCTTGTTGATTAAACTTGCCCTATTCTTACAAAGATGCTGAGTATGCCCTAAAAAGCCACAAATCCACAGCCCCTTAGAAATGAAGAAAGAATTCAAAGGTTTAAAGAAAGGGAGGATTATGCCAATAAAACTTGGCCCCACAACCAGTATAGACCCCGACCAAACAGATTTTGAAAGAGAATTTGATTAAAAGATTGTTGTTAAAAATAGAGACAACTTACTTACATAGATTTTATATGTTAAGTAAGCTGTGAAACTATATCTGAAACTATGAACCTATATCTGAAATAAACCTTAATTAAAGTGCACCACTACGGGTTAAAATAGACTGTTCTTTTAAAGCCTTTTGAGAATAACTCTGCTGATGATATCCTATTTAAAAAAAAAAATCTAATAAAAACGTAAGGAAAGCAAGCAGTTTGACTTCTTTAACATGAAGCCTATTTAAAAATAGGTTGTTTTCCCATTTACTTTATAATGAGCAAGTGAAGCTATATGTTAAACTACGAGTGGTCCTTTTTTTTTTTTTTTTTTTTTAAATGTCCCTCAGCCTTTTATAGACATCTTTGTATGACATGGTTGTATATAAACTCTACAGGGCACTGATCATCTTCCTGACAACTCTGCCTTAAATGTTCAATAAATAGTTTTGATGATCCTTTAAATTCTTTTTCTTCTATGAAATTCAGCAAGTAAAGGAGCATTATTTTTATTTTACCAGTTCATCTCCAAGCATTCTAACGCTGACTGCAGTAAGACATCATGTCCTTGGGGCAATAACAGCAGATAAGCTAATGGATGTGACTGTCACCATTAAGTGAGTATAACCACAGTTTCACCCATTTGATATTGCTAATAGTGACACTGCCTGTGATGCATGTTTTATGTTATTGGGTAAAAAGCTAATTTATTTTTCCTTCTGGACCATAACCAACTTATGTGACTGTGGCAAAACAACTCATTGTTTTTTTTTATGACGAGGTCAACACAGAGCAAAATATGGTCTTGAAAGGAAATAATCTGCAATTACTGGGGTAGGCAAAAATCCTCTGACGCTAAAGAAATATGATATAATGGTTGCCTAAAGCTTGTCATGCATTGCTTTTTTTGGCTAAATTGCTTGCTTTGTTTTGGACAGATTGGGCTGATCCTTTTGTTTGGGCTCTTGAGCTAAATCTAGTCACTTAGGATACTCTAGCAAACCTGTTCATTTCAGACTGCAACTTGGTCCATTATCAGCTCATTTTTGGGCACCTTAATGTATAGTTATATGGGTGGGAATCTGATCTTAAAGGGATACTGTCGTGGGAAAACATGTTTTTTTCAAAACATATCGTTTAATAGTGCTGCTCCAGCAGAATTCTGCACTGAAATCCATTTTTCAAAAGAGCAAAGAGATTTTTTTTTTATATTCAATTTTGAAATCTGACATGGACATATTGTCAGTTTCCCAGCTGCCCCAGTCATGTGACTTGTGCCTGTACTTTAGGATGGAACTACTTTCTGGCAGGCTTTTATTTCTCCTACTTAATATAACTGAATCAGTCTCAGTGGGACTTGGCTTTTACTATTGAGTGCTGTTCTTAGATCTTCCAGGGAGCTGTTATCTTTTGGTAGGGAGCTGTTATCTTGTGGTAGGGAGCTGCTATCTGGTTACCTTCCCATTGTTCTGTTGTTAGGCTGCTGGGGGGGGAGGGGGTGATATCACTCCAACTTGCAGTAAAGAGTGACTGAACTTTATCAGAGCACAAGTCACATGACTGGGGGCAGCTGGGAAACTGACAACATGTCTAGCCCCATGTTAGATTTCAAAATTGAATTTTAAAAAAATCTGTTTGCTCTTTTGAAAAATGGATTTCAGTGCAGAATTCTGCTGCAGCAGCACTATTAAACGATGTGTTTTGAAAAAAACATGTTTTCCCATGACAGTATCCCTTTAAGAATTTCTGTTAACCCATCACTACATCTATGGGACCCTTTAAGAGTTAATTTTAATAGACCATCCTGTCGCCTGTTTCTTTAATCCGTCTCTTTGGGGGGCATGAACAGATCTATAAGGGAAAGCCGCAGCAGCTTCCTCTCAGTTCCACTGGGATTTAAATTACGTGACTTCTACCACAAAAAATGATATATATTTACATGCGAGCAATTAGCCCGTCTGCACCTTATTGCATTAAAGGAGAAGGAAAGATTAATAAACATGCTGGCTTCAATCAAAGACTTTCTGTTTTAGCACTTACTGCACTGAGCGAATCCAGGCTGTCGCTTTTCTTTCACAAGTAAAAGCTGTGTATGATCAGGAGCGCTGTAAGAGACTATTTGGAGTGCTCGCACCCCCTGCTCGCCCGGTAGTTCCGCCCCTGATGGAGATGCTGTAGACCGGGAGCACTGAATTCCCTGCTCTGCATAATGACATGTTAATGAGGAGGAGAGCCTGGGGTCAGGAATTTGGCACATGCGCAGTAATCCATTTACTAACGAAGATGGCGGCGGTGTCTCCTCCTCAGCAATGAGAACGAGCAAGTTCAATTTATAAATAAAATATAAATGATTTTTTTTTTAAAAAAAAAAAAAACAAACCTAGCGATTGAGGAGGGCTATAGAAGGGCTACACAAGGGGACCATAAGTGATTTTTGCCTTTCCTTTTCCTTTGAATTTGCGTGTATCGGTTTTAGGGTAAATGTTAGCTGTGCCTGCTTACTGAACCCAACAACTTTGATACATTTTTTTTTTAAGTTAACATTTCTTTGTTCAGATCCTCTATAGACAGTGAACCAGCACTTGTTTTAGGCCCATTGAAGTCTGTTGAAGAGACACGTAGGGAACAGCAGATGGCAGAAATCGAAGCACGGAGACTGGAAAGAGAGAAAGCTGATTCAGAAGATGCTGATTCACAACCTCCTGTTCAGGAGTTAGTAGATGAACTGCAAGGTCCATTTTCATACGAGTTCTCCTACTGGGCAAGGTGAGGCACAGAATATAGTGGGGCCTGAACACTGACAACTTATGCAGAATACTTTCATAAGCATTGCCTTACACTCTCTTGTCAGACTCTTATGCTGTTTTATCAATTCTTAAAGGTATCTTCTCTAGATAAAATATAAAATCCTGCATGCATTATTGCCTAGATTGGAAGCTATATCTCTATTTTGACAGTCAAAATATTTTTTTGCCTGATTCACAATTACACAATTACACAATTCACAACTATATATATATATATATATATATATATATATATATATATATATATATATATATTTATACACACACACACACACACACACACACACAAGAAAAGTCCTGTGAGTGTCGCTATTTCCTGCATGTGTGTGTGTAAATTCTATGATTTAATTATACATTTTATAAAAGGGACGAATAAGTTTTACCTGCAACTTACTAGCTGCTTTCAAAGTAAAACTCCCAAACTTGGCTGCCCTTTTATTAGACACCAGTGGGATCACCTGACTATAGCTGGAGAGGGTGGGAGCTACAACATGGAGCTGGTCACTGCTCTTGTAGAACTATAACAAACAAGGGAAAGTTGTGCTCACCACTAGTTTTTAAAATCATTAGGCGGGGGTGCAATGAGGGTGTGACCACAAAATACATATAGTCAAATACAAGAGTCCTCTGCACTCAACCCATTATCAATATATTTAAGACAGAGACATTTTGTGCATACTGCTACTGAAAAAATGCCTTACCCACTGGTGTCTAATAAAAGGGCAGCCAAGTTTGGGAGTTTTACTTTGAAAGCAGCTAGTAAGTTGCAGGTAAAACGTATTCGTCCCTTTTATAAAATGTATAATTAAATCATAGAATTCTTAATGAATCAGATGAAAATTGAGCATAGGACTGGCAAGATATGGGGTGACTTTGACGTAGTTGGCCAGCTTAAATATATTGCAATATATGGACAAACAATCCCTGTTTTGTTTAAAGGGTAAGGCATTTTTCAGTAGCAGTATGCACAAAATGTCGCTGTCTTAAATATATTGATAATGGGTTGAGTGCAGAGGAATCTTGTATTTGTCTATATATATATATATATATATATATATATATATATATATATATATATATATATATATATACTACTGTCTGTTTATGCTGTATATATTTGTTACATCTTTTGTTATTCTACTTTACCAAAAGGAACTGCCTGATGTATTGTCTCATTATTAAATAGCTCACTTACTTTCTTTTTTGCAGATCGGGTGAGAAAATTACAGTGACTCCTTCATCCAAAGAACTTCTTTTCTATCCATCTTCTGTGGAGGCTGTTGTCAGTGGAGGTAAATGTCCACTTTCTGTAATGCAGATTTTACCAACATGGGAGAATAATAATACTGATGGGGTTACAATGATGTTGTTTCATCACAATCAAAACAGAGGATAAAAGGATCCTCTGCCCCCACCCATCATCATTTTGTGCAAAAATGCTATCTTCCGTTTAAATACAAAGGGATTATTTGTCCATATGTAGCAAAATATGTAACACTTTTGGTGTCACAATGTGCAACCCCACAGGCTGGTTCTGCTTCCAATAAGGATTAATTATATCTTAGTTTGGATCAAGTACAGGTATAGGATCCGTTATCCGGAAACCCGATATCCAGAGCTCCGAATTACGGAAATGCCTTCTCCCATAGACTCCATTATAATCAAATAATTTACATTTTTAAAAATGATTTCCTTTTTCTCTGTAATAATAAAACAGTACCTTGTACATGATCCAAACTAAGATAGAATTAATCCTTATTGGAAGGAAAGCAATCCTATTGAGTTTATTTAATGTTTAAATTATGTTTTAGTAGACTTAAGGTTTGGAGATCCAAATTACAGAAATACCCCTTATCCGGAAAACACCAGGTCCCGAGCATTCTGGATAACAGATCCTATACTTGTACAAGCTACTGTTTTATTATTACAGAGAAAAAAAATCATTTTAAAAAAATGTGGATAAAATTGAGTCTGAGAGATGGATTTTCCGTAACTTGGAGCATTCTGGATAACGGGTTTCCAGACAATAGATATGGGCACCATATGTTTCAGCTGGCAGTTAGAAAGTAGAGGGACTGTTTGGTTTACTCCTAAAACATTTTATTTTTAGAATCCAGTGGTTCACTGAGTATGTGACATAGTTGAAACAAAGAAAATCAAATACGAGCTGTATTCCCTATCATCAAATTAAAGGCAACTAAGACTTTTCGTGCTAAATAAACATAACTTGGTCCGACAGCTGTAAGTCACATTTTCTGTCCTCCATAATTATTTGACCCCCTTAGTGGAGCAACCGATGCCCAACCATTGCATTTGCTATAAAAATCCTTACTTTTTAGCTTGTGAATCCCAGTATTTGTCAATAAAAGGCCTTCTTGTATTTGTTTCTGTATATAAAATGTTTGCGGGATTTATTTCTGTTGCTAGGATCTCTAGGATGAAAGGCCCGGTCTGATGAAGCCTCTGTCTGTCATTCACCGCTCTGTTTGCAGTTGTTGGTGGGTGGCAGCAATTAGCCTGGTTAAAAGTGGCATGACATCTGAGATCGCACATGGCGTTTTCACACTAATTAACACATTTATCTTTCTTTAGCTGCTGATGGTTTCTTTCCTGCCTTTTTTTATTAACCTGATTTTAACCTTCAATATAGACTGCTGTTTGGTTGCCTAGCAACCTTTGAATTCAGTGTGATGGGAAGTAATGTGCCAAGATTTTGCCCTCTGTCGCATTAACTCCTTTCATTTGATTGTTTTAAAAAATTTTTTGAAGACACATGTAGAGGCAGCTATTACAGGAAGGGTCATGAATTTACATATATATTATAGTGATAGAAGCCAAATGCCTGTACCATTCACTTTTCTGTGGTATCTCATTCCGAACACGGGTTGCTTCCAGGATACTATTATTTCTAAGCAGGAAAAAAAATCCTCCCACGGATTTAAAGGGGTGGTTCACCCTAATTTTGCAGGCAATAATGTATACTATATGGTGCTGCTTTTACTTTTGGCTGTAAATTAATATTGTCTTCAAAATTAGCCCCTGTATATGAGCTCCCCATAGATGTTCTCTGGTCCCTGCTTCAAATGAAGGGTGGGAGTGTAGTAAGAGGGGGACAGCCAATCACAGCCCTGCAGTTTACGCAAGCAAAGACAGGCTTCAGTTTCCTATCAGGTCAGATAAGCTGCTGATTGGTTCTTATCCTACAGTGCAGTGTGCTGAGTGCTGCCAGCTCCCCTGCGCAGCCTGGGAAAGGAGGCAGCAGGAAGTTGAACAGATGGGCAGGACTAGTATAGTTTCTGCAGAAATTTTCAATAAATCAGCCTGAAACACTACTTCTTAAAGCACATTTCTTCTATATCTAAGAGTTTAAGGCACCGGCACATTCTTGTTTTCTTCATAATATATCCCCTTTAAGTTACCTCTTAGTATATTATTGAATGGCTAGTTCTAAGCAACTTTTCAATTGGTCTTCATTATTTATAGTTTTTTTTTTTTTTAATAACTTGCCTTTTGCTTATGACTTTTTCCAGCTTTTGAATGGGAGCACTGACCCCATCTAAAAACAAATGCTGTGTGAGGCTGCAAATTTATTTTTATTGCTACTTTGTATTACTCTACTTTTTTTTCCTTGCTAGGGTAGTTTGGACTCTAGCAACCAGATTGCTGAAATTGCAAACTGGAAAACTGCTGAATAAAAAGCTAAATAACTCCTTGCAATATGTCTCAGAATATCACTCTCCATAGCATACTAAAAGCTAACACAACGTGCCCTCCATTAATAAGCGGGCAGGGGGGGGGCAGTTTATTATCCATTCCTTACTTCATGTTTGCTCAGATCAAATTGTACATAAAATGTCTAGGCAGTAACTGAGAAATGTATATAAAAATAATACCCCACCTCTGTACTTAGGGTCTGTCTATTTGAGGGAGCTATTGCCCAGGTCTTTGGATGGATCAAACCTTTCTTTCATGTAAGAATAATGCAGTGCTTTGTTCTTCCAAAGAATTTGCTTGTTCCTGTCTCACAATTGGTGTTTTGTTCTTTACAGAAAACTGCCCTGGTAAAATGATAGAAATTCAAGGCAAAGCAGGCTTGTTTCTGGAAGGTCAAATACACCCAGAGTTAGAAGGCGTGGAAATTGTGATCAGTGAAAAGGGAGCAGCATCGCCTCTCATTACCGTCTTTACTGATGATAAAGGATCTTACAGGTTGGTGCAGTATGGTGCATAGGTCCTGTTACATATACACTGTTGGAGAAGGCACTGTAGTTAAAGGGCACTGCCATTTTTGCAAAATGCCATACCGTAATCAAAAGTGAAATATAGTATCTGATAGCCTTCTAAGTAGGCAGCAACAAAATTTCCACTGAGGTGGGATCAAAAGAGTTGCAGGTGGGAGTCCTGTGAGGGGCCCATTTCCAGTTGGAGGGGTCCTGGACAATGTTTTAAGATCTGCAGTCTGATGGACTAGGTGGTATATTTGCATTTGTAGATGTAATTTGTAATGTAATCCTATGCTTATTTTTAATATACTCCTTGTCCAGACAGAAGTTGATTCTAGTTTTCTTACCATCTCCCATGGCCGGACTAAATTACCCTTATTTAGCCTCTCTTAATATTTGTTCATTGACTGGGTGATTTTTATTTAATCACTGCATTATCTTCCTAAAGGTCAGCACTGTCATTTATTTACTTTAACTTGGCACGTCACTATAGAATAAATTGCTTTTCCCTTTCCTGTGCAGCGTGGGGCCTCTACACAGTGACCTGGAATACACGATCTCTGCTCAGAAAAAAGGCTTTGTTATGACTGCTCTAGAGGGCACTGTAGGAGATTTCAATGCTTTTGCCCTTGCAGGAGTTGCATTTGAGGTACTGCGTTTCAGTTATTTCACCTGCTTCTTTCCACTTCACGGATGAAATCCTGCAATTCGATAATTAACTTATTTCCCGTTTGCCAACAGATTAGATCAGAGGATGGACAGCCATTGGCCGGAGTTCTCCTGTCACTCAGTGGAGGAATGTTTCGTTCAAACCTTTTAACACAAGAGAATGGGATGCTGACATTTTCCAACCTGGTAATGGGAATCTTTTGCTTATCTTTTTTGACAAGAAAGCTGTTTATATTCATCTTACTCTTTTGGCTCCAAGCTTCAGTACAGGACATGTTGGTATATTTATCAGATCATAAAAGAGGCAATGTTAAACTATGACGTCCATCAACAACTTTACAGCCCCAGTGCCCCTTTTTTTTTTTTCTTTTTTTTTTTTTTTTCTTTTTTTTGCTATGAACGGGTGCAGTAGGGCTGTCCTAACACTGGTGAACATGTATAAGTGAAGTCATGCTTCTTCCCACAGAGCCCTGGCCAGTATTATTTCAAACCTATGATGAAGGAGTTTCGCTTCGAGCCATCTTCTCAAATGATTGAGGCCCAGGAGGGGCAGCATTTGAAGATTACAATCATCGGTCACAGGACTGCATACAGGTCTGTTAACATAAGGTGTAAATCTCTGTAACCTCTAGCAACCAATGAGCAGGTAGCATGAGGACCTGTTTGAAAACAAATGTCCAATAGGTTACTCAGCCTGTGGCAAACTCTGCTGCATTTATAAAATTCCCCATAGACACACATATAATTCTGTATCAGTGTGAGGATACATTCTCTGCTGGTTGTTTGTTGAAATAAACCACATTGGTAAGGGAAGTATAGGTTTTTGGCTTGTTATCCAGACTGTTTGGGACCTGGGGGTTTCCAGATAACTGATATTTCTGTAATTTGGATCGTCCTACCTTAAGTCTAATAAAAAGATCATTAAAACATTAAATAAACCCAATAGGATTGCTCCTGTAAGGATTAATTATATTTTAGTTTGGATCAAGCAACTGATACTGTTTAATGATTACAGGGAAAAAATAAATAATTTTAAAAAGTTTGGACTACTTGGATAAAATATAGTCTATGGGAGATGGCCTTCCGATAAATTGGAGCTTTCTGGATAACAAGTTTCCAGATACTGGATCCCATACTTTATTATGTTTCTGTGCTGTACCAAGAGACACTCTCATTAGTTATATGCGGGTTGACAAATTGTTGACCTGCATCCGTTCCTAACACACCACTCTGCACTGGACCCACCCCCATCTCTAACATCACGGATGGGGGCAGGGCAGGGCAGGGCACTTCTATATATAAACGCCAGCGGAATCAGTGCATACTTAGCAAGGAATTCAGGCCATGGGTGGCATGAATTCCTTATTCATGTTTTGGCCCGAACCCAGGGCCCCACAGGCAGGACCGCCATCAGAAATCGCAGGGCCCCATACGAAAAAATTTCCTGGGCCCCCTGGGCTGCGCCCACCGCAAGCACCACCTACAGATCTGCCCTCCCAACGCCACAGGTCCGCCCCCCACCATACAGTAAAAAAACAAAAAAAATATTGGTGGCTAGGGTTTCCACATGTTAATAAAAAATGGTGGTCAGGGCCCCCCATAAAAAAAAATATTTGAGGCCAAGGCCCCCCATTATAAGAAAATTGTTGGCCAGGGCCCCTTAAACGTCCATGCCTTCCTGAAGTCAGCAGCAGAAAGATGAAGGGCCCGGCTATTAAAGTAAGTGTGGCGTGGCCGGGCCCCCTTACCTTTGGGGCCCCCTACAACTCTCCCCCCTGTCCCCCCCTGATGGCGGCCCTGCCCACAGGCATTGGAACGGCCCACTCATCACTAACTGTCATACATAGAAAGCATCAACCCTATCAACTGCAGCCTTAGAAATAGGCCTTCTTCCTATTATGCCACCATATTAATATTGTCAATGCCACTATGAGTAGAAAGTACAGGTAAGGCATCCTTTATCCGGTTACCCATTATACAGAAAGCTTTGGATTACAGGAAGGCCATTTCCCATAGAATCCATTTTATTCAAAATAATTCAAATTATTACAAATGTTTTCCGAGGTCCCAAGCATTCTGGATAACTGAACCATTACACATGTTATTCTCTCATTTCATTATTAGTGTGTTTTAATACAATACTTTCAAAGTATTGCTTTGCCTCTGAATTTTACAATGCCTAACTCCCTGCAGCTGCTATGGAACAGTGTCCTCTCTTAATGGTGAACCAGAGCAAGGAGTATCCGTAGAAGCAACAGGGCAGGAAGATTGCTCCATTTATGGTGAAGACACGGTAACGGACGAGGATGGAAAATTTCGACTACGTGGGCTGCGTGTAAGTCTGACTTTCATATTACCGTATATACTCGAGTATAAGCCGAGTTTTTCAGCCCCCAAAATATGCTGAAAATCTCTACCTCGGGTTATACTCGGGTTAAGCGCAAAAATGGTCGCCGGCATCTAAGAATAGTCGCCGGCGTCCAAGAATAGTCTCCAAGAATATTCGCCGGCATCCAAGAATGGTCGCTGGCATCCAAATACGAGACGCCGGCACCTCCAATGGGAGCAGAAACCCTCAATTTTTTGATTGAAACTTACCAGAAGCTGATGCATTTCTCACCCTCGGCTTATACTCGAGTCAGTAAGCTTTCCCAGTTTTTGGAGGTAAAATTAGGTACCTCGGCTTATACTCGGGACGGCTTAAACTCGAGTATATACGATACCTATAGCCTTTGTTGAAATTGTATTTATTTTACTTTAGAAACAAGAAGATAACATATCTCTATTTGACGCAAATCTACAGGTTTGGGGTCTCTTATTTACAAAGCTCCAAATTAAGGAAGCGGTATTTCCTATAGAATAATGTTTAAACAAATCCAATTGGTTTTATTTTTCTTTCCCTACCTTTTAGTACTTGATGTTAATTTAGCTCAAATCTGCATTAATCCCACAAAAAAACTACAGAGATTTTTAAAGGACAACAAAAGCCTAAATCGTCTGGGGTTGCACGCTTGTTGGGCACTCTAAAGTGACTGTAACACGAACCTGCAATGCCAGTCTGGTGCTCCTCCTCTCTTAAAGGGCAACCGCAGATGTAATTTTGACGTCCAATCGAGGACGGCTCTCCCACAGGCAAAAAGACGGTTTATTAATGTAGGATGTCACAGTACTTATTCCTCATAATGTGGCAGATTAGAAAGTCAATTATTGTATAATGTACATTATGAAAATGTCCTGTAGTTGAAGAACAAATTCTCAGCATTATCAGCGCTATAGGAGAAGTTGAATTAGGCCTTACATTTTGCCTTGAGAAATCTTGAATAGATTTCTGAAAAAGTCTTAATCCTTACACTGCTGAATCAGATGGAGACTTATACAGTGAAAATTTGGGGTTGTCATTTTATGGGTACTGGTCCTTCTACTCTTGGCCTTTAGATCTAAAGCTCACGCTGTACTTGACATTGTTTTATTATTGCTGCACAAGTTATTGATTGAATTTCTGCTGCGACTGTGTGTGTGGGCATGTGTCCATGGCTAAGATGTGTCCCAAATGCCCTAGGCCTCTGCACAGATTTCCTTACAAGCAACAACTGCAATTTTAAAATTCTACTATTGATTTTGAAGCTTTAGTTTCAGTCCCTAAAGGAGTGATGGGGTGCATTTGCGGTCTTTCTCCCTGTTATGTCTAATGTTAGACATGACCCGTACTTCATCCTTTAGCCCTACAAGTGACCTGGCAGCTTTATACTGTGTGCTAATAACACAACAAACCCTAAGCCCTGGGGGGTTTAGCAGCAGCTGTAAAGTAGGACACATTCTAGAAATATGGTAATTTTTTTTACTGTGTTATATTCAGCATATACATTTTTTCAGTATATCCTTTTATATAATATATATATTAGGGATGCACCAAATCCACTATTTTGGATTCGGCCGAACCCCTGAATCCTTTACGAAAGATTCGGCCGAATACAAAACCGAATCCTTATTTGCATATGCATATAAGGGATGCGAAGGAGAAAATTTTTTTTTTTTACTTCTTTGTTTTGTGACAAAAAGTCATGCAATTTCCCTCCCACCCCTAATTTGCATATACTAATTAGGATTCGTTTTGGCAGGACAGAAGGTTTCGGCCAAATCCAAATCCTGCAGCAAAAAGGGCGAATCCCGGTGCATCCCTAATATATATATGGTTATGGGATCCCTTATCCGGAAACCCGTTATTCAGAAAGTTCCGAATTACGGAAAGGTTGTCTCCCATAGACTCCATTATAATCAAATAATCCAAATCTTTAAAAATGATTCCCACTTCGTCTATAATAATGAAACCGTAGCTTGTACTTGATCCAAGCTAAGATATAATTAATCCTTATTGGAAACAAAACCAGCCTATTGGGTTTATTTAATGTTTACATGATTTTCTAGTAGACTTAAGGTATGAAGATCCAAATTAAGGAAAGATCCTTTATCCAGAAAACCCCAGGTCCTGTGTGTGTGTGTGTGCTGCAGTGTCCATTTATAATAGCTAAATTAGGAGGAACCCTTACATTACTGTAAGTAACCATATAATTAACATCTTAAAGGGGTGGCTCACCTTTAAAGGAACAGTAACACCAACAAATTAAGTGTTCTAAAGTAATGAAAATATAATATTCTGTTGTGCTGCACTGGAAAGGTTGTGTGTTTGCTTCAAAACACTACTATAGTTTATATAAACAAGCTGCCACAGTGGCAGCCATTCAAAGCTGAAAAAGGAGAAAAGGCACAGGTAACACAGCAGATAACCGATAAGCGCTGTAGTATACAATGGGATTCTTCTGAACTTATCTGTTATCTACTGTGTATCCTGTGCTTGAATGGCTGCCCCCATTGCTACACAGCAGCTTGTTTATATAAACTATAGTAGAGTTTCTGAAGCAAACACACCAGTTTTACCAGTGCAGGGCAATATTGTCATTTCTATAATACACTTTTATTTTTTGGCATTACTGTTCCTTTAAGTTAACTTTTAGTATGTTATATAATGACTAATTCTAAGAAACTTTTCAGTTGGCCTTCATTTTTTATTGTTTTCTAATTATTTGCCTTCTCCTTCTCAATGCTTCCATCTTTCAAATGGGGGTCACTGGCCCTATCTAAGAACAACTGATCTGCAAGGCTACACATATATTGTTATTGCTACTTTTTATTACTCATCGTTCTATTCAGGCCTCTCCTATTCATATTCCAGTTTCTCACTCAAATCAATGCACGGTTAATTTGGGTAATTTGGACCCTAGCATCCATATTTCGGAATTGCAAACAAGCTAAATAACTCAAAAGCCACGAATAATAAAATATGAAAAACAATTGCAAATTGTATCAGAATATCACTCTCTACATCATACTAAAATGTAATTTAAAGGTGAGCAACCCCTTTAAGTAGTATGTAGGGAATATATTTCAGATTGGTTACCTGCACAGTTGTCATTGTCTGTTATAAGGTAGAAGAGTTCCCAGTATTAATCTTTTGATCTGCCTTGCACTCATCTCTTTACAGCCTGGCTGCGTTTACCATGTACAACTGAAATCTGAAGGGAATGATCACATTGAGAGGGCCTTGCCATCATACCGGGCAATCGAGGTTAGTCCCTTTCATTAGGCCTTTCGCTGTTAGTAGGGGCTCTGTCATATGTTGTTTAAGCATGAGTCTATGACAGATGGGGAAAAAAAGTGAGCCTAGCAAATATTACTTGTAAATCTCCCAGTTCATTCAGAAGAATTACATTAACATAGACATGTCTCGGTTTGATGTTTTAGGTTGGCAGCAAAGATATCGATGATGTAAATATTATCGCCTTCCGTCAGATTAACCAGTTTGACCTCAGTGGAAATATAATTACCTCGTCTGAACATCTGTCGACCTTACTGGTGAGCTACGTTGTACGACTTACCTCGGGAGGCTGCAGCATGGCCGCTCGCTACGTTTTCTGTGCTACAGTAATTGAAAGAGCAATGGTGCATGTTTTCTATTTTCTTTGCTTAGTGGGCTAGAGTGAGAATGCTAGAACAATTGCCCATTACAGCACTGGAATAATAAGATAGATATTGCACACAAAAGATGAATAGTGATTGGAACACACTCTTTGACATCTTAGACATGTATGGGCTTAAAGAAAAACAATGAATGGAGTTGGTGGACATGCTGTGGGTTTAAAGGGATTGATCAGAGTACAGTGTGCAGCGATTGTCACTCCAAACACACCTCAGGAATACAAAGGTAATAAATTACCCAAAAAATATGCTGGGCTCCTAAGTGTGCCAATTGCTTATAGAACAGGGAATTCAACTAGAATGTACCATACAATAGGTTATGCACTCTCAAAAGAATATTACAAATATAAACTCAGGTGGTATCAAAAAAAATCTATACTGTTTAAAACAATTTGGCAAAATACAATTGTGTTAACAAAAGTTTAGTTTATACAGCAATGGTTTACACAGTAATAGTATACATACTACCCAAAGGTTTGTACAAAGCAGAAAAAAAGAAGCAACAAGGAGCGGATATACTTGCCACAAATGAGAATAGCCCCAATGTTTCGGCACAAATGCCTTTGTCAAGGGGATTCTGCCAAATTATTTTAAACAGTAATATTTATTTTGACACCACCTGAGTTTATATTTGTAATATTCTATAGAGAGTGCATAACCTATTGTATGGTTTATTGATTGTATTGTCACTCTGTGTAGGGGTGACCTTGGTTTTTTGCACCTCTAGCGCATATTTTTGCCAAATATCCAATTGTATGGTGTGTGCCCTCCGTTCATCCACATTTCTAAATTCAACTAGAATGAGTCAGACAAAGCTTGTATTTGTCTTATGACCTGTTCATTATAGAACAAAAAGCTAAAAAAAAATGAGTGTAGACTAGTTGCAGGTTGTCACAGGATATCACTCTCTGCTAAAAGTTTTAAAAAAAAGTTTAAAGGCATTGTTCTCCTTTAAATAAACTTTTAGTACGATGTAGAGAGCGATATCTTGTGACAATCCTTTAGCTCAGACTCTGATGGCTTACCATGTCCCATGTGTCGCAGCATTCAGTACATCATTAGCATATTTCATCCATTGAAGTGCATGCTGGGACATGTTGAGTCGCGAGATGTAAACAACTGCTTCCATTTGACCTTTTTCCATTTGGAATGCAGACACTTGGGTATTATTCAGTCATCCCTAGGATCTGCCAAGGCCTTCAGGAACGCATGTCATTTTCTCTGTTGTAGATTCCTGCCCCCATGACTGCGCTTCTGTCTTTTTGAGCAAAGAGATTAGAGCCTTCGACTGTAGGGACTGCAGGGCAGGTGCAAGTTGTGGGTTGGCCACAATTGAATTCATCTCCTAAACAACACAGGAACAGATCAATATAGTTACCAACCAAACATCCCTGAAATCAAGAAATGCCCTTGGGTAACCTTTCTGCAAATCCTTTGCCTTTTAGTGTTCATTGGGAAGTATACGGAATATTTAACGTCGGATTCCTCCAATCAATGTGCTCTTTAGCCACATAGTGAGCCATAAGCTTTGTTCTAATACTAAAAACCCTTGTCTCATGCCAGAATCACCTCTTATGATTTTCCCCTTGCTATTTTTATTATAGAATATATAAATATAAGTAATAAACTCGTGTGTGTGTGTGTGTGTATGTATATATATATATATATATATATATATATTAAAGCATATACTGTATCTGATCTATCTAGTAAACAGTAGAAACATGTGAATTCTAGAAAAACATCAGCTGCCAAATGAACAGCAATTACTTCTGTAGCTTCACCTTATAAAAGCTTTCAGTCATACTATCGACGTGTGTGTGTATACACACTTGCAGAAAATATAGATTGATATACGGTGCAAACAGCTAGGAGTAAATCATCATCTAACTGATTTTTGTAGGAAATTCCTCTGATACAATATGGCGTTTCCCATCTGGTTTCTTGTCTTCCGTAGGTAAAGCTTTATAAAAGTGAAAATCTGGACAATCCTATCCAGTCGGTGTCTTTGGGTCAGTCTTTGTTTTTCCACTTCCCACCACTGTTAAGAGATGGAGAGGTAAGAGATTCCTACACCTTGTTTGCAAGTAGAGACAGCCGATATATTTAGCTGCTCTTCTTTCAGCATTCTAAATATGGCAGGCCATCAAAACCGCTGATTTTTTTTGTTATACAGGTATGGGATCTGTTA
The DNA here is from genome assembly GCF_017654675.1 of Xenopus laevis. Taxonomy (NCBI): domain Eukaryota; kingdom Metazoa; phylum Chordata; class Amphibia; order Anura; family Pipidae; genus Xenopus; species Xenopus laevis. The sequence continues at coordinate 102,323,909 of NC_054387.1, forward strand.
TCCAAAACGCTCAGGACCTGGGGTTTTCTGGATAACAGATCTTTCCATAATTTGGATCTTTATACCTTATCTACTAGAAAGTCATATAAATATTAAATAAACCCAATAGGCTGGTTTTGTTCCAATAAGGATTAATTACATCTTAGTTGGGATCAAGTACAAGTTACTGTTTTATTATTACAGAGAAAAAGGAAATCATTTTTAATAATGTGGATTATTTGGATAAAATGGCAGTCTATGGCAGACGACCATTCCGTAATTCGGAGCTTTCTGGATAATGGATTTCCATGTACGTTACTAGGTACATGGAAAAACTTTCTATCATGGCTGCCAGGCTGTTCTGTATAAGTCAGCGTTTGAAAGCAAGTTCACATCTATTCTCTTTGATTTCAAAAAAATTTTTGTTTTTGGTTGCAGAATTACGTTGTGCAGCTGGACTCCACTTTGCCTAAATCTCAGTATGACTACACACTGCCTCAGGTTTCCTTCAGCACTCATGGATACCACAAGCACATCACAATAACCTTCAGCCCTACGGTAACCCTGAAATCCTCTGCCATAATTAACCCACTAACCCATTACAGATGCAAATGACAACAATTTATTCATAAATAAAAAAGCCTTTAGTGTATTTAAACAGTGCTTTGTTTCTTTTGGGGTTTTGGCACAACTAACATCCGTCCGTTTTACACTTTTCCAGTATGGTATTATCCAAGTATACCTCGTGCTTCCAGAATATTGGTTGTATGCACGTTTTAGCACATGTTGACGTGTTATATTATTGGTCATCCTATTACTCATGTGTCTGTACATGTCTTCTTTTCAGAGGAAGCTGCCTGAACAAGATGTTGTCCAGGGCTCATATCTGGCTCTTCCGTTGACTCTCCTGCTCTTGCTAGCCGGCTACAATCATGATAAGGTGACCGCACAACTATTATGTTTGTTTCTGGTCATTTGGGGTTTTAAAGGAGAAGGAAAGGTTAAAATTAAGTAAGCTTTATCAGAAAGGTCTCTATAAATACACCAGTAAATCCTCAAAGTAATCCTGCTCCTCTGTCAAAAGAAACACTGTATTTCTTTCCTTCTATTGTGTACTCATGGGCTTCTGTATCAGACTGCCTGTTTTCAGCATAAACCTCCAGGGCACGGTCTTGAGCATGCTCAATTTGCTCCTCTTTCCCTCCTCCCCTCCCTGCTGTAATCTGAGCCCAGAGCTGAGTGACCAGGGAGAGACTCAGGCAGGAAGTGATGTCACACCAAGCTAAAATGGCAGCTGCTATCCTAAACACACAGAGAGCTTCTAGAGCTGTTTACTCAGGTATGGTAAAGTCTACAGACTAAATATAGTGTTTTAGCTTGCACTATTGTGGCTAATCTGTTGGCGATAAACTGCTTCGGTAGCTTTCCTTTTCATTTAAATGCTCTCTTGAGCAGGCACAGAATAGGGTTGAAAACTGCCCCATGCATTTCAAGTACACAGAGGCCCAAACAGCCCCCCACCAGCCCAATAGATATTCATGGTCTATGGCATCTTACAGCAGCCCATCTGGCATTTACCAGAATCCACAGGCCTGATCTTGAGTGTAAAATGTGGTTGTTCACCTTTGAGTTAACATTTAGTATGACGTGGAGCTTGATAATCTGAGACAATTTGCATTTGTTTTTATTACTTGTGGTTTTTGAGTTATTTAGCAGCTCTCCAGTTTGCAATTTCAGCAATCCAGTTGCTAGGGAGAAATCAGAATAAAAGGACCTGAACAGAAATACAAATTACCCTAGCAACGATGCATTGATTTGAGTAAGAGACTGGACTATGAATAGGCGAGGGACTGAATAGAAAGAGGAATTATAAAAAGTTACAATAACTATAAATTTGTAGCCTTACAGACCTTTAGTTTTTTTTTTTTTGTAAATGGGGTCACTGACCCCCCCATTTGAAAGATGGAAAGAGTCGAAAGAAAAAGTTACTAAAAGTAAATTTTAAGGTGAACAACCCCTTTAAGTTTTCTGCATACTTATATACAAGATATATGTCATTATTTGTTAAGGCTTAAAGGAGAAGGAAAGTTTAAAACTAAGTAAGCCTTATCAGAAAGGTCCACCTAAATATAGCAGTAAACCCTCAATGTAATGCTTCTCTGAGTCCTCTGTCAAAAGAAACACTGCATTTCTATCCTTATATTGTGTATATTGGGCTTCTGTATCAGACTTCCTGTTTTCAGCTTTAACCTCCTTGCCCCGGGTGTAAGCATGCTCAGTTTGCTCCTCTTCCCTCTCCCCTCCCTTCTCTACTGTAATCTGAGGCCAGAGCTAAAGTGAGCAGGGAGAGACTCAGGCAGGAAGTGATGTCACACCAAGCTAATACTGCAGCTGCTATCCTAAACAAACAGAGCTTCTAGAGCTTTTTACTCAGGTATGATAATACATTCTACAGAATAAATATAGCATTCTAGCCTCTAGCTTTCCTTCACCTCTAAAAACAAGATTTATATTGGAAAATAATGTGAAGTATTTAAATATATAATCCATAAAGTTGCAAGTTGTTTCTCCCTTTTAAGTAACAGAAAACAAACAAGCAGCAGTTAGGCCAACATCATTTACCAGTTACTAGATCTGGGACTAAAGCCGGCCACATTTCAGTACAGTACATAGATGCTTGGGTGACCATTCTAACTGGTAGCTTTGTAGCATTGATAATGATTGGTTTGGCATCAGAAATGTTCAAAAAAATGTCATGTGCCAGTTATTGTGTATTGGCAGATAAAGAAGTGCGGCTCCTAGTCACTTCCTGCGTTGACCTGTTTCAGGCCACTGAATGATAAAAAATTGTGCTTCTAATATCAGTTATTTGCGGTAGGCCTATTATAGGGCAGTTTCATAAGGTTATTGCTATGTTTCGAGGACTCTAATAACACAATAACAGGACTTGCACCATGGACTAAACATGAAGATACACGTTGGTGGATTGTATGGATTTATATTCTACATAGTAAGTTAGGTTGAAAATAGACATACGTCCATCAAGTTCAACCTTTTAACCTGCCTTACTGCTCGTTGATCCAATCTAATTCTCATGGACACACCCAAGGAAGTGGTGACATCACTTCCTGGTTCACTAGAAATATCTGCACTTTGTGAGTTGTGATTTACTCTTGATAAAGGGCTTGTAGCTTGAAACATGTCATGGGAATAAAACACTATTTGCAGCAAGTTCTGCTCCATGACTCTTTCTCTGTAACCTTTGTACATTTGCTTTCGCAGTTACACCTGTGGCGGGGGTGTACACTGGGGAGGAGAGCCTAAATTGACCCACACTTCACACATAGAGTAACAGGAAGTTGTCCATGTTGTATGTGGCCAGTGTCACAATATGAGTCCGTTTTGGCCTGCAACATCAACATGGATTTATTCTAGCTCAGGGTACTGTCTTAACTGTACAGAAAAAGGCATGTGTCTGTGTATGTTTTATTGTCTACAGGAAAAGAAAACTCTGCTTAGACCAACAGCTGGTCTTGCGTTGATGTGTATTTCAAGCTAAGCCTTTATTATTGTAAGGGTAAAAGGAAGCTTGTGAATGTATGCATGTTGGCGCTTACCTAAATCTCTTGTTGGAATACTCACTTCTTTGTGTGTGTGTTTTCCCCTTGCAGTTGATTCCCCTGTTCCTCCAACTGACAAGCCGACTGCAGGGGGTCCGGGCGCTTGGACAGCCGAGCTCCGACAATGGCAGCCCCGAGGATGCAAAACGGCTCCAAAAAAGACCAAAAACGAGGAGAACATGAAAAAAAGGTATTATGATGGGAATTGTCACTAAGGTCGACCAATTCTACTCCCTCAGGAGGAGTTATGGAAGGAATCCTTTGGTTCAAAAGAAACTACTGACTTCAAAGTTTTGTTAGATATTACCATTTTAACAATGTTCATTTGTACATTTTATGTGAATATAAAGCAATCTATGACTTAACGTACTTAAAAGAAAAAAAAGATGTTCTACCACTTTTGATATCCATGCTTTTCACCGGGGGTAATTTTTTTTTTTTTTTCATCGTGATGGAAATACTTGAGGACCCTGGACCTTCTCACAAGACAAATTAATTTATCTTCAAAACTGATTTCCCTCTGGAGCTTCAATAAAAAGTGGCATGATTACCTTTTTACCCTGCAGTAATATTTTGGTTTTCATTTCCTGCATCAGAGAGTGTAGGCTTTTGGGTCAGGTGCCTAGGGCTCTTCTGATAATGGAGCTTCCATCTGAAGTATCATGGAATGTTACAGCTTAAAGGGACAGTGTTCTGGAATCTATAAACAAAGAAAGTGCTACAACCAATCACATTTACTTCATTCAGAAGAATGTGGCATTACACACATGCCAGCCCCCTGTATCAGATTCATGTACTGTGCACCTTCACCTTCCTACTGATAAGGGCAAGAGTTACACAGGGGTTAATGGAGTTGCAGCCTACAGAAGCCCTTATTCTGCCTATGTCTGCAACTTCTTGGTAGGGAGGATCCAAAATTGAATCTTGAGTATATACTGGGAGGAAGATCACATTTATATTGAAGCTTGAGACACTAATAGAGCTAATAGACGCATCCTCCTCCAAATATATAGATCCTAGACGCAAGGTACCTTTGGTTGGAATAAATTATTGGCCTAAAATGTCTTATTAAATGTGTAAGTATCAGCCTAATCATTCTGTGCTGAACATTTTATCCATTGGTGCAATAACTCGAAGGCCTGATAAATATTGTTAGGACAGATTACAGCAGTACTGAACCGCGTACATTTTACATGACCTGGACACAGGAGAGCCCAAATAATGTGGAGGAAAGTCTTTCACGTGGAGTTTACCTGCAGGCTAGGCAGTGTGATAAGAATTGACAAGACAATGACCTGCACTATAGTCTGTCAGCTTATATAATAAAATGAAAACACCATTAAATTGCAGTCCAATGAGAATAAAACATTAAAGGGATACTGTCATGGGAAAAAAACATTTTTTTCAAAACGAATCAGTTAATAGTGCTGCTCCAGCAGAATTCTGCACTGAAATCTGTTTCTCAAAAGAGCAAACAGATTTTTTTATATTCAATTTTGAAATCTGACATGGGGCTAGACATTTTGTCAATTTCCCAGCTGCCCCAAGTCATGTGACTTGTGCTCTGATAAACTTCAATCACTCTTTACTGCTGTACTGCAAGTTGGAGTGATATCACCCCCTCCCTTTTCCCCCCCAGCAGCCAAACAACAGAACAATGGGAAGGTAACCAGATAACAGCTGCTTGGTAGATCTAAGAACAACACTCAATAGTAAAAACCCATGTCCCACTGAGACACATTCAGTTACATTGAGAAGGAAAAACAGCAGCCTGCCAGAAATCATTTCTCTCCTAAAGTGCAGGCACAAGTCACATGACCAGGGGCAGCTGGGAAACTGACAATATGTCTAGCCCCATGTCAGATTTCAAAATTGAATATAAAAAAATCTGTTTGCTCTTTTGAGAAATGGATTTCAGTGCAGAATTCTGCTGGATTAGCACTATTAACTGATGCGTTATGAAAAATGACAGGATCCCTTTAAATACAAACTTTCAACAGGTCTTCGCCAAAAATTTTAATTTTCCTCTCTTAAGTTGTCAAGAGCAAAACATAAAAAATCCAGTTACCTAGATGTATTATACAATCGATTGATTGATCCAGGAACATCAATAGCTGGGTGGATGAGTCCTCATCAGATTTATACATGAACTTTTCAATAAGATATCTGTCACCAGAATCTAAAATATTTAGGTAATGAGAACAAAGCTTCAAAAAGTTTTTCTTAAAACCAGTTACCATATCTAAAACCTACTGCCTCATCAATGCAGAGAGAGCTAAGATATTATAGAATAACTTTTAAATCTGGGGGTTTCTCCTGAATCCAAAACAAGAAGATAGATTTGGGGGTATCTGCGATAGCCAGGTGAATTAAATGTTTTTTTGTTAAAACACTTGTTCCTAGGAACAAGATTAGTTGTAGGGATCATATGCATATTCAGGAGATCTCTTCAGGTCAATATTTAGTTTTTCACTTCTCATTTTTCTCCATCAGTCTGAAATGAAGGGCCACTCCACAAATAGTGAAGTATAGAAGCATTTTTAACTTGCATTTGGGACAATAGGGGAAGGTAATACCTTCTTAATTTCTCAAGTAAAATACTTTATAGCTCAGGTGGATGAATCTAAAATGCCACACACTGAAAACGTTTGTTAAAATTCTTGATAGAAGATAAAAGGTGGTGAGAAGTAATGTTTACTTTTAATAGGGATGACCAGTTTTTAGCTCTGTTTTGTAAAGGGTGAAGATTATCAGAAGAGGAACGAAGACAAAAATCAGTAACTGTTAAGGACAAGTTAATCTATAATTTTCTGAATCCCTTTGCAAAGAGAAAGTTGATCAACAGCAATACAATGTTTTTTCCCTTGAGAAGACCTATGCCACATAGAAATCTCAAATTAACCAGTCAAATTCATTAAGATTAAACTTAGACTTACCGTATATACTCCAGTATAAGCCGAGTTTTTCAGCATCCAAAATGTGCTGAAAAAGTCTACCTCGGCTTATACTCGGGTCAGCGGTACCAGACCCGAGTAGCTGAGATTGCAGTCACTTTTAATCATTCCTATACCAACAGTACACTTGGGGAGAGACTGCAATATCCCACAATGCCCTCTGTTGGTTATATGAAAGAATAACAGTGCGCCCTCTGTTGGTTATATGAAAGAATAACAGTGACTGCAATATCACACAGCGCCATCTGTTGGTTGTATGAAAGAATAACTGTGACTGCAATATCACACAGCGCCATCTGTTGGTTGTATGAAAGAATAACAGTGACTGCAATATCACAGCGCCCTCTGTTGGTTATATGAAAGAATAACAGTGACTGCAATATCACACAGCACCCTCTGTTGGTTATATGAAAGATTAACAGTGACTGCAACATCACACAGCGCCATCTGTTGGTTGTATGAAAGAATAACAGTGACTGCAATATCACATAGCGCCATCTGTTGGTTGTATGAAAGAATAACAGTGACTGCAATATCACACAGTGCCATCTGTTGGTTGTATGAAAGAATAACAGTGACTGCAATATCACACAGAGCCCTCTGTTGGTTATACGAAAGATTAACAGTGATGGCAATATCAAACAGCACCATCTGCACATGGTAGTGGGACAGTGGGACAATGCACACAGTAATCCGTTTGGAAATTCTCTGTCACCATCAACTTTGCAAAGAAGTCCGGTTGATCGCTGGGGGGGGTTGCTTTGGCAGAATGTGCGCTGCTGGGAGACAGGGCTGTAGTTGTGTGTAGGCTTATACTAGAGTCAATACGTTTTCCCAGTTTTCGTAGGTAAAATTAGGTACCTCGGCTTATACTCGGGTCGGCTTATACTCGAGTATATACGGTAAGGTGGTCCCAGGGTAAAGGTTCACCCGAAACAGCATCAACCAAATGCATCAGTTGGGAAATACCCTTTTATTCCCAATAAGGCATCAAAGATTTCCTCTCTTTTTTTAGACAATAAACATAAATCAAAAGAGGGCAAGAAAGGTGATATTTGTTACCATGTAGTTTATGAATTTCTTTCCAACTTGCAACGGTACTGTATCACAACAGAAGGTTCTTAATTTCAGTAGCAAGGCTACCCCATTTCTTAAGAAGATAAGCAGTTTCCAGGATTCCAGAGTAGGATTAGTGTAAACCTCTTTACCTGATATCCACTCAATGATGTACCTACATAAAGAAGCTATATTGAAATACCTAAAACTAGCAATATTTAGGCCTTCCAAAAATCTTGATTGTCTTAACTTAAGCAAGGGAATTTAAGGTTTCTTAAAAATTTGGAAAGAGCTTGATATAATTTCTTAATGTCTGAATGCCTCAATAGAAGGGGGAGATTGAGCAATTAGTATGATAACTTTGGGAAAATGAACATTTTGAAGATAGCTGCTCTGCCCATAAGGTTAAAAGGGCAGTTTAACCATTTATTACACAGGAATTCAGTGAGTTTAATCATGGGGGATAAATTCAGAGAGTTTAGCCTAGATAAGTCAGTAAGAATTTGTAATCCTTTATATTTAATAGAGCATCCCGGGGGTTTTAACTTTAAATCTGCAAGGGTTTGTTTCGGGATAATACGGAATAATCAGTTTTTTATTAAATTAATTACATAGCCTGAATTAGAGGTTTAAAAAAAATGTAAACATTTTCCTAATTGAGCTATGAGGGTCCTGTACAATCCAGAGTAAATTGTCAGCAAATGCCATTGTCTTTAGGTGTCTACCATTGACATGTATACCTTGAAATAGGTCTGAATGATTTGAAAATCGAATTAGAGGGTCAATCGTAATATTAAAGAGCAGGGGGGACGATGGACAGCCTTGTCTGGTTCCTCTACATAAAGTAATGAGATTAGATTGTTCTCCAGCAATTATAATTCTGGCTTTGGGGGCAGAATAAATCTGTTTTAGTAAAGAGATAAATGTCCCTTTCAAACCAGAAAATGTAAAGTTCGGTGATACCTTTTATTGGCTAACTGAATAAGTAACAATTGCAAGCTTTTAGAGCACACAGGCCCCTTCTTCAGGCAAAATACAAATGAAAGACTTGAAAGGCACATCATATACTGTTAGATCATTGAAAAAGGGTTTATGGGCAATAAATTAGAAAGTTACAGATAGACAGAGATAACTTGTAGAGATAATAAAAGTAATTAGGGTGGGTTGTAAATAGTCCAGGGGTCTGGATTCAGTCAGGTCACATAGCTTGAACTAAACCAAGACAGAATAGGGTAAGGTTAACACAACAGCGCAAATTAGGAATTGGACAAGATACAGGTACATATAAATAGACTACAAATAGGAGTTGTGACCTGTAAAGATAATACAATATTTCAGCCCAGATATTGATAAGCCCCCAAGGGTAGGCACTTTAGCTTTAGTCAAGGAAGCAAACACTAGTACAGCCAGCACCTTGTTGTGAGGTGAAATCAACTTAAGGAAAGTGTATTTTAAGTTGTAGATTGTCCTTAACTTTTTCTAGGTGTCATATCCCTTAGTTAAAGACTAATCTGGACATACAACTCCTGTCTCTGTTCAGGCCACATTCTAGAGTGTTAAACTTTCTCATGATTTTGAATTCCCACTCCTTCTGCTCCTGTTGTGTCTTGAAGTTACGCTTTAAAACTGTGATCCAAAGACCTTTGATGCTGTGGGTATTGCTGCAGAAGTGTGCTGCCACTGGGGCATCTGTGCTGCCATGCTTGATGTTAAACCTGTGGGAGTTCATCCGTTGGCGCAGTGTTTGTCCTGTTTCTCCCACATAGAGTCCTGTAGTGGGGCATTTCAAACACATTATTAGGTATACCACGGTATACCATATAAACTTTACATTTTCTGCATTTTTTCGATGGCTAACACGGTACAACAGAATGCTTTCTCTTTCTTACTAGGGAACATGGAATTTTGTGCTTATTTGATGAATAAATTGCCCTAATATTCTTAATACCCAATCTTATTTTAACACAAATAGCTTTCTAGTAGGAGGAGGGAAGACCATCAGGGCTGCTGGCTTTTACATTTCTAAGGCTCTTGATAGTTTTCACCACTTCCTCCATAGTATTAGGAGAGTTCAAGGTTTCTAATCTATCAGGAGAAATTAGGGGTAAATTAATTTTGGATAAGAAGGCTAAACTTTTAACTTTGTCATATATAGGATGGCAATAAATGTTCTGAAAATAATCTCTAAATATAATCGAGATAGCCAAGGGATAGTTAATAATTCTATTCTTGCTATGCTTAATCAGATAACTATGGGAGGAGAGTTGACCAAAAAACTATTAGGGCTCTTACACACGGGCGTTTGTTTGTGCGCTTCCCTGCGTTGCGCTTTCTACCATTCTGCTGCAGGGGAGCGCGGGAGTAGCAGCACTGAATTATTGTCAATGGGGCTGAACTCACACAGACGCATGTAAGAGCCAAACGCAGGTTGGGACGCAGCATGTTGCATTTTACCTGCGTTAGGCGCATACATGCACCTATACATGCATGCATAGCGTTATGTACTGTTGGGAATTGTTTAAAGTTGAGAGGCTTTTTCTTGTCGTTTACTTAACAAGAAGACCTTCTCATTAACCCTTTTTAGAAGAGCATTTTTGAAAGCTGTGATTTCACCTCTAACACACTCCCAGGTATCCCAGAGTAAAAGGGGATCATTATGAGGAGTAATATTATCTTTCATGAAAGAATCCTATGATGCTGACAAACTCTGGCTTCTCGGATAAAAGGTCCAGGCAATATAAGATTTATGTGCAGCCAAAAAAACATCCAATGTGATTGATTAAAAGTCCTGATTAATTCTTTAGTTGGTGGACAAGGAAATGGAAATTCATGTGTTAGGCACCCAGTTCATATCATTGCTTACAAGCCGTCACGCCTGTGTGCTGAAAAGTGCACCAACCCGGGGTCCAGAGGTCCTCTGTGCTATCCTGAGGTTGTTCTTTCGCAGTAGAATTTGTGGCTTTAACATCCTAATCTTTACTCGAAGAGGATCCATGGGGCAAATGCAGCAGTGTGCAACTGGAATAGCACCCATACTGTTCTGTGGTAAGTAGTTCTATTCACTGGGTGGTGCTTAACACACTGGCACCCACAGTGAATTTCCCTTTCCTTGTCCTGTAAGGGCTGGGCCATAAATGTATCAGTGCAAGGGGACTGCTGTATCTTGGATCTATTGATATTTTTACATGCAGTTTCGTACAGCAGAACAATACATTAAAGGGGTTGTTAACCTTTATATTAACTTTTAATATGATGTAGAGAATGATGCATTTTGCAATGGGTTTTCATTTTTTTTATTTTTGTGTTATTTAGCTTTTTGTTTGCAATTTCAGCAATCTGGTTGCTAGGGTGCAAAGTTGCTTAGATTTAACTATTCTATAAAATATTAGCGATTTTTAATAGCAGGTGGTTTGGTTCTCCTTTAAGGCAAAGCAGAGATTGTATCACAGACTGTTGTGTTCTGTACGTAATTCCTCGGCCAGTTCTCGCTTCATGGACAAGCAAATGCCACCAGCAGACGTTGCAAAGGCAACATTTATATGGCGTTGTGTTAAAAGCATTGGCAAAATCTAAGTAGCCCTTTTCTATTACAATAGTCTGACTTGCTACAAGTATACAGTATTTACTTGACATGCCCTGTCCTTCATAAAGCCCATTACTACTGTCCTTCAAAATGCAGATTACTACTTAGGATGCCATTCTGCAGAATATAAACCTGACAATGAACGCTTAACAAACCTTCAGTATTTTCCCCAAATGTTGAATGTACAGGCCTGTAATTGCCTTGCTGATGTCTGATAATGACAACAGACTACTGGAGTAATTAGATTTATATAAGCTTTCCTTCATACTAAAGGAGTGTGGGCCTTGCTGATTTTAATGCCCAGAGTTGGCCGCTTCATCCACTTTTACCCATCTACCTCAGTTGAGCTTAGTAGTGATGGGCGAATTTATTCGCCAGGCGCAAATTCGTGCAATTTGCGAAATGGCCGTGAAAATTCGCCTGCGTCAAAAAAAATTGTCAAAAATGGATGCCAGCCGTCAAAAATGGACGCCGGCGTCAAAAATGAGAAAACGGTGCTGTTTCGCGATTTTTTTGCGTCTAACAAATTTTGCAGGAAATTCGCAAATTTTTTGGCGAAAATTCGCCCATCACTAGAGCTTAGCACTAGTTTACAAAGCTAGAGAGACTCGGTAGCTAGGCTCTACCTGTTAGGTTCCCTAAAGCATGTCTTCTGAATACTGAGAATGTAGTATATGGGACCTGTTATCCAGAATGCTCGGGGCCTGGGGGTTTCCGGATAACTGATCTTTCTGTAATTTGAATCTTTAAGTCTAATAAAAATTCATGGAAACATTAAACCCAAAAGGCTGGTTTTGCTTCCAATAAGGATTAATTATATCTTAGCTGGGATCAAGTACAAGGTACTGTTTTATTATTACTAGACATACTATTAAAGGATGTTTCACATGTGACAGTTGTGATGTGGTATATTTGCATTAAATGCCCTTGTGGCCTGACATATATTGGCTAAACCACAAGACCTGTAAAAATCCGGCTCAATGAGCATAAATGCATGATACGCAATCACAAATCACCAGTCATACCTCCACAATCTATATATTTATAAGAAAATAAAGGAAAAAGGCACAGTGAAACCAAAAATGAAAACTTTATTAGCAAAACATTTTTTCACTCAAGGCCACCGGTTGGCACAACGTTGATGGCAGATTGTAGAAAAAGTAATAGCCAACCTAGGTCAGGATAAAAAGCGCTTGTAACTCCAGAGAGAATGTTTCTGGATTTTGCTACTCCAAACCAGGAGCCCTGAAAGTCTAAATGAAGAATACAATTTAGCTTGCTTTATATCAATTCTTTGTGAGCTTACGCTAATTTTTACCTTTCATTTTTTCCACTGATAAGAAAATCTCTTTGATATTATACCCCAGGGACAGGTAATTCACTTCTCCTTATAGGGGTTGTTTTGTTATTATGTAAGTGTTACTTGTTACTTTTATTCAATTTTTAGATCACAGGCAGTGACCTGGTTATTTTGTATCAATTTTATCATTTCCTTTGCAGGTTTCATTTAACCTGAGTACACTGGCAGTTCTAATTATGATTTCACATATTGTTTCATTTGGATTCGTTTTGCATTTCTTATTGGATTGTTTTTTTCCATATGACTATTTTTTCTATTTTTCCATTGGACTATTCTTTTATTGGACTATTATCCTATTGGGCTGTGCACTGTGGAATTAGGTTAAGTGAGGAGTCACACCAATTATGTATGCACATTGTTTCAATTGGTCACTTTTTTTTATACTGTCTGCACTACGCTTTTTGTATGCTTGATAAAGGGGCTTGCCCTAAAACAATAAAGAGCAAGGTGTAACCCTGCATTTCTTTGCCTTGAGTGCCAATGATTCCTCTTTTCATTGACCTATTGGAGGTTGCCGTATCCTCCCACACTGAGCCCCAGACTATCCAGCAGAGGGAGGGTTAAGCGAGTGCACTGCTTCACCAGTTCCAGTATACACATTTCTGGATAACGGATCCCATACCTGTAGTTGCTTTGGCTTTTTTTCAGTAATGCTGCTATTTAGATATTGATAGTAAATGTTGCCTTACCATCATTGGGTCCTCCCCTTAGGACGGGCACAAGGTCGTCCTGTATACTCCTTAGCACCATGCACCCACCAAAGCTTCATACCATGGATGTCTGAGGTAACATTCAAGTGAAGGGGCGCCTCCATGCGTCCCCATGAATATGTATTCATGGGGAAAAGGCACAGGTACAGTATTTGAATTCCTAAATTCATCTATGCGCACTCATGGCAAAGCCGGGTGTAACACATGGTTTCTTGCACATATATTTTGCACTTTTCCCCCCTGACCAGCCATTTATAAATGCCCATTATTCTGTGACATTCTCCGACTAGAGAAACAGTGAGGACACGTGACTGCAATGTAATAGAACACAAAAATACATTTATTGATACAGCCGTTCCCGTTCCTCGCATTGTACAATATCATTTGCATTCTCTTTCTCTGCATTTTGGCACGTCAAAGTAAATTACCATCTTTCTGCGAGGAAAATGTAAGATGTCGGCAGCAGTACTGAAACTGTGCAACTCACACGGGGATAATATTCAAGTTATCTCTGAGTTTTCTTAAAATTAAAATTATACCCTCAGCAGAGAGGCTAATTATGTGTTTAGCTTTCTTTGTTAATTTCTGTTGTGACTACACCGCCATGTGAAGAGGATTGTAAGAGAACATGATTTGGTAAATACTCCCAATACTCAGCCCCAAAACGCACAGACACATTCACACACATTAAAGGGGAGGTAGTTAACTTTTAGTATGTTATACAGTGTCGGACTGGCCGGCCGGAAACCAGGAAAAAACCTGGTGGGCCTTGACCCTCATGGGCCCCGGCCGGGCCAGACCCTCTCACCCGATGCTTTTTCTTGAAAAGAAAGTATTTTCAGTGGTTTGCAGCGCTGTGTAAGCATGTGCGCCATGTGCGAATGTGCACTGAGGGGAGCCGTGTGCGCATACGTGCATTCATGCATGTCACGGAGCATCACAGGAAGGGGGCCCTGGTCAGCAGTTCCAGTGGGCCAGTCCGACCCTGATGTTATAGAATGGGCAATTCTAAGCAACTTAATTGGTCTTCATTATTTATTTTTTTGATAGATTTTTAATTATTTGTCTTCTTCTGGCTTTTAAAAGGTGGTCACTGAGCCCATCTAAAAAACAAATGCTCTACAATTCTTCAATTGTATAGTTATTGCTACTTTTTATTACTTACATTTCTATTTAGACTCTCCCCATTCATATTCCAGCCTCCTATTCAAATCAGTACATGGTTGCTTGGGTAATAGGGACCCTAGCAAACAAAAGAAACATTCAAACAGCAATCACACCCAATAGTCTGGTTTTTGCTTCCAATATGGATTATTTATATTAGGGATGCATCAAATCCATATATCCCAACAAAATTAATTGGAAATAAAAAGAGGGACAAAAAAATTGTTGCCAAAAAAGTAGATCTCTCCCCACTATGCCCACATTGAGTTGGGCAATATCGGGTTGATCCGATTGCGGGCCCTAGGGCCCAATGATCGGATCAGAATGGAGGCCATATGTGGTCGAATCACGAGACCACATCAACCAACAGATGCGGTCATGATCCAACAGGATTTTTTACCCTGTCCGATCGGCATCTGGCTGACTTGCGGACAGATAACGATCGGGAACACCCATTGGATGGCCCCACACACAGGCCAATAAGCTTGAATGGAAGCCTTAATTCAGTGGTATAACTAATAGTGTGGGCTGGGCCCCCTGTAAAAAAGTATCCAAAGGGGGCTGGCACACAAAAATGCCTAATCGGCTCCCCACTTCCAGTGCGGCCACCCACACCTCCAGCTGGCTCCTCCGGGTACAGAGGAATCAGGCATGGGGTCTGCTTATACTATAGTTATGCCTCTGATCTTATTGGGCTATTAGGGGAGTAGCTCCTGTGGTTGTGGTTGCGGATAAGTTGTGGTGATAGCTATTTACTCATATAGGAGATTTGAGTTGATAGGCGTAATTAGTTGCATAGTGTTGGATACCTTGGTGGATTTCCGCAACTTATCATGAACATTATAACACAAAGTCAACAGATCTATGGAAATGCTGGAAAGAAAGACACTACTTACCAACACAGTGACGTCAGAAATCCCTCTATCATCCACAGAACAGAAACCAGGGAAGAGTCAGACAACATCTACCTAAAAGGGACAGAGAAAAGAACTCTTACTTACTTATTTACTCACTTGCTCCATTACTTACCTACATTTGATTCTCAGCCCCCCTCTACCTTCTCAACCTTCACCTGAACCCCATCCCCCCCCATTCAAGTCTCAGTCGCCTCCCCCCCATCCCTATACCTCCCCTCCCCAACCTTAACTGGACCACCCACTGGATTTTCTGTTGGGTTCAGGATACTTTTTCACAGAAATTGTAAGAAATGGTTTGCTCACCTCTGTAAGTGTTTTGCAATGCCAAGTGGCTATCTGACTTACTTGCACCAAGGAAACATTGTTAGGCAGAGAGAGAAACACAGTTCCAAACCACATAATATTTAAAATATATGTTTGGAAAGTGATATGTAATACTCTTTAGCTACAGTGTGGGTAGCAGTGATAGATCCAGGCAACCACTCCCTCCTGACCACCGGGTGCTTCATCAGAGGAGGTGTGGCTGTTACAGGTCACATCCCTTATATATCCCAAGGTCAGTTATTCAATGTATTATATACATACTGCAGGGCAACACTCTATACCCAAACGATTCCTTTCAGAGACCTGGATAAATGAATTAACTCCCATTTATCTCTTATACAAATACATATTCAACAGGAAATCCGTATCTAAGGGTTTGCTATTAAGCTCTTCAAAATCTCTACACCTCATCAAGGTCACAACGCGTTTAAGTATGTCCCTTTATTTTGTATAACGGGTAGCCTTGTTCATAATCAGAAACAGGATATACTTACAAGGTATGCAGACCTATATATTTGATCACAAGCATATTGCACTTATTAATCGTCAAAGGGGAAGTAAAGGCAAAAAAAATAAAATCCCTTTTTTACTTTGTTTAAAAAATGAAATCTATCTCCAATATGCTTTAATTAAAAAATCTGTACCGTTTTTATAATAAACCTGACTGTATGCAGTGAAATTCCCCCTTCGTTTTTCTTGCTCTGACTGCTGCAGAAAGGAAACTTCAGACAGTCCCTAACTGCTCTGCAGGGAAACAATTATACTTATGAACAGCAGCCCTCCACCTTACTTCCCAAAACTCGAGCAGCTTTGTTTGTTTCCCTGAAGAACAGCCAGTGACTGTGTAGACATTTGTATCCACAGACCCAGTGCAGTCTGCATATTCTGATTATTAATCAGTCTTGCTGTATCGGCTTCTATAGCAGATATTATTTGACTTGTGCTGTTTTGATAATTTATGACTATCCCTAAGCTTAACCTCCCAACTGAAGCCCAGACGACATTGAGCATGTGCGTAGTCTTGGTCTTGCAAAGATTTTACAAAACACATAATTTCTAGCATTATTCTATTTTAGACTTTAGTTCCCCTTTAATAGCAATTTCACATCCTAAAGCACCCACAACAGATACCTTTGTGCTTTAATATAATTTAGTATTGTTCAAACCCATCATGATTAAGAGAGAAAGCTGCAACAGTAAGTAAGTTGGAAGTGCAATGCAGCCCCATTAGCACATTTTAATCATGGATACATTTAGCCAGAGAGATGGAATATAAATAGGCCGTGCCAGCAGTATATGCATTCAGGAGGCCTGCGCGCTGCTCAGACAGATAGCAGATAAACATGATAGATGGAAAGAAATGTTTAGTGAAATATGGAAGTAAAGCTTTTAAAGGTTTTGAGTCATAGTAAATGCTAAAAGCACAACCCATTTCTACATTAGGGATGTTTTTGTGCTGTTTAACTGCCTGCACGGAGCACTGCTGGGGTATTAATAGAAACAGTTTTATCGAATAGAAAGAAAATGCAAACTGGAGCAATTTCATGTTATATTTCAGGCAGCATCCAGTGAAAACAGCTCTCCATATAGAACCTTTCATTCAATATGTGTCCGACTGAAATTCAATGGGTTTAAAGTGTAACCAAAGAAAGATTTAACCCTTCCGTTGTCGGCACCTTTGAAATTGGTGGCACAGTGTGATGACAGAAAACATGCAGCAGAG
The DNA here is from genome assembly GCF_017654675.1 of Xenopus laevis. NCBI lineage: Eukaryota > Metazoa > Chordata > Amphibia > Anura > Pipidae > Xenopus > Xenopus laevis. The sequence continues at coordinate 102,341,299 of NC_054387.1, forward strand.
ATCAAAAGAAGCATTTTATCAGCACATAAACAGGGAAGCAGAGAAGAGGAGAGAAAATGTTAAAAGGGCATGTAAATAAAATCCCATTGTTACTTTCTTTAATGAAAAAGAAACCTATCTTCAATATACTTTAATTAAAAATGTGTACTGTTTTTATAAGAAACCTGACTGTATGCAGTGACATTCTTCCTTCATTTACTGCTGTGGATAGGAATTGTCAGATGGTCCCTAACTGCTCTGCAGGGAAACAATCATACTTATGAACAGCAGGGGGAGCCCTCGCCTTACTTCTCAGTCATTCAGAACTCAAACAGCTTTGTTTGTTTCCCTGCAGAGCAGTCGGCGACTGTGAAGAGATTTGTATTAGATTTTATTTTTTGCCTTCACATGCCCTTTACTGTTTCCAACTCCAGCTACAGGGACAAAGATCATGGAGCCAGATTTAAACAGATAAACTGGGATTCTATTTGGAGGATTATTTTGCTGCAGTCACTGGTTCTGCAGAGTTTGAGAACGTTTGTTTTACACAATGCAAAAACTATAAAATCTACATTAGATTACATGACAACACAAGACCCAGTGCCACATAACCCAGTCTTGCTGTATCGGCTTCTGGCAGATATTATTTGACTTGTGCTGTTTTGATAATTTATGACGAACCCTAAGCAGCACAGACCCCACTGAGCATGTGCACAGTCTTGGTCTTGCAAAGATGTTTAACAAAGTTACAAGATGGTGCCCCCGTGGCCATCTTTGAAAGCATAAATCATTTGTTTGATTATTATTATTATTAACATGTATTTATATAGCACCAACATATTGCGTAGCACTGTAAAGTAAATGTGATTATACAACTACATCACATGAATTATATACATAGAACATATGGAGTAACAAACATCACAATCAAAACAGGTACAAAAAGGTGAGGAAGGCCCTATGCATAGGCTTAGGCTTGTGGTGCAGTAAGTTCATGTTTATGTTTAGTATAAATACAGCATTTCTAGCCTTATTCTATTTTAGTCTTTACTTTCCCTTTAAGCACCCCCTCTTTCCCAAATGAATGGATAAAACCAGATGCTATGCCAAATATATACCCAACAAATCCAGCTTTATGCTCACAATGGTGCAAAGTATGCTCACAATGGCACCGTTGTGATATTGAGTTAAAATGCGTGGAATATTGAAGCAAACTTTGGCCAAGATTAGACATGGTGGAATTTTGCTTCATATTATAATTATGCCTCGAAGACCCTTATATAGGTGTCCATGGGTGGTTTTAATGAAGGCTTGGAGAGTCGAAGCATCCCAAACCATTACCTGTGAATTTCCTACAACAGACAGAATGGAGGTATTATGTATAAAGTTGGCACTGCATTTATCCCGTCATAAGTTCTGGGGTTATTATAAATGATTGTCACTATATTTATGTTACCATACATTTCAGTATTATACATAACGGGAATTGCATGTATGTTGTCATGTGTTCTGGAGGAGTAATATATTGAACTGGCTTTGTATTATCCTGCCATGTATTCTGAGATGTATGTAATGGCCAACAGTATTTATCTAGTAATGCTTTCTGGGTAGAGCTGGGCCAAGTTGGTGGGGCACCGTATGCAACCCTTCCGGCCACCTCAGGCAACCCAGCCGGCCACCTCATCCCCTTCAGTCACACACTGACATCAGGACGGGGTGCCAGAGAGCACACATACCCCCATATGTAACATAAGGCACTAAGTTTGTCCAGGAGTAGTAAGCAGTAGCAACCAATAGGATATTTGCTTTTAAACAGATGACCACTATATGCTACTTGCTAATCGTTTGCTATAGTTTACTGCTCCTCTGCAAACATAGTACCTTTTTTTTACATAACCCCAATAGTGTGGGGAAGAGGGCCCGGACTAAGGGTCAGTGGTTGGAAGAGGTGTCCGGTTTATGGGAAGAAAAACTATAAGGCATCCAATATAGTTAGGGTTGTCACCTTGCTGGCAGTGTTGGACTGGCCCACCAGGATACCAGGAATAGTCCCGGTGGGCCCAGGTGTCAGTGGGCCCTTGTGCTGCTAAACATTTGGTTTATTTCATGGTCATTCCCTATTTTTATGAGAAAAAGATGCTAAATAGTTGGAATAATCGATTATAGTATGTAAAGAAAAGAGATTAGGAGAATAGAGGTTGAGTGATGAAAGGATGAATAATAGTTCTGAGAATGGGCCCCTGGTCTAAGGTTTTTGGGTGGGCCCCTGGTGTCCCAGTCCGACACTGGTGGCTGGTATTTTACCTGCCTGTAAAATGCTTGGTACCAATGTTATTAAAAGGAAAAAAAACATAAATATATAGGGAAGCCAGTATTTTTTCTCAGAAAAGGTGGCAGCTGTAAACACAGTTACAGTGCCTTAAATTAGGTAACAGTTGTACTGTGCTTAGTAAAGGAGCTCTCATGTATTTAAAGTTCTTTCACTGAGGGGGTTGTCTGTAATTTCCAGCATTTATTCTCAGTTACCTGAATTTAGTTTCTTCCTCCATTTCTGGATTCTTACATTGTGCCAAGTACAGCAAAAGTCTCAGCCAATTACAGCGCACATTACATTTATCATGTGATCCCTGCTGCTAGATAGTCAGCTACTAATTCTACATCTCAAATAATTTGCTTTCACGACAAAGCTCATTAGGTAAAATCAGTAATTGTGTTGTCAGACTAATGCTATTAGCTTTAATAATTTCCTTTATAATTAGATTAAATGTCAGAGTGTTTGTTCTGTGCCAGAAAGTCAGCAGCAAATCTGTAAAGATTGCGAAAAATAGTTTCTAGTCAATTACAATACAGCTCTGTTTCCACCGAAAGAGCAGCAAATGGTTTGAGAATATAAACAATGTATTATTATTATTATTATTATTATTATTATATGTCTATTGTGCTTTCTGCTCCTTATTAAATCACACATTACAAATAATAATTTGAGAAAAATGGGAAAAGATAACAATTAGGCTTACAAATTGCAGGCCAGATGCTAAATATAAGACAATGGGAGTTCTTTAGAAAATATATGTGCCACACTATCAACAATGATGGGCACAGAATTCGCACTTATTATTGCACTATGGTACTTGCTTGTATTTGTACCATAGTACAGGAATGTTCAACGTCTGGGTCTCTCCCTAGCGTCACCCCTTAAAGGAGAAGGAAAGTCATTTAGCACTTGGGGGTGCCAAATGTAAGGCACCCCCAAGTCAATGTATTTACTTACTGGAAACCCCCGTCCGGTGCTCCTATCAGCAGAAAACTGCACCAGCCCGGGGTTATTCCAGTGAGCACCATGGAGCACTTATTTTCCGGCTTCTTCTTTCTTCAAATTTCCCGGGGGAAAAGACGCATGCACAGTAGAACGAAATAGCCGACTTTTTAGTTAAAGTTCGACTTTCCACTCTAATGTACATGTGCAGCAGCGAGAAGAAAGAAGAATTAGGAAGAGAAGTGCTCTGTGATGCTCACTGGTATAACCCCGTGCCGGTGCAGTTTTCTGCTGATAGGAGCACCGGACGGGGGTTTCGGGAAAGTCAATACAATCACTAGGGGGGTGCCTAAATGACTTTCCTTCTGATGTTCACCTTTGATTAATCATTAAGTATGATGTAAAGATTGATATTCTAAGACAATTAGTTTTCATTTTTCAATTATTTGTGGGTTTTTGAGTTGTTTACCTTTCTATTCAGCAGCTCTGCAATCATCAGTTTCAGCAACCTGGTGGCTAAGGTCCAATTTACCCTAGCAACCATAAATTGATTTGAATAAGAGGCTGGAATATGAATATTAGAGGCCTAAATAGAAAAATGAGTAATACAAAATAACAATACATTTGTAGCCTTACAGAGCATTTGTTTTTTGAGATGGCCTCATTTGAAAGCTGGAAAGAGTCAGAGGAAGAAGGTAAATAATTCAAAAACTATAAAAAGACTTCTGATGTACACACCAGCTCCACCCCCACCACTGCACATGTTTTACCTTCTTAACTTGTAGATGCGATTAGGTGAGAGGGGATAGGGGTAAAAAGGGGTGGAAAAGTCGCAGGGAAAAAAACGGCATAAGAAAATCGCCCATTGACTAAGGGCAGAGACACTTCTTCGGGGCGACTATTCTCACTGAAACTGCCTCACGAGAAAACTTTGGGTGCCAGAGTGCCATCCCGCCGGCAAATTTAGATTCTAGCCGGCGAGAAGGTTATTTCCCCGAATCTCCACGCGTGTCTCTGCCTTAATGCATTAGGCCAAAAAAAGTCACTATGAAAAAAGAACCCCCCATTGACTTTAATTTATTAGGAGAAAAAAGTTGCCATAAGAAAAACTGCCCATTGACTTTAAAGAATAAGGGGAAAAGAAGTCACCATAAAAAAAAAAAAATGCCCATTGACTTTAATGCATTAGGACAAAAAAAGTCACCATAAAAAAAAATAAAACGCCCATTGACTTTAATGTATAAGGAGAAAAAAGTTGCCATAAAAAAAAACACCCATTGACTTTAATGCATTTGGAGCGAGAAGAATTGTCACATGTAAAAATACCTATTGACTTCAATGCGTTTTGAGAAATTTCGCAAAATATTTTCGCAATTTCACCAATTTTTCAGCGAAGCAAAAAGATTTGCTCATCACCATTTACCACTAAATTACCTTTGTATCTCCATCCCTTAGCTAAACAGAGGCTGAAACAGAACATCATCATCATCACTGTTTATTTAGATAGCACCAGCAAGTTACTCAGTTCTTTACAATAAAAATTGCAAGGGTGCACAATGTAACATTATTAGCACCCAATAATAATAATAAAAAATATATATATATATATATATATCTATTGCCCCATGAATAGTCAAATTGGCTGCCTGATTAGTAATCAGTTGAGATACATGTGTCACGTCATTTTCAGTCCCCGCTGTGCAGTATAGCTCTGTACTAATGTCTAACCAGCCATGCAGCTTGTGTGTGTTTTATTATCTCTCCTATCAGCAATCACGCACACATTTCTTTGCATAAAAACCTGAAGCCTTTTAATATTTAATAACCTGCTACTGAGATGCTGACAGCAACTTTATATGGGGCTAAACATTTATTCATTTGCAAAATCTCTAGCGCTGTAACTGTATTAACTTTTCCCGTGCATAGACACTGACTGTGGAAGAATACTCACATTGCTAATAGTGTATAATACTGACATCCCCTGGGCTTATCTAGGTGACTAGGCAGGAATACAAGCCAGAGTTCCATAGAAATATATTTTGATGATTAAGCAGAAACACAATCAGAATACCTGCGATCATGCAGATATTACTGCAAATAGGTCAGCCATACTCAAGGAAATTGAGAACATTTTAATTTAGAGAACTCATATTTATATATATATATATATATATGTATAATAAAAGCTAATATGCTAATAAAAGCTATATTAAAGAGTTGGTTAACTTTTGGCATGTGATAGAATTGCTAATTCCAAGCAACTTTTCAATTTGTCTTCATTATTTATTCAGTACAAAAAGAAATTAGGCCACTCCAAACTCACCCTCTGTGTGTTCTTGTTAGCGTAGCTCCATTTTTTGGTTGTAGTAGTTCGGGTGCTCAGCCATCAGCGTCCCCACTGAAATCATAATTGCTCAAAGGATGAAAAGGCGGCCCTCCGGTAAAATGGTTTATTCCAACAGGTCACTGACCAACATCACCTGACGCGTTTCGGAAGTAACACCCTTAATCATAGGCTTACTGATTAAGGGAGTTACTCCCGAAATGTGTCAGGTGATGTTGGTCAGTGACCTGTTGGAGTAAACCACCTTTTTTATCTTACCGGAGGGCCGCCTTTTCATCCTTTGAGCATTCATTATTTATTATTTATAGTTTTTTAATTATTTATTTGCCTTCTTCTGACTCTTTCCAGCTGCTTACAAATGCTCCGTAAGGCTACAAATGTATTGTTATTGCTACTTTTTATTACTCATTTTTCTACTCAGTCCCTTTCCTTTTCATATTCCAGTCTCTTATTAAAATCAATGCATGTTTGCTAGGATAATATGGACCCTAGCAACCAGATTGATGAAATTGCAAACTGAAGAGCTGCTGAATAAAAAGCTAAATAACTCAAAAACCACAAATAATACAAAATGAAAACCAATTGCAAATTGTCTCAGAATCTTCTAAAAGTTAAGATGAACAAAACCTTTAAGGGCAGCGACACACTCTGCTATTTTGGGAGATTAGTCGACCAGAATCGCTTCTTCTTAGGGCGACTAATCTCCCCGAACTGCCTTCCCGCCGGCGGGGTGGCATTCGGATCGCTTTGGCTTTCCGAAGTTTCCTTGTAAGGCAACTTTGGGCAACTTCTGAAACCAAAACCCTCCGAGTGCAATACCGCCAGCGATTTTGATTCTAGCCAGCGGGAAGGCAGTTCGGGAAGATTAGTCGCCCGAAGAAGAGCTGATTTGTCACCGGACAACTATTCTCCCCGAATCTCCACATGTGTCTCTCCCTAAACTCTTGAATAGACCCTCCATGCACAGCTTCAAAGTGTTTAAAAATAGGATTATCTTCCTCTTTGTTATTAATGCCTCAAATGTTCTCCTAGCCTAAAGGCCCCCATACACGGGCTGATAAAAGATGCCGTCAGACCGAGTCTGCAGCTTAGTGGCCCGTGTGTGATCAATATCTGTCTGAAAGTCTGCCAGATCTCGATTGGGTAGGTTAAAATATCCCGTCAGATCACGGCTGCATCTGTGTGTTTATGAGCTCCCGTGAACCGACTGCCCGTATCGGATGCATTATGATCCGATATTTGGACCCTAGGGCCCACGATCGGATCAGCCCAATATCGCCCACTTCAATGTGGGCATATCGGGGAGAGATCCGCTCATTTGGTGACAAACGAGCGGATCTCTACGTCTATGGCCACCTTAACCCATAGTTGTCTATTAGGAAAACTATACCCCCAAAATTAATATTTAAGCAACAGATAATTTATATCAAATTACAGTAAGTGGCATATTAAAGAATCTTACCAAACTGGTGTATATATATATTTAATTAAATATTGGCAATACTACAGTTTTTTTCAATGGGGCTTTACTCACACAGGCGCATGTAGGCGCCGAACCCAGGTTGAGACGCAACATGCTGCATTTTTCCGCGTCTACATGTACCTGTGTGAGTTCAGCCCCATTGAAAAAAACTGAATGCGTCTACTCCTGCGCTCCCCTGCGGCTGAACGAATAAAAACAGCTTCAAACATTCGTCTGTAAGAGCCCTAACAGTAACAGGAAGAAGTGTGGCAGCAAAAGACACAACTCTGTCTGTTAATTGGCTCATGTGACCTAAAATGTTTGGCATGTTTGTGTGCACCGTGAATCCTACGATCCCAATGGCAATTTTCTATTTAGGATTACCCAATACTACTTAAAAAGTATATTATTATGAAAATGGTTTATTTACATGAAGCAGGCTTTTACATAGGAGCTGTTTTATACTATATATTTTTAAAGAGACCTACTTTTTTCGGAGGTATAGTTTTCCTTTAAAAGTGAACCATCCCATTAATGGCCAACTAGTCCTTAAAAAAGCATCAGAGAACTCCTGCCGTTTAAGGTCACAGTTTTATTATGATACAGGAGCTATGTCTAATCTGCTGACATTAAATAATGTTGATTACTTGGTCTACATGTTTTATGCAGCCCTAAGTAGGCTATACTTGGCAGTACTTGTGTTACTGATGCTTTAATTCATCAGGGATAGGCCAAAAGTTGTATTTTTCTTGATCTGGACTAAAAGGACATATTTTGTTGTACACACAATAAAGGAAGGATGACACAGTTTATGAAAGAACTATAATGGACTAATTGTGAACTATTTTTGGATATTGTACATACCTGACACTGTGACTTTAAAAAGTGAATGGGGGGAGAAAAAATGAAGACCAATTAAAAAGCTACTTAGAATTAGCCATTTTATAACATGCGAAACATTAACTTAAAGGTGAACCATCCCTTTAAATGTATGATAAAAACTAGCAGAGCAAATCAACACGGCAACAAAGAAGGAGAACGCTGCGCACAGCAAGGGAGTTCCTAAAATGTTTTACTTTATTGTGCAGTGAGTTTTATAATCGAGTTCATGATTCTCGTTCTACTACACAAAACTGCTGTGTAATCATATTTAAAAAGGGTTATGTAGACCATTCGTTATGGTACAAGTCATTTCAAAACTGTTCTCCGATGACATCTCACAGCACAACGGAAATCCTTTAGTAACAAGCCCCACAGAGCCCGTTTGCTTGGATTCAGGAGCAGTTTGGCAAAATTTGCAAAAGTAATAGGCCATGAAATAATCAGGAAAAGTGGAGAACACGTTCAAGCCTACAGCCTGGTGCTAATTTTAGCTGCTGTAGAGGCTTGAGAAGCTGGGCCTCTGCGGGGCTTACAGTTTTACAGTTTTACAAGTAGCAGCTGTGATGTCAAAATTGCAATTAGCCGTGATTTCCAAATTCATATTACTCGTTCCTTCAATTAGTAGCTCCTGCTCACCAAAAAGAAATTTGTTTCATGTGAGCACTCTAAGCTAACCGGCGTCAGGTCTTTCCTCTCGTGGATACAGTGGGAGCTTATCAGTTCTAGGCAGCCATTGCTTTGACAAGCGTGGAGAAATATTGACTTGTCTTTTCTTTTTCCAGCCGCGGCAATCTCCTTAGCGGAAGATTATTTCCCAAAACTTGCTTCTTTTCGAGAGCAACTATGTATTAAAAAAAAAAAAGTATGAAAGTGAGAATTTATTCATCTTCAAATTCCAAAAGAAAATGGCATTTTATAAGCATCACTCAATGCGGTGGCTTGTTCCAGATGGCTTAATGATACTTATAAATCATTCATCTAATGAGCGAGAGCATTCTTCCTCTGTATGCAAATGACATCACAAGCGGGCTTATTTACAATAGGGCGCATTTGCATCACATATTTTGCCATGCACATTTAACTCACATTTCACAGTCGCTGATACATTTTTATTCCTATGCAAAAAGGCATCCGATTACTGTTCCAGCATATTATCATTTACAGCAATTCTTTCAGAATAGCTTCCCTGAGATTAAGGGAGTCAAAAGAGAAGGCGATTGTTGACCAATACAATTAAGGATTCGTGTTCACTATCATGGTAAAAATATAGGTTGTCCCTTAAAGGAGAACTAAACCCTAAACATGAATTTGACTGGAAATGTTGCATTTTATATACTTATGAATAAATCTGTAGTTGGGAGGTTTCAAATTGAAAGTGATAACTCACCACATAGGAGAAGTGGTCCAGGTGCACCGCCCTGAGCCCTCAGCACGGGGAGCGGACAAACCGAAAATGTCTATGGAGCAGGCACTCAATGAACTCAAACCTCTGCCAGGCAGTCAGTTGAAGGAGTTGAAAGGAGTTTATTGTGTTCACAACCTTTCGCGTTTCGTGTTAAACACTTAATCATAGACTAGCCTATGATTAAGTGTTTGTTAACACGAAACGTATAAGGCTGTGGACACAATAAACTAGGGATTCTGTTCGGGATTCGGCCTTTTTCAGCAGGATTCGGATTCGGCCTAATCCTTCTGACCGGCTGAAACCGAATCAGAATCCTAATTTGCATATGCAAATTAGGGGTGGGGAGGGAAATGAAATGAGTTTTTGTCACAAGTAAAATTTGTTTCCCCTTCCCGCCCCTAATTTGCATATGCAAATTAGGATTCGGATTTGGTTCGGTATTCGGCCGAATCTTTCACGAAGGATTCGGGGGTTCGGCTGAATCGAAAATAGTGGATTCGGTGCATCCCTAGAATAAACTCCTTTTACCTTCAACTGACTGCCTGGTGGCAGTTTGCCTTTATTAAGTGCCTGCTCCATAGAAATTTTATTTTATATACTTAACCAACTGCACCAGCCTAAAGGATCATCATCAGTGTGACAGTGATGATTCAGGCCTGCAAAGTTGTGCACAGTGGGTCATCATGGATTCTGTTAAGAGTGTCACTGACACTGCACATGCTCAGTGTGCTCTGAGCAGCTGTTAAGAAGTTAAGATAAGGATTCGTCACAAATCATCAAGAAGAAATAGAGGTTTATATGTCATAGAAGCTGATGCTACAGGGCTGATTCTAGATTTCTAACAGTAATTGCATTGGATTTGGAGTTGCCGTGTAATACAAATCTGAATTCATTATTAATCAGCCTTGTATCATGACTTTAATATTGTATATACTGTATATGATGCATTGGTCTCTGAGCTCAAATAAGTGACAACAGCCCAGAGCATGTGATAGGAATCAGGGGGCATCTACTGGGGACATCTTCAGAGGCACATACAGTATCTTCACTACCAAAGGGCTGTGGTTGCCCTGGGCTGGTACAGAACCCCAGAATATAATTGAAGCATTTCTATCCTACTTCTTTGTTTAGATTTTTTTCTCCTTTAATCCCTCCTTTAAACCCTGCTATGGAATATGATACTGTACCTCAAAAGTAACATAATACAAATACAGAAAACCCCAGGTCCTATTATCCAGAGTGCGCAGGACCTGGGGTTTTCTGCATAAGGGATCTTTCACTAAATTTGGATCTCCATGCCTTAAGTCTGCTAAAAATAATTTAAACATTAAAGAAATAAGGATTTATTCTAACATATTTGGTATCAAGTATAAGGTACTGTTTTGTTTTTACAGCAAAATAGGAAATGGAAAAATTTTAATTATTTGATTAAAATCGAGTCAATAGGAGATGGCCTTCCCATAATTCTTAGCTTTCTGGATAACGGGTTTCTGGGTACAGAGCTTATGCCTGTATAATTTATGGTCTAGTTTCAATCGCTAAAGTCACATTTTACATGTTTTATGCTTTGTATTTTTCACGTCATACTGATCTCATTGCATTATTGCCTATATCTACAGTCCCTGTCATTAACTTATTGCACCATAGTGCCCCCTCCTTGCTATAAATGGGACATAGCCTGGTATCAAGAGAAAACAATTGCCCCAATATCCACACAAAGGGGTACCCACAAAGGAAATATCATTACAGCCAACAATATAACTTTTGCAAAAATCCCATAATTGATAAATTGGAAAAAAATATATACACATACCTATACTAAACTAATTGCATATGTTAGGCTCCCAGTAGCTATGTATATTATGCTTGTTCATGAAATCATCCAAGCCCCTATTAAAGGTGTTAATAGAATCTGCCATCACAACATAAAAGATTAATCCTGTGCCTTTGCAAGTGCCTCTTTTCCAGATTCAACACATGCCCTATGTATAGAACTCAAGTTGAATATAAGTGTATACTGCTCCTTTAATTGTAACAAGAGCTTCTCTTTAAATTATAGAGGAATTCACTGAAATTATAATATGCTTAAACACACAAATCACTAAACCTACATGAAGATGGGCTGAACGTATAAGCTAAGTAGAGACTATGTAAAAAGAAAATATATATATAATTAAATCTTTTCTGCTTAATATACATAAATAGAAATTATAGTCTAATTTATCACATCTCCAAAAAAATCCCAAAGCCATGCATACAGAGTAAGCTAGTAATTATAAAGCAACATATGTCTTTTTAATGGACATTTCACATTTAACAAAGCCTTCCATCTGCTCAGCTGTACGTTAGTAAATGGAAGAAGAACATTATTTATAACATAACATGTATCACAATATAGAAAGAACATTCACTGTGTAGTTTAATGTGCATCTGTTCAGAATTGTGTGCTAGCATTCTTAATTCTGTTAATATATATATATATAGAGAGAGAGAGAGAGAGAGAGAGAGAGAGAGAGAGAGAGAGAGAAAGCAAGAAAGAGAGAGAGCGATAGTGAGAGAGAGAGAAAGAGAGAGAGAGAGAGAGAGAGAGAGTGGTTTAGAGAAGACATTTAGGATAAGTGAAACCCCCAAGTATTATGCGTAATAATGAATAATATATGGTGCTGTATTTACATTGGTCTAAAAATGTATATTATCTTAAAAATTGCCCTTTTATTTATCAGAGCCCTGTGGTCACACAAGCAAAGATGAGGGTCAGTTCCATATCAAGTAAGCCTAGCTGCTGATTGGTTCCTATAGTGCAGTATGTTGAGTGCCGCCAGCTCCCCTGCAAGGCCTGGAAAAGGAGGCAGCAGGAAGTGGAACAGATGGGCGGGACTAATTGGGTTTGACAGGCCACCTAAATATTGCACCTTCATTCACCCTCTACCATGGCCACTATTAAAAAAAAAAAAAAAGGTAAAAAAAGAAGGAATACTGAGATGAAGCAAAAAGAAAATAAGTAGAGAAAGATAGAATGGAGAGGAAGAGAAAAGGTGGTCCCACAGGGTTCTGTATTGTTCCAGTTATGATTAATATATATGGGAAGTATATAGTCAGTGTTTGCAGATGACATAAAATTATCCAGCCCAATTAATTCCATCCAGGATGTGACATTCTTGCAGCAGGATCTTGACAAACTGGCAATCTGGGCAGCTAAGTGGCAAATGAGATTCAATGTTGATAAATGTAAAGTCATGCACCTGGGATATAAAAATATCTAAACCACTTATACCCTTAATGGGACTGCACTAGTCTAAATGGGGCCCTAGGCAGGGTAGTGCTTTTGAGGGCCCCACCTTTATACCTTCTTTGCAGTATCAAGGGGACAGTGTGTCACCTCAGTTGCTATCAGTCTAAGATTAGCAGATTTTAGAGTGAAATCTAGGGGCAGAACTATGTATAAATATATAAGGGGATCATATAATAAACTTTATTTACCAGTAGGTCCTTCCAGCAGATACAAGAGCAACCATTCCAATTAGAAGAAAGGAGGTCCTTCATATCTAGTTGTATGCACATGCTGCAGAGGAATGCTTGCCAGGGGTGGGGGGCTTTTGCCCCCAGTTTTAGGCACAAGTGTGCCAGGTTGATTATGGTCTCCTCAGACAAGGGTCCTAGGATGGAGGTTTTATGGTAGCCTGGTCCTACTTGTCCACCAATCGTTATTGCGACAGGTGCCCAGTGTGACAGGTAGTCCAGTTGGTGGGCCAGCATTTAATTTTGGGGTGCATAATGTTAATCTGTGTGTCAGGGAGCCGGGAGCTCCCTCCAGGGAGGTTGTCTGGATCAAGGAGGAAGCCCTCTTGAGGGAACAAGGTCGCGGTATCCAAAGGGTTAAACGGAGAATAGTCAGGATCAGGCAAGAGTTCACAGGCAGGCAGAATACAATCAAAGTCCAAAGTCCAGGCAAAGGGTCAGGATACAAGGCAGGAACAATATTAGGCAATAAGGCACACAGGAAACCCAGGATATACTTCAGGAAAGTAATCCTATTCTTGGGCGCCATTCTGGCGTCTAGTTGGAGTTTTTATATTCAAATTTGGCGCCATTCTGACGTCATTGACGCTCTTGCGCCGACGTCGGCGCGCTGACGTCATCGCCCGGCGCCGCTACCCACGTGGCGGCCATGGGCGCCGCCATTTTGGGAGCGACGCCGGCGAAGATGGACGCGCCGCCCGGAGCTCCTGGGCCTGCTCCGGGCGGCGATCGTTACAGTACCCCCCCCCTCACGGGGGGCCTCTGGACCACCAGGACTTGGCTTCTGGGGAAACTTGGAATGGAACTCCCTCACCAGACGAGGAGCGTGAACATCACGGTGTCCTTCCCAGGAGCATTCTTCAGGGCCAAAGCCCTTCCACTGAATGAGGTACTGAAGGGACCCTCTGGAGATTCTGGAGTCTAGGATTTTCTCCACCTCGTACTCGAGTTGACCCTCCACTGAGATGGCAGGAGGAGGAGACTGACCGCCAGAGAACCGGTTGGTGATGGCGGGTTTCACCAGAGACACGTGGAACACGTTGGGGATTCTCATCTCTGGTGGAAGCTGGAGTCTGACAGCCACAGGGTTGATTATCTCCAAGATGGGAAATGGTCCCACGAATTTTGGACCCAACTTGGGAGATGGTATCTTCAACCGGATATTCCTGGAAGAGAGCCAGACATTATCACCCACCTTGTAGAGAGGAGAGGATCTTCGACGACGATCCGCGAAAGTCTTATGAACAAGAGCACTCTTCTCTAGGTTCAACTTGGTCGCAGCCCAAATAGCAGACATATGGGCTGCGGAGTCGTCAGCAGCCGGGACGTCAGATAGCACAAAGTCTTGGGGAAAAGCTTGAGGATGCTGACCATACACCGACATGAACGGAGACCTTCCTGTAGAGGAATGACAAGCATTATTATGAGCGAATTCCGCCCATGGGAGGAGATCAGACCAGTCATCCTGGCAGAGGGATACGTGGTTCCTCAGGAACTGCTCCAGGGCTTGGTTGACACGTTCAGCTGCCCCCATTCGTTTGCGGGTGGTATGCAGATGAAAACTGAAGAACAATTCCCAGGTCTTTGCATAAGGAACGCCAGAACTTGGCAGTAAACTGGGTGCCTCTATCGGAGACGATCTCCACCGGGAAACCATGCAGGCGGAAGATGTACTGGATAAAAAGCTGGGACAACTCCACCGCAGAGGGCAACTTCTTCAGAGGGATGAAATGGGCCATTTTGGAGAAGCGATCAATAACAACCCAGATCACAGTATTCCCACCGGAGGGAGGAAGTTCGACAATAAAGTCCATAGAGAGGTGCGTCCATGGACGAGAGGGTACCGGCAAAGGCTGTAACAACCCACTGGGGCGGGAATGGCTAGGCTTAGAAGTGGCGCAGACATTACAAGCAGCCACAAAGTCCTTTACATCCTTGCGGATATCAGGCCACCAGACTAGGCGCCTCAAGAGTTCAAGGGTCTTAGCCGAACCAGGATGTCCAGCTTGCCTGGAGCAGTGGGTTTGTTGCAGGATGGCCAGGCGAAGTTCTGGAGGGACGAAGGCCATGCCAATCGGAGTATCTTGAGGAGCCGAGGACTGCCCAGCCAGAATCTGGTCGGCAAATTGGGGATACAGAGAGGCAATGATCTTGACTGGTGGAATGATTGGTTCTTGTCTCTCAGGGTCACGGTCCACCGGAGTGAAGCTACGAGACAAGGCGTCGGCCTTCAGATTTTTGGAACCTGGGCGATAAGTCAAAACAAAGTTAAATCGGGAAAAGAAAAGGGCCCACCTGGCTTGTCTGGGATTTAGCCTCTTGAGGGACTGTATGAACTCCAGATTCTTGTGATCAGTGAAAATCTGGACAGGAATTTCAGAACCCTCCAGGAGGTGACGCCATTCTTCAAGGGCAAGCTTGACTGCCAAGAGTTCTCGATTCCCGATGTCATAGTTCTGCTCTGCGGATGAGAACTTCTTGGAGAAAAACGCACAGGGGTGCAATTTTCCATCAGAGGAATGTCTCTGAGACAGGATAGCTCCGGCTCCGACTTCAGAAGCATCAACTTCGATGCAGAAGGGTAGTGCAGGATTGGGATGTCGAAGAACAGGAGCGGACGTGAAGGCCTCTTTCAAGGACTGAAAGGCTTCTATAGCAGATGGAGGCCACAGGCTGGGTTTACCCCCTTTTCGGATGAGGGCCAGGATAGGTGCAATGCGGGAAGAGAACCCCCGGATGAACTGTCGATAAAAATTAGCAAATCCGATGAATCTCTGGATTGCTTTGGTACTCAGTGGGAGAGGCCACTCCTGGATGGCCGACACTTTCACGGGGTCCATCTCAAATCCCTCTGGAGAGATAATGTATCCTAGGAAGGGGATCTTGGATACCTCGAAAACACACTTCTCCAACTTGGCGAAGAGAGAGTTCTTCCTCAGACGAGAGAGTACCTCCTTCACCTGGGAGCGATGACTTTCAAGGTCCTTGGAAAAGATCAGGATGTCGTCCAAGTATACGACTACGAACCTTCCTAGGAGATCTCGGAACACATCATTCACAAACTCCTGGAAGACGGCAGGGGCATTGCATAGGCCGAAGGGCATAACGAGATATTCATAGTGCCCATCCCGAGTGTTGAATGCCGTCTTCCATTCGTCACCCTCCCGGATGCGAATGAGGTTGTAGGCCCCCCGGAGATCCAACTTGGAGAAAACCTTGGCCCCTTTCAGCTGGTCAAAGAGCTCGGCAATCAGGGGCAGAGGGTATCTGTTTTTCACGGTGATCTTATTCAGACCCCGATAGTCTATACAAGGCCGAAGGCCTCCGTCCTTCTTCTCCACGAAGAAGAACCCAGCCCCTGCAGGAGAGGTAGAAGGGCGGATAAACCCCCGCTGGAGATTTTCTTGGATGTACTCCTTCATAGCGGTAGTCTCTGCAGGAGAGAGAGGGTAGGTACGCCCTCTGGGGGCATAGCTCCAGGCAGGAGTTCAACCGGACAGTCGTAGGAGCGATGTGGGGGAAGGAACTCTGCAGACTTTTTACAAAACACATCGGAAAATCCCTTGTAAGTGGAGGGCAAAGTCTTCAATTCCGCAGAGGAGACATTCACCTTCTCGAGGGGTTTTGGCGGAAGGCAATGTTGCAGGCAAAATAAACTCCAACGAGAGATCTGCCCAGTGGACCAGTCTATGGTGGGGTTATGCAGACGTAACCATGGAAGACCCAATATCACTGGAGTAGAAGGACAGGGGATGATGAAGAATGAAAGTTTTTCTTGATGCAGCGCCCCAACTTGTACAGATAGTTCCGCCGTGAACTTTGTGACGAATTCAAACTCCAGGGGTTTGTCATCTATGGCAGTAATTCGCAGGGGAGAAGACAATGGAAGCAGAGGAATCTTCATGCGTTCGGCAAAAAAGGCATCCATGAAATTGCCATCCGCTCCGGAGTCGAGGAAGGCCCTTTCGAAGATAGACTTACTTGCCAGGTGAATCTGCAAAGGAAGGAGAAGCCTGCGTGAATTTTCTTGATACTTCTCCAGAGAACCTCGAGTGATGCCCCCTACATAAGAAACCTGAGACATACCTCGGGGTACAAAACTCTTGGCTTTGGCAGGACAGGCGTTGGCAAAATGGGAATGCCCACCACAGTATAAACAGAGACCTGCCATACGTCTTCGGAGTCTTTCCTGCTCGGAGAGGCGAGTCTTTCCTACTTGCATGGGTTCCTCCAAGGGAGACGTCGACACATGGGTCACAGGAACAGCGGGAGTTTGCAGAATCGGCCTTTGAAAGCGAGGGGCCAACATGGGAGAAAATCGTCTACTGCGCTCTCTCTCCACCTGGTGCTCTCTGAGACGAGTGTCCACCTTAATGGATAGAGCGATCAACCCTTCCAGGGTGTCAGGAGTCTCTCTGGAGACGAGATCATCTTTGATACGGATGGATAGGCCTTGGTAGTATACAGCCTTGTAAGCGTCATCACACCAGGAAGTCTCCGCCATCAGTGTTCGGAAGTCTATAGCATACTCATTGACACTGCGGCTTCCTTGCCGGAGGTGCAAGAGACGGCAGGGGCGTTCGTAACCCGACCTGGAGCATCAAAGACTATACGAAAAGCTTGGAGAAAGTCTTTAACATCGAAAGTCAGCGGGGAATTCTTCTCCCAAAGAGACGTTGCCCACTCCAGTGGTTTGCCTTCCAATCGAGACATCACATACCCCACCTTGGAACGCTCGCTTGGAAACTGTGTGGGTTGGAACTCAAATTGAATTTGGCATTGCGTGGCAAATCCCCTGCAGGCTTGTGGGTCCCCACTGAAACGAGGGGGAGGAGGAATGCGAGGCTCACCTGTCGGGTAGCTTGTGTTCGTGGGGGCTGCCGCCATGGGGGGATCCCCAGTAGGTGGAGCAGTGGAGGACGCAGAAGGCACTTGAGCCAGCAGGACATCGAGTGCTTGCCCAATGCGAACCTGCTGGTTTTCGTAGTCCTCCATGCGGGATGCCAGTCCGCGGAGCGCTCGTCCGACATGAGGTGGGGCTTCCTCAGAAGGATCCATGGCCCAAGAATAATGTCAGGGAGCCGGGAGCTCCCTCCAGGGAGGTTGTCTGGATCAAGGAGGAAGCCCTCTTGAGGGAACAAGGTCGCGGTATCCAAAGGGTTAAACGGAGAATAGTCAGGATCAGGCAAGAGTTCACAGGCAGGCAGAATACAATCAAAGTCCAAAGTCCAGGCAAAGGGTCAGGATACAAGGCAGGAACAATATTAGGCAATAAGGCACACAGGAAACCCAGGATATACTTCAGGAAAGTAATCCTATTCTTGGGCGCCATTCTGGCGTCTAGTTGGAGTTTTTATATTCAAATTTGGCGCCATTCTGACGTCATTGACGCTCTTGCGCCGACGTCGGCGCGCTGACGTCATCGCCCGGCGCCGCTACCCACGTGGCGGCCATGGGCGCCGCCATTTTGGGAGCGACGCCGGCGAAGATGGACGCGCCGCCCGGAGCTCCTGGGCCTGCTCCGGGCAGCGATCGTTACACTGTGTTAGAATATTGTTATTCTAATATTGCTATTTTGTAAAATGTAATCTTTAATAACAATTTTGTTAATAAAACTGTGGCTTGTTTTACCCCAACCTGGTTGTCCTCATTGTCTGTGGATGTTGGTGAATGTATTGAGGGTAAAAAGGGCCAACCTACCACCTTAACAATGCATGGTCAGGCCTGTGCTTAACTCTTTGGCCCATAACTTTGTTCTACTGATGTGAGGGCAGGCCTGAACCTGGAAGTCCTCCCAAACCTGTTAGCAGCGGATGGGTTCAGGCTGAACTGGGGCAGGATTTTAGTTATTTTACTGATGGGTCACTTCCTACTCTTCTTTAGTAAACCATGTAATGCCTCCAAAAACATGGATAGCAAAATTTATGCAAATAACCAAATTATGTCCGTTAATCCAATATTCTTTCAAAACCAGTAATAGGCTAATATAGCCATCACATATGGAAATACTTACACTTAAGTCTCTGTGCTTAGCATTTGTTTATTTACCTCTTCATTAGCATTTGACCTTCACAGCTGTGCCATTATTAATGATATCAATCCCAGCCCTTAGCATTAACGGGCACCTTCACCCTAACACCATTTTTTGCATAATGAAAGAAAATGTAATTCTAAGCCACGTCACAATATACATTCATTAAACATGTTTTACATTAACACGCCTCTGTTCTCTGAACTACTGCTTCTGACTCCTGAAACAATGTAACAGAAGTCAGCGGATGAACAAGCCTAGAGCAGAGAATAACTTAATTCTTCTACGCAGTTTCAAGAGTCAGAATCAGGAGTGAGCACTGTGAACAGGAAAGGGTTTCATGAATACTGCTTTTTAGTTGCACTGACATGTATAAATGACTGCAAAGCCATTATAACTTTGTAATTATTGCTTAATGGGAAGCTGAATGAAATTAGGGTTGGAAATCTCCTTTAGATGTGAATACAACTAGTATGTACATTTATTCTTATTATTACCTGGCCATGATATATATAGAACGTCCTGACTATTTTATGTATCCTAACCAGTGCACTGAGCACCACTTTATTAGGGTTCATATTTTAAACTCTGTTTTTTCTTTTTTTAAAAAATGTTCCTGCTTATATGCTGTTATCATTTTTTACCTGGATTTTTGGAATATGTCATGATGTGTAAAGATGCTGTAAATGAAGCATTGCTGACTGTATACCTGTCAGTAGGTGCCAAAGGATAAGCAGTCAGTGCTGGTTAAATTACTGTATATAGCCTTGCTAGAGCTGTGGGCACTCATTTATACTGGTTTGAATTGCTTCACTGTGGCTGTGCCAAACACTAGCAAAGTACCGCACAAGTACTGTCAGGGGAAGGAAACATTTTACAAACCTTATAATTCTTCCAGGAAAGAAATTCTAGCAGTGTAGTGTTAATAAACTAAAATAACAACAGAAAAAATACTTGCTAGGTACAATAAAATGGGGTGAGGTATATTTACATTTGTACATGTATATATATATATATATATATATATATATATATATATATATATATATATATATATATATATATATATATATATATATATATATATATATATATATATATGCTGTAACTGAAGTTTAACGAGGGAACACTTTAAAAGGGCTGCATAGCATATTTTTATATCTTTCTATTTAATTAAAAAAGAATAAAAAAAATAGGGAAAAGGGAACAACATAACGCTGTCCCCATCTATATCTAAAATTTCTTTCTGTAGTTTGGATCATAATACCTTAAGTTTGCTAAAAAAAAAATTTAACCATTAAATAAACCCAATAGGATTTTTTTGTGGATTCGTCAAGCTTAGTTACCATTGAGTACAAGTTACTGTTTTATCATTAGAGAAAAAGAAAATCGTTTAACAAAATATAATTATTTGCTTAATATGGACTATATAGGAGTTTCCATAATTCAGAGCTTTCTGGATAATGAGTTTCCAGATAAGGGATCCCATACCTGTACTCCTAAAATGTAGATGTTTCTCGACTTTGCCATCTAGTAGTGCAGAGGGACAAAAAGATCTTGCTCGAGTAGCGAGGCACATTTTTTTTGATCATGCCTGTTTTCTGGCCACACCCCCTAAATACCACATCCATTTTACACAATTTGGCAGTTTATGGAAAGTTTGAACACATTTCTGGGGGTTTTAGGGTCAGGTTTTATGTGTTATTACAATTTTGCTAATGAAGGTGAAATTGCAGTTTTCTCAAAGAGACCCGCTTATCTGAAATAGTTACAATTGTATCTTTGCTTATCTTATATTGTTACAAACATGTCTAAGTGCACCTGCCGTGTATTCTGGGCTCTTTACCAAAAGCCTCCTATTTAATAACATTTCAGAAACTTTATATCTTTTTCTGGCTGTTCAGTGCAGGAGATCAAAGAGAAAGTCAGGACATTTCACTAACAATCCTGGACTGCGGGTTGAGCTGTCAAAATCAGGACTGTCCTGCGAAAAACATGACAGTTTGGAGGTAATGCATCGTCTAGAAACCCGTTATCTGGAAAGCTCTGAATTACGGGAAGGCCTTCTCTGCATAGACTCGATTTTAACCTAATAATTCAACATTTTAAAAAGTATTTCCTTTTTCTCTCTAATAAAATAATACCTTGTACTTGATTTCAACTGAGATATAATTAATCCTTACTAGAGGCAAAACAATCCTATTGGGTTTATTTAATATTTAAATGTTTTTTTTTTTGCAGATTTATGGTATGGTGATCCAAATTACAGAAAGATCCCTTATCCAAAAAAACCCAATGATTCTGGATAACAGGTTTCATGCCTGTATTCAGGGTCGGACTGGGGGGCCCGGGGCCCACCGGGACCGCTGTCCAGGGCCCCCTCGGCCCCTACTGTGAGATGCTGCTCGGGCCACACCCATGAATGTGCGAACGGTGCCGTGCATGCGCAGACAGCGCTGCGTGGTGCAGAAGATTATTTTTTTTGTGGCATTCCAATATCGGAGGAGGGGTCTGGCCCGCTGGGGGCCCATGAGGGTTGGGGGCCACCAGGTTTTTTCCCAGTTTCCCGCCGGGCCAGTCCGACACTGCCTGAATTATTAGCTCAGTATATATTCAGTTCTCATGTATTCATAATATTTGGTATGAAAACCAAAACATAGGGTGTTGTAGAAAATGGGAATGTGCAGTTAAGACCTTAGTAAATGGGGTGTTGGATCATTTATTTTCTGGCATAAACAAATATTTCACTTCACTTTTAAATCAATTTTGGGTTAATACCACTTTTTGAATTTCCCTATGGAACAAGATACTAATAGTAAGATTTCCCCTTTAATGCTACTTATAATCACTATTGAATTATTTTGCACCAGTGGTTAATGGTTTAAACTCTGGTCAAATGGAGAAGTCAGATTCAATTGTTAATTGACAGGGGGGATTTAGCTGCCTAAACAGAGACCAGTTGTGTTTTAGTGGTGAGAGAAGGCAGAATGCTGGCAGCTATGGGCCTTATTGTATTGGGGGCTCTTTTGGCTTTGTCCTCAGCTCAAGAGAAACGTGAGTAATGCTGTTTAATATCATATTGTCTGTAATGCTCCTACCTGTACTGGGAACAGCTGCCCGGGCCAGTTATAGACTAAAAAACAGGAATCTGAGTTTTATCTATAAATATTGCCCACCCTACAACCATTTATTTGTTTTTGCATGAAGATTTTGTAGATCAGCTTACCATTCTTTGATTGATAACAGGGCCCTTAATAAGCTTGTTTTTCCCCCTGGGTTCTGTACCATGGAACAAATGTTTTTACCTATAGCTCCTATATTATTTGCAGTGTGGCATGTTTAATTGTAACAAATGTCTAGGATTGCCAAGTTTTCCCTTTAAAACCAAACATTTGTTAAAGTTACCTGATACTTTGCTCTGATGATCCAAATTGCACTTGTGTTTATAAGCCATGCAGCTTACATCTAGAGTGATCACTATCTGTCACACAGCATTTCTATTAGGGATGCACCGGTTTGGGATTCGGCCTTTTTCGGCAGGATTCGGATTATTCGTAAGATATGCAGCAATAGGGAACCTAAAAAGCATGGGATCAAGAGCAGAATGATCCCAATATGGCACTGGGTCTCTGGATGCTCACATTGCTGAAGGGTGGAATGGATTATTGTAATTAGTGATTAATTTCTCCCGTTTCGCTTTGCTGAAAAATGTGCAAAATGGGGAAAAATTTGCAAAACTCAAATTGACGCCTGCGTTGAATTGAATGGGTGAATGAATAGTGTTGACGCGCAACGGTTTTGTCGCGAGCGACTTTCACCATGCGCATCCAAAACTTTTTGCCACAGGCAAATTTTCATGGGAGTGTCCTGAATTTATCTGCTGCTGGCGGAAATTCGCCACAAATTCGCGCCGAACTAATTTATTCGCCCATCACTAATTGTAATTCTTTTTTAGAAAGAAAGGGGGATCCAGACCATTATCTTCTATCAGTCCCCAACCATTTTTATTTGAATCCCTACATGATTCAACAGTGTGATAGGTCCAATGCCTCTCCAGTGAGTATTTCCTTTTATATTTCTGTCCAGATTCCATTCAAGAGATCCTGAATGAAGTTGACCGGGTTGGGCATGCAGCAAAGGAGCTGACAGACTCTGAAATGCAAGAAGACTTTTTGCTGATCCGTGAGAAAATCAAAAAGAAGATTGAGCGGTCGCAGCTGGACCAGGACCAACTTGTGGCAGCCAATGAGCTTTTGGCCTTTGTCTTGAGAAAAATGAGAGAGGGCAAAATTACATTACTTCAGATTAAGTATTTTATCAAATTTTCTCAAAGTGACAAACTAAACAGACTTCTGGCCACATGGGACAAGAACCTTTTAAAGATGAAGCCCAATGTGGGATAGTGTACAGCCTAAGGCGCTCTTTAATGGTTGAGATGTAGAAACAGGCCTATGTACTAACCTACACCTGTGGAAACAAGATGGACTCTCTTTCAGCCTTACTGTTTTTAATTGGATGTCGTAAATATTTATTAAATTTCTTCACCTATTGAACTAAATCACCTTATTGCTCATTCTAAACCTGATGGTTTTTATTTACTTAGAGGTGAAATTTGCATTTAAATTGGCAGTTGGAATACCCAGGGCCACTTCTGCCTTGATGCAAGTTGAGATGCTTGCCTCCGATGACCATGTACTGCAGGTTACTAGTGATGGCAAAAAAGCTAACGCTGTAACTTTAAGAAAACGAAATATTGTTTTTTTTAATTGATAAATTTGGCGCTTCTGGTACAATTGCCCTCTCTGCATAAGTGATGTGACCTCTCTCAGAGCACAGAAAAGTGAAGTGGAGGGTATTTGGAAGACCAGCTCAGGGGTGCCCATGGGAATGCCGTTGCCAATATAACATTATATAGGTGTGTTTTAAAGTGAACTGCCTATTTTAAAGTTATACATTACAGATACCTGTATTAATTATTTTGCTAAAGTGTTTGATAAGACTCTTTCATAGACTGCAAATGCATTTAAAAGTGAAAATACTTTATATTCGATTTACCATTTTGGCTATATTTTTATATTAAAGGAGAACTAAACCCTAAAAATTAATATGGTTAAAAATGCCATTTTATATACTGAACTTATTGCACCAGCCTAAAGTTTCAGTTTGTCAATAGCAGCAATGATCCAGGACTTCAAACTTATCACAGGGGGTCACCATCTTGGAAAGTGTCTGTGACACTCACATGCTCAGTGGGCTCTGAGCAGCTGTTGAGAAGCTAAGCTTAGGGGTCGTCACTAATTATCAAGCCAAAAATGTTTGTCTTCAATATAGGCTGATGTGCACCATGGCTTTTGTAGAAACTGCTGCCTCAGCTAGTTTGTTACCCTTGCCCTGCAACATGTATGTTTTAGGTGTGATTGTTTTTAAATGCATAGAGTGAGCAGAAAAGTGGAATAGTCTAGCAAACACTTTGTTCCAAACATACAGATTTAAAGGCCTTGTTGTGGTACAAAATGTTGTCTTGGAAATGGAACTACTGGATATCCATAGTGGGGTAGGTGTAGATTAAGCATATGCCATAGATTTTACATTTATACACCACACTGCCCTGTAATCACATGGTAATGGAGTCAGGGCCGGATTTAATCTGGGAGCACCCTGTGGCTAGAATCCTCCATAGCCCTCTAGCGCTCGCTCGCCCCCCGATATTCCTTCGATATTTGAATTTGCATTTCAAAGTTTTTCAATTCGAAATTTGATCCTTGGTAAATATGCCCCATAGGGTTATTAACAGAATTTAAAGTATCTTAGTTACACGGAGATTACAATGGAGGTGTATTAAACTGAGTTGGTAATCAAGAGGAATCTAGTCTTGACTACAAAAAAGTAACCAAACTTATCTGAAGGGCCATTCCGCAAGTTTTCACAGGTCGTCTAAAGAAGTGAGTTATGTCAGAATCCCTGTTGAGACTTGGGGGTTTTTCTTGTGTAAAGTTAAAATATCCATTTTTTTTCTGGATGGAGTAGTCTTATTCCACTTAATACTTAATTAACTCCTATGACTGATAGTTTTGTCAAATCGCCTCCAGTGCAAAGCTTAGGGGCAGATTTATCAAGGGTTGAATTTCGAAGTTGAAAATACTTCGAAATTCGACCATCTAATTGAATTACCTCGACTTCGAATATCGAAGTTAAAGTTTTTTTTCATCGAATTTGGCCATTTGCGGTCGAAGTAAAATCGCTCAATCGAACAATTTAAATCCTTCGAATCGAAGGATTTCAGCGATCGATCGAACGATTTTTCTTCGACTTCAAAAAACTAAGAAAACTGCTCTAGAAGGTCCCCATAGGCTAACATAGCACTTCGGCAGGTTTAATTTGGAGAAGTATTGAAGTCGAAGTTTTTTTAAAGAGACAGTACTTTGATTATCGAATGGTCGAATATTCAAACTATTTTACTTCGAATCGAATTCGAAGTCATAGTATCCTATTCGATGGTCGAAGTATCCAATAAATTACTTCGAATTTAGAATTTTTTTTACTTCGAAAATTCCCTCGAATTCACTTCGACCCTTGATAAATCTGCCCCTTAGTGTTCTGCTTCATTGGAATCTGGGTTTCCTTTTTTCATGTCTAGAACGTGCTCCCTAATTTGGTTCTAGAGTGGAAGGGAGGTCTGATCTACATACTGAATATGATATTAAGCACATTCCAATAAGTAATTCACTGAGGCTGTATTGAAGTTAATATACCACTTGATATTATACTCCTTATTGGTAATGGGTGATTAAAAAGTTTTTGTTTTTATACACATGTGCAGGTTAGGCACTTTTTGGCCCCACATTTATTCATGCCCGTCAAATGTAGCCTATTTAGAACAAACGCTTGACTTGCCTAATGTGCGATCACCAGAAGCATGTCTCCTGGGACTGGTGGAAAATATAGTGCCCGATAAGCATAGAAGCTCCCTGTTGCGGCTTCTATATCTCTATGCTAGGAAAACGATTCTTCTATCATGGAAGCTGCCCAAACCGCCTACCCTGAAAAGATGGAAATCCTTGATAAATGAGGCCTTACCACTTTATAAACTGACCTATTTGAGCCGAGGCTGCCCAGACAAATTTGACAAAGTCTGCGGCCCGTGGGCAGATAAACTGGACTCCGCTACAGCACAAGACAGCAGATAAATGACCCCTAAGGTAGGGGTGGTTGAGTATACTGAATAACCTCCATGGCCTAACCCCCCTCTCTATTTGTAGTGTGCTTGTTATAAATTAAGAGAATATTAAGAAAAAGAAAAAAGTTTGTCCTAGCTTGCCAGGGAAAATATACAAAAGATGGTTCTAACTTTTTTAAAAAAATGTAGCCTACAATCTGGGGTTGGAATCTTTGTTTGAGTTTACAGGAATGAGAAATCCCTGTATGTCATAACCTACAAAGTCTGATGTGGCCTGTAGTAGGGAGTTACCAGAATTCGGTTTTCTGTAGATGGAAGAGACTCTAAACATCATAGTTAGTTACTCCAATACAGGGCCAGAACTAGGGGTAGGCAGAAGAGGCACATGCCTAGGGCACACTAGTCTGGGGACAATGTACCTCTTCTGTCTGTGCTCCCCTAGTTCAGGCCTTGCAGGATCACAAATGATGGCAGTTTTAAGAGCAGCCTGGGCCTCCGAGTGAGCCATCTGACATTTGCACGTGATTACACACTGAACGAGGAGGGGACGTGCACCAGCTGCCTGGGTGCCGCATTAACTTGCCCTGGCACTGCTCCAATATAAACGTCATATTGGAGTAACTAAATATCATGTTTATACAAACACTGTTATCACAAATGTAAACTATTATTATGAATTAGCTTGAGTTCTCTAGTGAAAGGGACACCATTGCAAAGGTCTTGTAGCTCATAGCAACCAATCAGACATCTTTCTGTATTCTAGCGGCAGTAGAGAAGTAAAATCTACCTTCTGATTGATGGCTGAGGGTTATAAGCTGTAGTAATCTTTGCTCCTGCTACTCTTATAGCATACCTTTAATTGCGTACTGTAAGAGAAATACACTATGGAAGGTCTTTGCAAAATAATGCAATGCACAACTGGGATAGCATCATTAGTAACACTGTTTTGATATATTATTATGGGATACGGCAATTTCTTTTCTGCACATTTTGTGTTGCAGCAACATTAGCTATTTTCTTGTAAGTTTATTTTTTTCTCAAGACAGTAGATAAATCAAACTGATGGTTATCTGGGATTTCATACGCGGATTGCCTGTTTATTCACTGCGCTAATATGGTCGACCCACTGCTCAGACTCGCCCACTCCACAAGCCCCTGTCAATCATTTTGTGCAGTCTCTGAAAGAACCTAATGGGAATTGGGCTTTATCTAATTGAATCTTTACCAATCGACGCTTTTCAATTCCAAGGTAAATGTCTCACTGTGCAAACATACAGAAATGACATGAAAATATAACCTTTGTAATTTATGGCAGCAAAACCTAAGAGGGGAAAAATTTACAAAGTGCTTGTTTTTTTTTTTTTTTATATCAACTCATTTTTAGAAGGTAAGATCTTTATACAAAGCAGTAAAACATGGAAATAATACAAATAAACACCATGACATTCCAGATACAAACAGTTCCACAGTTAGGAGAGCCTTGCAAAGTGCAATGTAAATTATGAAAAGCAACATGTTGGTATTTTTCTAGGTTGATAATTGGCTACATGTGATTTTGCAGTAAAGAAGATCATTTACAAAATAAGAACAACCATAAAATGATTGAGAATAAAACACAAATTAAACAGCCTGCTAATGTTTAAGCACAATGCTAGGAAATGAATATTTATACAAATAATAATTTGTCCTACTCTATGAAGAAAATTATAGGTAAACATGTTTTCCTTTTTCTCTGTAATAATAACAGTACCTTGTACTTTATCCCAACTAAGATATAATGAAATCCTAGTGGGTTTGTTTAATGTTTAAATGATTATTTATTAGGCTTATGATATGGAGGTCCAAAATTATGGAAAGATCCCTTATCTGTAAAACTCCAGGTCCTGATCATTCTGAATAACAGGTCACAGGATTAATACTGTATATGTAATGCCCATAAATTTGTCATGTAATGGGACGTGTTATCTGGAATACTTGTGACCTTGCATTTTAGGGATAAAGGGGTTCTCTGTAACCATACATTAAGGCTACCCAAGGTTTTGCAATATATTGGTTAGCAGAAGGCCTCTGTTGTAACCATAACTGGATATTGTAGCTGATTTGTAAACGACTTGCCCTGAATTTAAAGTGCAATTACATGTTGTACTAATGCACAGTCTTTTTAGGTGGAATAATTCCGTTCCAGAGCTGATGGCGGGGGCTAAATTCATGTTAGTGATTGCCATCAAATTGGAGAGGTCCTCTAAAGTAGTCACTGAGCTAAAGTTACAATCAAGCAGAAAATCCAATGTCATCAGTCTTAAATTGCGATGAGGCAAGAAATAGCAATAATTCACTTGCATATCACATTGAGGAGATTATAGTATCGTTTTATGGCTGCCTTGGGATACTTGCCAAAAAATGTAAGTGATTTTCCATTATGATCTAATCTCCTGCTATTAATGGATGGGACATTTTCCAAATCCTTAGGAAGGCATGATACAGAAAAGCTTAGGACAGAGAAAGACATCATTGCTTTTACAGTTCAATTCATAGCGCGTCTAAGTGAGCAGCGGGTATGCCATAGAAATGTCTTCAGTCCGACACATCAAAGACGAACAGAACTTTTTTTAGAGTATCTTTCAGTTCGGCTCAATTATTTTAATGCCGCCGTCTACCACAGGGGACAAGTTCCTCACCGTGCATCGACTTCTATCCTGTTGTATTATTCCATTCACAACTGTTTAAAAAGGCTGAACTTACAGACCCCATGTAGGTAAAACCCCATCATCAGTGAACTCAACCAGCTGTAGTGACATATTTTAAAATTCCGTTTTTAAATATTTTAAAACCTAATCGAATCACTTCTAGGGTAATCATCGATTCTACATTATCATGGGTGAATTTTATTGAACGCTCTTCGCTTTAAAGGAGTTGTTAAACTTTACGTTAACTTTTAGGAGCCGATTCACTAACTTCGAGTGAAGGATTCGAAGTTAAGAAACTTCGAATTTCAAAGTTTTTTTTGGGCTACTTCGACCATCGAATGGGCTACTTCGACCTTCGACTACGACTTCGAATCGAAGGATTCGAAGTAAAAATTGTACGACTATTCGACCATTCGATAGTCGAAGTACTGTCTCTTTAAAAAAAACTTCGACCCCCTAGTTCACCATCTAAAACCTACCAAACTCAATGTTAGCCTATGGGGAAGGTCCCCATAGGCTTGGCTAACTTTTTTTGATCGAAGGATATTCCTTCGATCGTTGGATTTAAATCCTTCGAATCGTTCGATTTGAAGGATTTAATCGTTCGATCGAAGGAATTATCCTTCGATCGAACTATCTACGCTAAATCCTTCGACTTCGATATTCAAATTTGAAGGATTTTAATTCCTAGTCGAATATCGAGGGTTAATTAACCCTTGATATTCGACCCTTAGTGAATCGGCCCCTTAATATTTTATAGAATGGCTATATCTAAACAACTTTTCAGACTCTTTCCAGATTTTATGACCCCATCTAAAAAAAACAAATGTTCTGTAAGGCTACAAATGTATTCTACTTTTTATTGCTGATCTTTCTATGTAGGCACTCTCCTATTCATGTTTTAGTCTCTTATTCAAATGAATGCATGGTTGCTAGGGTAATTTGGACCCCAGCAACCAGATTGCTTAGACTGCAAATTCAAGAGCTGCTGAATAACTAAAAAAACGCTGACCCTCACATACTCACACTGACAACCAGGCGAACATATGTAGCTTCCATTTCCAACTAGATTATACCATTAGGATGGGATCGATTGATAGAAAAGTTTGCTGTGTTGCTCTGACCCACCATTCCCCTCCTTTTCCTACATTCCTGGACTCTCCTCTATATGATCAAACAACTGTATAACTTGATTATGAATTCATTGTTCATAGCTACAATAATTTGTAAATATGACAATTGATACTAACTGCTGTAATCAATCGATATTGTTGCGGAGAATGCTCGTTTTCTGTTCCTATCTTTATACTTTTAGTGGCAGATTTATCAAGGGTCGAATTTCGAAGTTGAAAATACTTCGAAATTCAACCACAGAATTGAATTACTTAGACGTCAAAGTTTTTTTTCATCAAATATGGCCATTTGCGGTCAAAGTAAAATCGTTCTAAGGATTTAATCCTTTTGATTTTTCTTTGACTTCAAAAAACATAGAAAACTGCTTTAGAAGGTCCCCATAGGCTAACATAGCACTTCGGCAGGTTTAATTTGGCGAAGTATTGAAGTCGAAGTTTTTTTTGAAGAGACAGTACTTCGATTATCATTCGATAATCGAAGTACTGTCTCTTCAAAAAAAACTTCGACTTCAATACTTCGCCAAATTAAACCTGCCGAAGTGCTATGTTAGCCTATGGGGACCTTCTAAAGCAGTTTTCTATGTTTTTTGAAGTCAAAGAAAAATCAAAAGGATTAAATCCTTAGAACGATTTTACTTTGACCGCAAATGGCCATATTTATTCAAACTATTTTACTTCGAATCGAATTCAAAGTCGTAGTATCCTATTCGATGGTCGAAGTATCCAAAAAATTACTTCGAATTTCGAATTTTTTTATTTTGAAAATTCCCTCGAATTCACTTTAAAAAAACCCCCCACAAATTTAAAAAAAACCTATAGCAAATTGTCTCAGGATAGTGCTCTCTACATCATACCTAGGGGGTTATTTACTAAACTTCGAATGTAGAATATCTGAAAAATTTGTGTTTTTTTATAAAACTGTAAATTTAAAAAAAACACAAATTTTTTGGAAAAAGTCTGAATCTGAAAATCAGAAGTTTTCGGGTTGAAATTGCGAAAGATTCGTAAAATTCGTATTTATCACAATCTTTTTTTCTGATTTTTTTCCCGCAAACAACATTTTCGGGAAAGTTTATTAATAAATCAGCCGGAAAAACCAGTGCGTCTGAGTCTTTTCAGAAAATATTGAGATAAATTTGGACTTTGATAAATGGGCCTTCCAAAGTTAGTTCAACTAATTTCCTTTGAAAAAACCATTGCATTTATCCTGCTATGTGTTATTGGGATATTATACATAATAGTGACACTATTTAGACTACCATGTGTCTTGGGGCATTAAATGTGCAATTGCCTCTGTATCTATCCTGCTTTGGTTTCTGGGATGTATAAAATCGGCACTGTGTTCAGTGTCGGACTGGCCCGGCGGGAAACCGGGAAATAACCCGGTAGGCCCGGACCCTCGTGGGCCCCCGCCGGGCCAGACCCCCTCTCCCGATATCTAAGTTTTGGTAAAAAAAAAAGTTTTCGGAGCCGCAGCTCGCACATGCACGCTGACCGACACTGCTGGCGCATGGCGCATCACAGTAGGGGGGCCCTGGACCAGAAGTCCCGGTGGGCCCCGGGCCTCCCAGTCCGACCCTGACTGTGTTTATCTTTTGTTCTAGTGTCGTATATATAACAATGCAAGTGAAACACTAGCGTAACAGAGCAGTTATACGTGTGGTTTATGTCGTTAAATGCAATTGCCAAATCACTTGTATATTTGCTATATATGATGAGGTGGCCAACCTTCCGGATAAAGCACTAAAGGATTCATTTTTCGGGGGGTTCAGGGGATGCTGGCGATTCGCTACAAGTATCCTGCATGCCACTGCATTTATCCTGCTATGTGTTTTATATAATTTAGGTATTATACATGGACTTGACCCAAGCATAGTATGAAGGAATATATATAAATATTTTTCCTCATCCTCCCCTCTGCCTGTGTATTGAGTTTTGGCTTAGGCACTCAGCCAGCGAGACTGTTATCTGGACTCTAGGAACAGCCATACAAATATCCACTGAATTCATGGCTACTGCTGCTTGGCATAGATAGGCGGATTCTTTCATTATTGGTTTAAGTAGCAATACCGTGCCTGTCAACACACAATCATGTGAAAAAAAGACCCACAAAAAGAAAAAAATAACCCTTTTTTCCCACATAATTTAAGACTGCACTGCTAAATGACTCACTGTACTGAGTAATAAAATATAAAGTAACTCTTAGGGGGTTATTTATCAAAGTCCGAATTTATCTTTTTTTTTGTGAAAAAACTCAGACCAAATCCGCACAGGTTTTTATGCCATATTTATTAATACACTTTAACAAAAAGGTTTTTTGCGGGAAAAAACCCTAAAAAACGGAGAAAAATGCAAATCATATGAATTTTCCAAAAAACCGAAAAAACCTGAAAACCCCAAAATCTTTGGGTTATTGCATGAAAACCAGTGCAGATGAAAAAACATTTGGGTCTTCTCCCATTGACTTACAGTATATGCATCCTCGATAGGTCTGAGATGCTGGATTTTCAGATTTGGACTTTTTCCATCCTCGGGGTATATTAAATCCCAAAAAAATTGTGTTTTTTTTCTTCACTAAAAATCTGTATTTAGTATTAGTCATTACTTTATTGCATTCCAGGATTAGGTCTAGCCTGTTTTACCTTTTTGTTTTCTTCTGTATACAGGTGTGGATCCTATTATGTAGCTTGGGACTTGTGGTTTTATGAATAAGGGATATTTACATAATTAGGATCTTCATACATATAGGGGCAGATTTATCAAGGGTCGAATTTTGAAGTAGAAAAAACTTTGAAATTCGACCATCGAATTGGAATACTTTGACTTCAAATATCGAAGTCAAAGTTTTTTTACATCGAATTTGGCCATTTGCGGTCAAAGTAAAATCCTTCGATCGAACGATTTTTCTTCAACTTCAAAAAAACGTAGAAGGTCCCCATAGGCTAACATAGCACTTCGGCAGGTTTGATTTGGTGAAGTATTGATATCTAATTTTTTTTAAAGAGACAGTACTTCGATTATCGAATGGTCGAATGGTTTTACTTCGAATCAAAGTCGTAGTATCCTACTTCGATGGTCGAAGCATCCAAAAAATTACTTAGAATTTTGAATTTTTTCACTTAGAAAATTCCCTCAAATTCACTTCGACCCTTGATAAATCTGCCCCCAAGCCTACTTAAAATTAATTTAAACATTAAATAAACTGAATGGAATTGTTTGCCTCTAATAAGGATTAGTTATATGTTAGTTTGGATCAAGCGTTTATTTATTACAGAGAAAAAGTAAATCCAATTTAAAAATTGGCATTATTTGGTTATAATGGAGTATGGTAGTCTGCTTTCCCGTAATTTGGAGCTTTCTGGATAAAACATCCCATACCTGTACTCTTTTCCCTTTTGCATTTTTCCATGTAATGTACCAAATAATGTCAAATAATGTAGAATTAGATCCTTTCCTAATTAATAATAGGTTATATATTCAACTTTATTTTAAAAAAACCCATTTATTTTCACTATTGCTTTCTTCTGGGAATTTATATGCAACAGTTCCGTAGGTATTTATCTTGTATCCATTGGTCACTAGATGGCACTGCAGATAAAAACAAGAAATGCTTATAGAAGAAATAAAGAACCACAGGAAAAATGACAGAGGGACCTGCATATCGATATTTGTTATTATATAACAGATATCAATATGCACTCCTCTCTATAAAGAAAATAAGATTCTAATTCTTTTCACATATTTATAGTCAAATAGTTTGTTACAAAGCATGCTAAAGCTGATACAGACCATATTACTTCAGTCCTAACTGTATGAACAAGTATATTATCCTCTGGGGAGAATGAAAGTGCCTCTATATCAATATCAATATGAAGTCTCTCCTAATTGAACAGGCTCTCCTAAAAGAACAGAGGGTAAGAAGGTTCCTAGAAGCAGAGAGTTCAGCACCTTTATACCAAGAAAATGTGCACTCCAGTACCCCAGCTTTAAAAGGAAACTTAGAGGTACTTAGAATTGGATGGTTACCTTGTTAGTGGCCATGTCATGTAGATAGACAAGCAGTTATGCCCTGCTCTTTCATAGTCTCCTCATAGTAAGACTTGGGAATGTAATAAAAGTCGGTAACAGAAAAAATATTCGCAAAATTTATGACTCTGTGCGAAGAACTTTTCCTTTGCGCTAATTTAATATTGCTTTTGCTAACCCGAAAACTGTTTAGTGACCACTTCCGACAGTGGAAGAAGGTTTGCGAATTTTATAGTTTGCGCCAGTGCGCAGTGTAATTAATGTCTTACTGGAGAAGTTGTTACGTTTGCTCCAAAAGATTACGGCACCTTCAAGTACTTCTTAAAAGTAGGCATTGCACAATTAAAATTTGCAATGCAATAACATTTAAGGAAGAATATTACATTGTGAAATGTGAATTTGTATCCTTATTTGTGCCAATTGTTTTGCTCTTTGCAAATTTATTACATTCCCCGATTAGGATTATAGCACACGGTGAGTTCTCTCTGCCTGTGATTATGTGTTAGTACTTTCCAATGACACAACACTATGCAGGGCAAGTGCATTTGTTTTGGTTATGGCAAACTTTCCAGGAGATCTGGCTCAACTGGCAAAAGTGACAGATGAGACTCATCATCTTACAATTAAAAATAAAAACACCCTTCTGTTTTGTTTCAAATAAACAGAAAACTAGTGTATTATAAAGGATAATGTGCCTCCAAAAATGAAAGGGGCTCTCCAACAAAAAACTGTTTATACATAATTGGGGGAATGTAATAAAAGTCGCAAATAACAAAACAATTTGCACAAATAAGAATAAAAAATTGCATTTTGCAATGTAATAGTCTTCCTAAAATGGTTATTGCATTACGAATTTTAATTGCACATTGCCAATTTTTAAGAAGAGCTTGAAGGTTTCGTAATCTTTAGGAGCAAACATAAAAACTTTTTCAGTAAGAAGTTTTATTACATTCACTGTGCACTGGTGCAGACTGGAAACTTCGCAAATTTTCCTCCCCTGTCGGAAGTGGTTGCTGAACAGTTTCCAGGTTTGCAAATGCTATGTTAAATTCGCGCAAAGACAAATTTGTTCGCACAAAGGCATAACTTTTCGCATTTTTTCCATTACTGACTTTTATAATGTAGGGATGTGAAAATTTAGACACTCTTACACATTACAGACAGGCACATCCCTAATTATATGGACGCCTAAAAGGTCCTTATGGGAACCTTATGCTTATGTAACCCCTGTAGTTCTCACAGTGTACACCAGATGGCACTGTGTCATAGTATAAAGGTCTTGGGAACCATGAGGTCAGGGTCCATTACTTTAGCCCAACCAAGCAGGCTGGAAGGGAATGGGTATATGTCGACCCTAGGCGCATTGGCCCTAGTAATTAGACAGCTATACTCTTTTATAGATCACTCTAGGAGTGATAGAGAGGTTATTTAATTGAGCAGCTCAAGGCTCCACCGAGGATATTAGAGGGATTAAGATCCCAGGGTATTACTGACCCGGAGTAGGGACTAAAGTGTTGAGACTAGGGATGATAGGAATTCCCCTAGTCTGCCACTGGAAGATATCCTGAAAACTGGGCAATACCCCTCACAAGCTGCCACACTCTCTGCTGTATATTCCCTGGCCTGCAGGGATTCAGCCTATACTGGTTCTGTGAGTATATGCTTCCTTTATGCTGTCTGATTGTTCTATACTCCATTGTGGATATCTGATATGTGCTATGTGCTATGTTAAATAAAGACAGTTCATTGTTAAAGAATTAAAGAACTACTGGCGCCCATCATTGTGCTATTGCACCTGGTTATAGTTGCACTACACGCTGCCTCCACCCCCCTGCGAGGGCTTACCCCTAAGAGAGGGCCTCATATGTGGTATTACCACACACTGATCGTAGCTTAAACCGACTACAGTAAAGTTAGTTTATTATAGCTCTACAATTACATTCCTCCATATATGCTTACAGTCCATTGTCTTTGCAGTAGCTGAAGCCTTTTTTCACCTTCAAATTTAAATTGTTTTGTATATTTGTACCCAAATACATGTGGGAAATAGGATTCTGTAAAGTGTGGAATTTTAGTGATTTTAGTTTTGTAGTTTCGCAAACTGTAGAAAGATATATTTTCTAGTATTGAATTTAATAGAATGTGTATTTTTCAAAAATGTGTTGTTTTTTGAAGTCATCTGTCACGGTTGGCACCCTAAATTCAGAACCGATGCTAAGCACCCTGTTCTTGGCTCTTGCTTCCACCATTTAGCAGCCGCATTTCACCTTGGGAGGAGCCCTTGGCTAATCTGATGCCGCCAGGTCTTATTAAGAGAGGTGCAACGCGAGGGGTTCTGAACAAGCACAGGGGCACAACGGTAGAAGGTCGTGGTCAGGACCGCCATCAGAAATCACAGGGCCCCATACAACAAAATTTCCTTGGCCCCTTGGGCTGCACTCACCGCAAGCCCCACCTACAGGTCCGCTATCCCCACCCCACAGGTCTGTCCCCACCACACAGTAAAAAAAATATTGGTGGCTAGGGTACCCACATGTTAAGAAAAAATAAAAGGATATTTGTGGTCAGAGCCCCCCATAAAAAAAACATTTGTGGCCCGGGCCCCCCCATTAAAAAATATTGGTGGCTAGGACCCCACATGAGAAAAAAAAAATTGACGGCCAGGGCCCCCCCACATTATAAGAAAATTGGTGGCCAGGGCCCCTTAAACGTCCATGCCTTCCCGAAGTCAGCAGCTCTCAGAAAGATGGGGGCCCGGCTAATCAAGTAAGTGTGGCATGGTCGGGCCCCCCTTACCCTCGGGCCCCCTGCAACTCTCCCCCCTGATGGCTGCCCTGGTCGTGGTACAAGGTGTAGACAGAAGGAGTAGTCAGATCAGGCCGGGTCGGGGCAGGCAGAGTACAACGGAGTCAGGCAGGCAAGGGTCAAACCAGGAGATCAATCAGAGGGGTTGTGGATACAGGAGAGTCTGTTATCAGGCAGGGTCAGGATTCCAGAAGTTGGGATAGTCAAAAACAGGCAGGGGTCACAACAGATAATCAGAATCAAACAGGCAAAACAGCACAGAAGCACCAGGAACAAGATCCTATAACGGGCAATGATAACAAGCCCAATTGCGCCTTTTAAACATTTGAATTTCACGCATGCGGCAATAATGAAAGCAGAGGCGCGCCCTTAGTATTGCGGCTTTTCAGGAAGAGGAAACAGCTCAAGGCGGGCGTCCCAGCCGAGGGGCATACAGGAAGAATAAAGATGAAATGCCACCAGGCCCGGACTGGCAATCTGTGGGTGGGTTCTGGCAAATGCCAGAGGGCCTTTTAAGGTGCCATAAAAAGTCAGTATTTAGTGGGCTGGTGGGGTCTGTTTGGGCCTCTGTATGGGCTGATTGGGCCTCTGTGTACCTGAAATGCCCGGGCCTATTTTAATTCTCAGTCCGGACCTGAATGCCACAATACAGAACTTGTATAAAAAGCTCTCTTCTTTATATCTTACATATTAAAAACATGCATGTGTTTAAGGCTATAATGTTATGGGCACTTTTGGCTTTGTGATCTTAACTATTTTTCATGGTGCTTTGAACATGTAGAATAGTTCTGCTGTCAGGTTTTGGTCTGTACAAGTCAGGAATTTCCATAAAACTATTCATAATTGATATTGGCACACTTAAGACACATGGGGATTTCCAAATCAGTAATTGTGTCTGTGTATAAAAATGTGTATGATATATATTTCTCTTTATTATCAATACAAGTTTTTTTCCCCCAATGTTTAGGTATTTAGATATATATCATGTTACAGAAGTGTTAAATAGCCATTCTGATTAAGTTGAAAAAGACCCTAAAGCAATATATAGTATATCTATATTATATATACTATAATAGTATATGATATTAATATACTATAGTGATATATTCATTGGTTTCTTAAAAATTCACTCCAAGAAATTTCCTTTTAGCGAAACAGTACAAAATGTTTTTAAAAAGTTGGCTGGCATTTAAAAAAGGCTTAACTGGCTGTAAAAGGGTTAAAAGTAATCAGGTTGAATTTTTTTTTTAAGTTTATGTGGATTTCCAGAATTTATAAGGATGAGGACAGCAACTCTGATATAACATATACCTAAACTAAAGGTTTCCTGCAGCTGGCAATTCCGTCTAATTTCTTTTATTTAGATATAAAGAGAACCTGGCTATTGTCATGCGCTGGCTCCAAATAAATTCATTATCCTCACTGCCCCTCCATCTGCCTCTTTTGCATTCGATGAAGGGTTTGAACGTCTTTCGTATGCTCAGGTAATATGATTATTACTAAAGCCAACTGGACGAGGCTGCTATTATTGTCGCCAAGCTGCATTTACAAAAGTCAGAGTAAAATCTGTACAGATCACATAAAAATTGCCGTATATCAAAAGCCAGCAGCAGTTTATCATTTTAAAACTTAAAAAAATCATCATAATTATAATATATTAGGAATTATTAGTCTATGGAAAAAAAAGGTCTTGTGCCCACTTTTAGAGCCAGAAATAGCAGCATGGATTGAAATCCAACCTGGAAACACAATCCTTCGTTAGGCACTTGTAATGATTGACAAGTTTTAGTGAGAAAAGGACAAAATGTACATATATTACTGGACTTGAAATCACTGCATACTGTGCAAATGACACTTGTTCTCATTGGCTTTCAACCTTAGGTGACTGTGCAGAAAGTGGAAGCATTTAACCGATGCTGTAATAGCACAAGTCAATACAAATGGGAGGACATTGCTTTTGCTGGCTGATGAATTAGTTTTTGGACTGTCTATCATTGTCTTCTTCAGAGATCTTAATCCTCTGCCCCTTTAGACAAACCCGAGTTACAGCTCCAGAGGAAACTGTCAGACAATGTTCGGAGTTCATCAGCTTCAACAGAAACAAATTAAAGATAGACAGGGCAAAAAGGTGATTTCCCTTGGACACAAGGTGGAGCCTATTTGGAGAGGAAATGCTGTTATTAAATGTACAACTCGCATTATATTAAATTGTGTAATAATTGTCAGATATTTATAGTACTACATCAAACCATTTCTGTATTCCTTGCAGAATAATAAGATCAGATTGATTGGTGGCAAAAGGTGCCATCTTTAAAATCATAGGAACGTGTCCATATCTAGGAGCTGCTGCACACTGAATAGTTTCCACTAAAAACCCCCCGAACCTGCAACCCTTCGTTAATCCGACCCTCTGACACAGCTAACGGATCTTCGGCATTACTTCAGTGATGCTGGGCTGGGGGCGGAGCAATCTTCCCATAGGCTGCAGTCCTATTTTCATTTGTAATTATCCTATGGAAGCATCGCGCCACTCCCAGCTCAGAGTCACTGAAACAACACAGAAGATTATTTAGCAGTTTCGGATGGTCAGATCAAGGAAGGTTCACGGGGTTGGGGGCAGCTTTGGGGTGGGGGCTTTTAGTTGAAAATATTCGGCGTGCAGCAGCTCCTAGATATGGACATGTTCCTAAGATTTTTATAGGAAGGTGTCTGTATCGCTTTAAAGGAGCGCTCTAACCCCCTGCCGTATAATTAGTTTATTGGAGAATCTTTCCTTTAGTGGTCAATATTATAGGCTGAAAACCCATTCACCGCAGTTATAGTTTGGTTCGGGTCCGCTTGCCCCGTACCCTCCGCTAATGACACACCAAAATCAGAAAGTATG
The DNA here is from genome assembly GCF_017654675.1 of Xenopus laevis. Taxonomy (NCBI): domain Eukaryota; kingdom Metazoa; phylum Chordata; class Amphibia; order Anura; family Pipidae; genus Xenopus; species Xenopus laevis. Next base: position 102,380,889 of record NC_054387.1, read on the forward strand.
GGTCACTCACCGCTCCTGTTCAGTGGCCCGGGTGCTGTGCCCCGAACCCTCAGCATAGGGGAGACATCAAGACTTGGCAAATTGGCACGCACTCAGCAGGACTCCAGGCAGCAGTAAAATCACTTCACTTTATTACACAAACATTAATCGTCCTAACGTGTTTCGTGTGTTAACACACGTAATCATAGGCATCCATGATTTGCTAAATGCCCCCAACTCTTTACTTACCCCTCGATGCAGATTCTGTTCAGCGGTGTTCACAGGCCCCGTCTTCAGACGCTTTGGTAATCTTCGGATCTTCTTCCAGTGTTTTGGCAATTGGAATTCGTGAAACAGAAAATTGCTCTTGGCACTTACTTCCCAAAGATTACCGAAAAGAAGAAGATGGCTGCCGTGAACTCCAATGCCCTGAATCTGCACCGTGGGGTAAGTTAAGAGTTAGGGGCAAAGGTACCACCTAGGCTGGGGGAAGAGCAGGGAGGGGGGTCTATGTGGGGTAGAGGATTTTAGTAGCAAGGGTTTCCTTCTCCTTTAAAGGGATCCTTGTAGCAGCAAATCTAACATTTGAACTGCATAATTCATTGTGACTGTTAATATAAGAGAAGTTTATAGCAACTTAGCGCTAGTTTGCAGTACAGAACAATATATGTACCTTTATACGCTCTGTTGTATGGCAAGCAGAAAAGTTATTCCTGCTGTTAAAGTTCATTTGTGTGTAGAGTAACAGCCAGCAGCTATAATATAGCCAGCTAAGCACAAGACATTACAGGGTTAATTTGAGTACTCCAGCCACCTGACAGTCTAGTCCAATCAGAACCCAGCCTCACTCTGAGATCTTCTAGAATCTAGCCAGACATGCCAGCAGCCATCTTAGAGACAGAATCTTCAGAGAGCATGCCAGAGTAGAGAAACTGCCCTTAAGATCCTATGAGGCGAAAATAGGTGAGCTATCTGTACTACTACTGAATGCTCCTTTTGTATTGAATTGCCCCTAGTTCTACCACATTCTACACATTCTACGTGTACTTACTGCACTTATATCGCACCAATATTGCTAAAACTCATCATCTTTGTTCCTGATTCCCTATCCTGATGATGTTACCAATAAAGAAAGTTATTTCCGTACCAGTGGTATGTTCTTAAAGTCTTTCAAGGATCCGAGGACAGTTACAATCCTGTCATCGGAAAACATGTTTTTTTCAAAACGCATCAGTTAATAGTGCTACTCCATTTCTCAAAAGAGCAAACTGATTTTGAATTGTGCACTGAAATCCATTTCTCAAAAGAGCAAACTGATTTTTTTATATTCAATTTTGAAATCTGACATGGGGCTAGACATTTTGTTACATGACTTGGGGCAGCTGGGAAATTGACAATATGTCTAGCCCCATGTCAGATTTCAAAATTGAATATAAAAAAATCTGTTTGCTCTTTTGAGAAATGGATTTCAGTGCACAATTCTGCTGGAGTAGCACTATTAACTGATGCGTTTTGAAAAAAACATGTTTTCCCATGACATTATCCAGTAAGGTAAAAAAAAGAAACATGTCTGGGTTCGGCATGGTTTAACAAAAAATTCCAAAATGAACAATAGAATCCACATACCCTTTATATTAGGTTCATATAACATACATTTTCCTAGTACATTCACAGCTCTGAGGCAGAGGTAAGTTTATTCAGGCTAAAAGCCAGTACAGGCAGTGTCGTTTTATTGCCTGTTCTTCATCACCCTATGATAATGTTCATTTTTGCACAGCTGTAGCATTTTGATATTTTGAGTAAATTTATTGCACTTGCCTTTTGGCAAATGTATGAAATAACTGGTAAAAAAAAATAATATGGGAGAAAGTAACAGTTCCCTTTGAGTTGTGTTAACATCACTGATGATAAAAAAGTAACCAAAATTAGATTTGTGAAACAGGAATAAATTATCACATATCTGTGATTTTTTTTTTCTTAGGTCTAATTCATAGGATATACTCGTAAAACAGTAGTTGGAAATGTCTCCCACAGATAAAGGTTTAATGCATTTGTAATGCTTTCTTGGCCTAATCTGCCAATTAGAAGTTAAGGGTGACCAGCTAGTTAGTGAGCATGGGTTACATTGCGAATCTTCACCCAGGGCAGAGCCTTCGCCAAATGGAAGCTTCCCCTTTAAACTGTAGTTGAACTACAACTCACAGGCATATAAGTGCAAAATAGAATAATGGACGCCAGGAGGTTCTTTAAAAAGGTAAAACAGGAGCACAGATTTATTATGCCAGAGGCAAATGACCACAGGTTTACTTACAAATATACTGAGGACACAGCAGGTGGAATCACTTTGGACAGTACAAGGTTCACAGTCAAACAGGTGTGACTCCCAAAAGATATTGCAGATAGGTGTACATCAATTCCCAGTTCAACTGACGTTGCCAGTGAGGGGATCGGGATCTATCAGGTAGGGTACAGGTAGTCCTTTGCTCACCTAGATGCCTATCAACTGAGTTCCCTGCTCTAAAGGCAAACAGGCCTTGTGGGAAGCTACTCCCTACTACAATCCTCGTTGGAGCGACAACTGCTCTTTCTGATACACCTCTCTGTCTTTCTCTCCTAGAGAGAACTATAACAGTATCTTACTATTTTAGCTGGTCCTCGTTCACAGGGTTACCTGGTCCCCGACTTAGCACCAAAGGTGTCAGGTCCCTCTGGGGTAAATGCTTACTGGGGCCTATGGTGATCCCAGGCTCAGTGGAGATTCACCTAGCAGCAGCACCAGGAGCCAAAGAGGAAGAGGACACTCCCTGCACAACACTATATAGCAGTGTGGCAGGGGAGTGTCATTACACTCTTTGTCCAATAGGTGAAGATGTTACACTTTACCAGTTACAAGGGCTTGGCCCAATAACAAGGGAAAAGAGAACTACATACAAAAGGTAGGGGATTAACTCTATAGGAATAGGATATCCTATAGGTCCCTACATACACCCGGGGGAAAAATCCATTTCGTCCCGACAATGGTGAAATGATATAGACTCTATACAAACTCACGTGCACACTCAGGCCCTTTCTGTACGGTCACGCTTGGTGCACAGCTCTTCAGGGAGACGGCCCTCCCAAAATATACTTGAAGAAAGAAATCACTTTGTTACTATTGTGTCTATATCATTTCAAGAAAGTAAAGCAGGCTGGCACACAAAGCTATTCAAACCGGGGTACAACCCCTGGTATGTTTATTGCGTCACAACGTTTCGGGGGCGTGGCCCCTTCGTCACCTGACGAAGGGGCCACGCCCCCGAAACGTTGTGACGCAATAAACATACCAGGGGTTGTACCCCGGTTTGAATAGCTTTGTGTGCCAGCCTGCTTTACTTTCTTGAAATGATATAGACACAATAGTAACAAAGTGAATATATAAGTGCAAACCAACAATACCATTGAACATCACTCTTCTGGTATCCTCTCCTGAGGAATACCTGGTAACAATGGGTACTGTGGAGAAAAGAACAGTAAAGAGCAAGAGTGCAAATACTGGATTGGATAAGTTTCAGTGCAAATAACATCAGTTGCATAACTTTATTACATTCATGAGGTCCTTATAGGAACACTCAGGCACTTAACTTACGATACTTGAACCATCCATAGTGTATCAGGAGGTCCAGGCACAGGCTTGGCTGAAAAGAAAAATTAGCATAGATTTCTTTTCACACATGAACACTCATTTTCATTGCAGTTGAGTTACATGACCCCCACCATAACCAAAACTTTATTCCATATCACACCCCCCCCTACCCAAGTGTACAAAGTCACTGAGAGCCACTTGGGGAGTAGTAAGGGAAAGAATAAAGGTGCTACTCAGCGAGTAGTTAGAGGTAGAAGAGTTTTTGGTGGGGGCTCAGCAGTCTTTGTCTCATGAACCCAACTATTTACAGTTCCAGACAATGTTCAGAAGTCCAGAAGTGGAACAATGAGTGAACAAACAATGAAGAAGGCCCAAAACCTGGGGCATCAATCTCGAAGAACATCAGGAAATGAAGAAGGCCCAAAACTTGGGGCAATCAAACGACGTCCTCAAGTGTAAACAAATTTTCTCTAAGAGGAATTCTCACTCTTAGAGGCATACTGAAAATATAACAACACACAGGGTCCAGCCGGAACCACTGTGGACAGCTCAAACATTCACCCCATACTTCTCCAGGGTGTGTTCGTAGGATAGATAATAGGAAGGGTGAGGCTTTTCTACCTTCCCTCCATTAGGCAGAGTGGTTGACAAGCTGAAGAAGCGGTCCTCTTGAAACTTCCCACAACTTTTAACATGGTGCTTTAAGATGGTACGCCCATACCACCATTCGCTGAGGGTGTCACAGAGGAAGACCATGTCACGCTGCCGCTTCTGTGGATCGCTTTGAAACAATCCCTTGGGTCCCACATCTGTTTTCTTTAAAAGTTCTCCATAAAGCCATTCCTCCAAATTCTTCTCTACTTCATCATAAACCCACTCAGGTGCATAGGGCATTGGATAACCCCACCGGTCACGCACACGGGCATTGATGATGCGTTGCACCCTAGACACTGTGCGTGCCTTCTTAGGGTCGGCCCTTCCCTGAGAGACCCAGAAACCTTGTGCCTCTGGAGAAAGCAAGGGTCTTGACAAGCAGGCAACAGGCTGCTGAGATTTTAGAAGCTCTGATGGAACCACTGTGGATGAAGCAGGCTTGGGTGTGGCCAGCCTAGGAGTGATAGGCCTAGGTACAACATCAGGGTTCCTGCGCATAGTACTCCCCCTCCCTCTGGATGGAACACGTGGATCCTCACTCTTTGTGGCTGCATCCCCACTAGCGCCTACTCCCTGTGACTGTGAAATACACAAAGCTTTTATAGGAGTGGGCAGACTTTGGATGGTGGGTGGCCGCACTGAGGAGAGGTGATGAGGATATGCGGGAACAGGTGCAGGAGCAGAGTCTCCTGACACTGAAGACAGTCCATCTGTGTCTGTAGCGATGGATTTGGACTTTATGCCCTTTTTAGGATCAGCATAAAGTACATAGGGACCTAACCAGCACTCGTGAAAACAATAGGGACACGATGAGTGAAAGTTACAGGTCTCTGTGGATAGTTCCCGGGTACAGTGCCCGCAGTAGGGAACAACTATCCTGTTAAAGTGGACATTGAGTTTTTCTCCATATGTCCCGGCCCAAATATATCTAAGGCCAAAGTCTACATCTTCAATGTCCTCATCCGAGAACAACGGGGCCCCATTCAGGGTTTCTTCCGCATCCGCCCAACCCTCCCAGGAATGGTCAGCCATAATAATGGAAAAGGGTTTTACCGGAATGAAGAATGTAGTGTAGTCCTCAACTATGCCCGCAGCCGCAGGGCAATGCTTGGTGAAGGAATCCGGAAGGTCCGCACTTGGATGGGCCACAGCCGTGGTCCGTGATGGTGCAGCACCTTGAACAGGAGCGATGTAGAAATCCTCCGGTTTGCTGAAATGAGAAAACGGTAGCAAGCAGGTACCGCTTGGGGTGAAGAGTAGGAAGTGCAGTGAAACTTTCTAGGCAGCCGCCGGAAGTCCACAGGCACAAACAGGTGGAGCTGTGATGCACACGTCCTCTCTCTGTAAAGTCTCTTCACAAAATGGCGGCGGGACGTGACGTCAGGGACCGCCTTACTCCCAAAGCGCGCCAACAGTTACTGCGCAGGAAAAAGATTGGCGCCAGCGAAATCTCGCGCTCGCGAGACTTGAGCTATGGCGCAGGCTCGTGTATCGGGAAATTGAACCTCCAAGCCCGAACCCACGGCCCTGAGATACTAGGGGAAAAATACCTAGCAAATTTAGTAGAAAAAGACGTGCAGGCAGCCTTTTGCCAATCAGGTCCGCCGCCTGTCACGAAAATTTAAAGCGACAGTGCACAAAACACTAAATCACAAAAATACAAAAATAGCCTGGATTTAGGGGCGTGGCCCCACGTTGGGCGCCAAAATGTAATGCTTTCTTGGCCTAATCTGCCAATTAGAAGTTAAGGGTGACCAGCTAGTTAGTGAGCATGGGTTACATTGCGAATCTTCACCCAGGGCAGAGCCTTCGCCAAATGGAAGCTTCCCCTTTAAACTGTAGTTGAACTACAACTCACAGGCATATAAGTGCAAAATAGAATAATGGACGCCAGGAGGTTCTTTAAAAAGGTAAAACAGGAGCACAGATTTATTATACCAGAGGCAAATGACCACAGGTTTACTTACAAATATACTGAGGACACAGCAGGTGGAATCACTTTGGACAGTACAAGGTTCACAGTCAAACAGGTGTGACTCCCAAAAGATATTGCAGATAGGTGTACATCAATTCCCAGTTCAACCGACGTTGCCAGTGAGGGGATCGGGATCTATCAGGTAGGGTACAGGTAGTCCTTTGCTCACCTAGATGCCTATCAACTGAGTTCCCTGCTCTAAAGGCAAACAGGCCTTGTGGGAAGCTACTCCCTACTACAATCCTCGTTGGAGCGACAACTGCTTTTTTCTGCTACACCTCTCTGTCTTTCTCTCCTAGAGAGAACTATAACAGTATCTTACTATTTTAGCTGGTCCTCGTTCACGGGGTTACCTGGTCCCCGACTTAGCACCAAAGGTGTCAGGTCCCTCTGGGGTAAATGCTTACTGGGGCCTATGGTGATCCCAGGCTCAGTGGAGATTCACCTAGCAGCAGCACCAGGAGCCAAAGAGGAAGAGGACACTCCCTGCACAACACTATATAGCAGTGTGGCAGGGGAGTGTCATTACACTCTTTGTCCAATAGGTGTGGGTGTTACACTTTACCAGTTACAAGGGCTTGGCCCAATAACAAGGGAAAAGAGAACTACATACAAAAGGTAGGGGATTAACTCTATAGGGATAGGATATCCTATAGGTCCCTACATATTTAAACAGCTATTGCTGCAACATATTAAATGAATTAGTCATTTATCAGCTCTATAAATTCAAAACCCTTTTGTGCATCTTAAAGTTATTGTGTAGTTTATTACAACTGTGCAGATCTAAAATGAATGTCCCTTTATAAAGGAATACTTTCAGTAGATGTGTGTTTTTTTATCTGATTTTATGGTACAATAATAAGTAGATGAAGAAGAACACTATTCTATTATATTGATAGTACTCAATGAAAATTTGAATTTACCAAGGTCATAATGTTCTCCTCTCCTACCTTCAGTATATTACTAAATAACCGGGAATGGGTGATTTTCACATGATAGAATGTCTGCCAATCACTGCTGCTGATGCAACAACAACATTGAGCAATCAAGCAGGGATTATGCTTTTTAGTTCGGGTTTAGCATGGATGGGCCAAACATTTAGGACATGAAATAGTAGATGTCAGATATCCCACTGTATTCCAAGAAACACCCGATATATTTAGGACATTAAATAGTAGATGTAAGAGATCCCACAGTATTCCAAGAAGCAACAATATATTTAGGACATTAAATAGTGGATGCAAGAGATCCCACAGTATTCCAAGAAGCAACAATATATTTAGGACATTAAATAGTGGATGCAAGAGATGTCATTATATTCCAAGGAGCACCCAATATATTTAGGACATTAAATAGTAGCTACAAGAGAGCCCACAGGATTCCAACTGCCACCCAATTTATTAATGACATTAAATAGTAGATGCATCTCTTTTACAAATCAATGCATGGTTGTTAAGGTCATTTTGGCCCCAGCAACCAGATTGCTGAAATTGCAAACTAGAAAGCTGCTAAATAAAAAGCTAAATAACTTAAATGCCGCAAAAAATGAAAACCAATTGCAAATTGTCTCCAGTTAATTGAAAGGCGAACAACCCCTTTAAATAGTAGGTGCAAGTGATCTCACTGTATTCCAAGAACCGCCCGAACATTATTTAGTAAGATCCAATGTTATTATCTTTTAATAATGGTCCAGGTATTAAAAAAAAAAAACAGAGTGACATAGGCAGATTCTGTGTGTGTTAGGGGTTTGTAATCCATGTTATTGCTGAGCTTTCAGGATAGTGTTTAGGAGGCATAACTCATTACTCCCCTTGTTGTTTTCTATTAGACACTACAGAGAATACAGTAACTAGCGGTTACTGACAGTAAATGTGCTTTTGGCCCTAAGGGAATTAAAGTTTTAAAGTGATATATGTGCAGTATTTCTTCTTTAGTATTATAAAAACAATAGTGCACTATTGACAAATAGCATGATTAAGTTGTGTGCAACACGAAAACATTATTATAATGCACACTAATAAAACATATCTCTGCAATTATATGAAAAACAAAACAAAGCATACTTCTGAAAAACGACAATAGGCAATACCTAAAGTCTCCCTATTCAGAACCACTGCAAGCTTCTCTGTCTAGTTATTGTACCTTTTGATGAATGAATGCTCTATCCCTGCCATGCACGGATAATACTATTAATCGGTTAAAGGGAAACTGTATTGGGAAAACATGTTTTTTCAAAATGCATCAGTTCATAGTACTGCTCCAGCAGAATTCTGCACTGAAATCCATTTCTCTAAAGAGCAAACTTTTCTATATTTAATTTTAAAATCTGACATGGGGCTAGACATATTGCCAGTTTCACAGCTGCCCCCAGGCATGTGACTTATGCTCTGATAAATTTCAGACACTCTTTATAGCTGTACTGCAAGTTGGAGTGATATCACCCCCTCCCCCCCAGCAGCCTAACAACAGAACAATGGGAAGGTAACCAGATAGCAGCTCCCTAACACAAGATAACAGCTGCCTGGTAGATCTAAGAACAACACTCAATAGTAAAAATCCAGGTCCCACTGCGACACATTCAGTTACATTAAGTAGGAGAAACAACAGCCTGCCAGAAAGCAGTTCCATCCTAAATTGCTGGCTCTTTCTGAAAGCACATGACCAGGCAAAATGACCTGAGTGTATAATATATATACACCAATATTACAAATAAAAAAATGCACTTGTTCAGGAATGAATTTTATATTGTAGATTGAATTATTTGCAGTGTAAAAAGTGTAATTTGGAAATAAATACTACACCATAAAAATCATGACAGAATCACTTTAAAATAAACTGCACATGAAAGTAGGAGGAAATCTGGAAATTCAGAATAAGGTATGGGAGAAGGGAGCAGCTGTTCCAAAAATGGAGCTCACCACAAATGGGAATGATCACATAAAAAGACTTAAGACATCATAAAAAACATGGAAAACACTGTGCAATAAGAAGTTCAGTGCATTATAAATCCTAACATAATTCCATGGATTTTTGATCTCAATGCACATTTCTGAATTCACATCTTCTGATTCGTCTGATGTCACTCTGCATAGAAAAGAGCACAGAAGGGTCACCAAGCTGAACAACTTCAGAAGACCTTCCTCATCTTCTTCTGAATTTTTCTCCAGTCTGTCAGGCCAGTCGGCAGAACTGACCAGCATATGGTGCTGTTGTTTCAGTTTCATTTTATTAGCAGATTAAAAACTGCTAATATTTTGACGGAAACAAAAATAAATTGCATAAGTGCTCTGGGAAGTTTTCATTCATTTGTTTTGAGGGTCAGTTGAATTTCTAGTGGCAATTTGCTATATTAGTGGTTGAATTTTTTTCCCTTCCTTTACAAGCTGGTATATACTGGATACATTTTAAATAGTCTATCATAAATACTGTTAGATAAAAGGACTCATTTACAAAAAAAAGTGCAAAAAATCAAACCACAATGGAAAATTGTCAGTGTAATTGATTTGTGCTGGTAAGTGAGTGACACGCAATTAGGTGTATATTGGTCATGTGACATAAGGGGCAGTGTTTGGTGGGATACAGATGTTTTTTTTTAACAAAATCAAATAAACTCAAAAACTTACCAAACTGGAACGTGTCCTTACAGCGTTTGTGAAAAAAAGCTTGATCAAACAGAAACACAAAAAAAATCAATTGCAGCAAATTCATATTCTACTTATGAGTTTCAATGGGTCTACCAATTCTCAAAAATTGTGGAAACGTTCGAAAAACTTGAATAGAATAAATTGCTTAAATTTTGCCTAGGACATCTCCCATTGACTTTTACATGAACTCGGCAGCTTTGAGATGCAGAATTTTTGCATGGTTTTAAAGTCTTTTGCACTTTATAAATCTCAAAAATTTGAGTTAACTATTGGAACATGCATGAATTCATTGCCAGATCAAGGTAAGTACAGTATTAAATACAGGGCATCTGTTTGCCTGAGCACGTTCCATTCTGTGCCTTCTGCCTCATGCACAAAATTAGGCAAAGCCAGAAAGTTGTCAGATGGTTAAGTACAGTTTGGACTATTAGCCATAAGGGCTTTGTGTGTGGCATTTTAACTGAAGCAATTCTGCACATGTTGTTGCCCCTAGCACTATGCTTACTAATTTGAAAACAAAATCACTTATTGCAGTCAAATACATAACCAACTCACCTATTTAACCTTTCTTGACACTGACCTTTATTAATACCTTTTGCATTAATAATACATGATTTCTCTAATAGACTTGCTAATGTGTTATTTCATGCTTTAATTAAGATGATAATGCTGAACTTATTCAACCTTCCAGCTATTTACCAATGTGTAAAAGCTTTATTTTTTTTCATGCTTAAGCCATTTGATTTTTATACATTTTGAATGCATTAGCTTGCAGGAAAAGGCAGACTCCTGTACATAATTAAAAATCAATAGGGTTAAACTGGACTTGGATTAACTGTGAACACTGGATTTTGTCATTTATAAACATTGGACACATTTGTACGTGGGCAATAACCCATGGCAACCAATCAGATGTTTGCTTTCATTTTTCTGCCTGCAGCTGGCTGAAAAAGTCTAATCTCTGAGTGGCTGCTATGGGTTACTGCCCAGTTGCAAGTTTTTCCAATGCTTAAAGTCCTTACAGTGTTTGTGAAAAAAAACTTGATCAAATAGAAACACCAAATCAAAATCAATTCATATTCTACTCATGAGTTTCAATGGGTCTACCAATTCTCAAAAATTGTTCGAAAAACTTGAATAGAATAAATTGCTTACATTTTGCCTAGGACATCTCCCATTGACTTTTACATAAACTCGGCAGCTTTAGGTTTAATTTTTACACTTTTTTAGTCTTTTGCACTATTGCGAAAATAAAAATGTAATATAAGCTTCAGCATACTGAAATAAGAATCTTTCTAAATACAATCAATTAAAAATGATGTACCGTTTCTGAAATAATCAAGTTGATCTTCACTATCCCTCTCTCAGCATCTGTTTCTCCTCATTCCAGTAACGTAACTAGAGGGGCATGACGCGCAGCCAGGCCCCCCGCCCCCCCCCCTCCGTACACATTTAATTGGCACATTTCAGTGGCACGTGAGCTGCCGGGGGGCCTTCATTCAGGAGTTGGGTGTCAAATGGATGAGCCAATATATCTTATAGGGGGGCTTCCTTTTGCCTAGAAGATGTATTAGAGCTCACTCTATTAAAACCACTAGAAATACTGTCTCTCTACATGCAGAATTTGTGCAAAAGGCACTTAGTTATTTTGTTTGTACTGGAATCAGTTATTTGAGTGAGCTCTAGTTCAGAAACAATGCAGATTTTTAATTGATTGCATTTCGAAAGTTTCTTATTTCAGTTCCCATTTAAATAAGCCCCAAGACTATGACTACTGGACCAGCCATAGCTGGGGAATATCTATGTACAGCAAAACAACCAAATGTTAAACACTGAAATTCAGCTGCAAAGTTAGCAGTAAAGTTTTGCCCCTGGGGTAGACAGGGTGTTGTCTACTGGTACCATTCACAAATGTATTCTTTACATGCAAATTTATATTAATTAGGGTTACTTAAGCATTTTTAATCTTGATCATTTAAAGATGAATCAGGATACAGAACTGATGTGATTCAAACAATTGTGGCATTGATATAAGCAGCTAAGGTAACAAATGTGGAATGCAATAAAATCACTAAAATCAATGTATTTTTTTTGCCTAGTGTTATCAGCATTCAGAATCACAGTTTGAGTAGTTTAGCTTAGTCAATAGGTTTTACAGACAGAAGCAAGCGAGCAACACCTATGCAGAGCTGAAAATACAATAAAATGGCTAAAAGTGCAATAAAATGGCTAAAAATGCACCAAAACCAGGTCTGGACTGGGAGTCAAAATAGGCCCTGGCATTACAAGTAGAGAGAGACCCAATCAGCTCCCCACCAGCCCACGAAATAGTGTGCGGTTAGTAAATACACTATTCGCAATGACAATAAAACTGTTTTTTTTTTCCAGGAAAAATCACAGATGATGCGATAAAAACAGCCACAAAATTGTACGTGTGCATATGTGTGTGTACACTTGGCAAATTGCGTGTTATGCGTGCATGTATGTGAGTGTGTGTAAGTGTAAATAGAAATGTGTATTAATGTAAAATTAAAGTGTATGTTTGTGTGTGTCGAGTAGGAGGTGCATATCTGTCTAGAGGGACTGAAGGGGTCCCAGGAAGAGGATGATACAGCTGAGTCTGTAGGATCCAGTCGGGAGGGGGGCGTCGCTGGGGGTCCAGGAAGTGAGCGCAGCAGCAGGACATGTTGTTTCCTAAAGGGAAGGGAAACATTAATAATGTAGTATTCTTCGAAAAAGTTACATTTAATGGATACATTACATCGAAAAAGTTACATTATATGGATATGTTTTACTCATGTTTACAATATGAAAAAAAGTATTGGATTCTAATACACAGCAAACATATATATATATATTGGCAGTAGACTGTAAAACAGATAACATAAATTACTTGCAAAAGGTATATTAAAAGGACAAGAGTATACAATCTCAGGATAAAGTGACACTTTTATAAACTGCCAATTGCATTGACTTTGTGTACATAAACTGGACATTGTTACAGTCAAAAGAAGGCGGCACTTTGTGCTGGGGATGCAGAGCTGGTTACCATCTCTTTGTGCCTGTAGGGAATAAAGCACCTCGCTGAGAAGTCTGCAACAAAAAAGACTTGTCATAAGAGTAGATCTCCTACAAGTGATAAATGTAACAAAGTCAGCCTGTATTCTCCAGAGGCTCTAGAGTTCCATTAGGTACAAAAAGAGACAATCTTTCAGATGACACGTTCATTTAGTGATAAAGTAGAGTCATCGTGATAACCTTAAGACTTTAATTGGATTTTTTTTAACAGCCGATAACTGTTTGGCCAATGCATTGTTTGAACTCGCTTGGTTCATAATAAAAATGGAACATGACATTTGTATCTTTAACGCGTTGTCTGACAAAAATGACAGTCCAAGGGTTACCGGGTAGAATTCCATGCACTGGGGGACATCTGTACCAACGAAAATTGCTTTTCACTTGTTTTGGCTACATTCCTTTTTGTGCATGTCTTTATCAGTGGAAACTGTTTGCCCAACTGAACCTAGTCTAAACTTCTTGCACTTGCAAATACAGGGACACCTCTAATAAATACATGTTGCAGGTCTGCATTTATTTAATTGGAATTACACTGCAACACTTCTAGCTGGATTTTCTGACATGTCCCATCGAATTTTCATTACCTGGTAATCCTAGTCTAGGCTATTATACTTTTACAAGTATGGGACCTGTTATGCAGAATGCTTTCGTTATTTGGATCTCCATACCTAAGTCTATTAACAATCCATTAAAATAATCCTAGTAGGATTGTTTTGCTTCCAATAAGGATTAATTATATTTTAGTTGGGATCAAGTACAAGGTACTGTTTTATTTTTACAGAGTAAGTATATTATTATTCTAATAGACTATTTTTGTTTGCTGGTAGGTCTCTCTTGTATTATTTATATCTGAATTTTGCAATTAATTCATATTAATTTAAACCTAGAGAAATAAAAAGAAATGAGTGCAATCAATGCGCATTTTGCTCATCTGGTGTAATAGAGAGTCTAATAGAGGAGCACATTTGATATTATTGTATTTAGATATGTCAGATGTATTTGGGAATAGTTTGGATACTGTAATATGGGGCATCAGTGTAAAGATTAAGGTTTATAAAAATCACGGATTTCTATGTGCTAGGTTTCATAGAAAGCCATACTTTTGTCACAGGTAGCTCTGCTGTTAGGGATAATTGCAAATCTATTATGTTTTTTCTGAAGAGGGACAGAAGTTTCAACTGTGAAAATTATTAAAGGAGACATGTTATGTAAAAAACAAGAATGTGCCAGTGCATTATACTCTTTAAAATATAGCACAATTGTGCTTTAAAAAAAGTAGTGTTTCGGACTTATTTAACGTAAATTTCTGCAAAAACTCTACTAATTCCGCCCATCTGTTCCACTTCCTGCTGCCTCTTTTCCCAGGCTGTGCAGGGGAGCTGCACTGTAGGATAGGAACCAATCAGCAGCTAGGCTGACCTGATAAGGGACTGAAGCCTGTCTTTGCTTGTGCGACAGCAGGGCTGTGATTGGCTGTCCTCCTATTGTGCTTCTGGCAGGGACTGTTAGAAGAAAACAAGAACACAGACCATAGCAGATATATAGGGAGCTCCAATAAAGGGGCCATTTTTAAAGATAATATTATTTTTTAGCACAAAGTAAAACAAGCACAATACAATATTCATTATTGCCTACACTATTAGGGGTTGTTCACTTACAGTATCCTTAATGTCTCTTTTAAGCATTAATCAAGGTCTCTGCATGTCACATAGGTGGGTAATAGACATACATATTTGCTTTCATATTATTTAGAAGCAGTTTATATCCAAGAAAGGACGATAAAAGATGCAAAATTTAGTGCACACTGGGGGCATTTATACACCAGCAAATTTGCACAAGGGCAGTTGAAAACTATCCAGATGTCCTTCAGCTGGCTAAAAATGCTAATCACTGATTGGTTGCTATCAGTGGCGTAACTACCAGGGGAGCAGGGGGTGCGATTGGGCCAGGGTCCGCACCCCCTCAGGGACCCCCTGGCAGCTCACGCGTCAATGACTTCAGGTGATTCCGGGCTGATTCCAGGCGTACGGAGGGTGGCGGGGGGCCCGGCTGCACGTCCCTCGCCAGGGCCCGCCCCCCTCTAGTTCGTTGCTGGTTGCTATGGGTTATTGCCCAGGAGAAAGGTACTTGCACCCATACATGCTTCATGAGACTTGAAGCTAGTATCAACACCGGCCTTTAGCTTGCATGCGTTGATGCAAGAGAAACCTGGAATTATAATCAAGGTGGACCTGCCAATAATTCCAGGTGTGACGCCATTCCAACACAAAATATGGACAAATAGTGTGTACCGCAACTTGCGTGTGATTTACCAAAATTCAAACTAATTTATGTCCAGATTTCTGCATCACAGGCAAGTTGTAGAGGATGCAACTAAGTGTGCACCCACAAATTGAATAGAATTCAAATGGAAAAAGCTGTATTGTGAATTTAAAAAAAGGGCGAGGTACTCATTTTGAATTTTTCAGAATACAGGTAAAGGATTCATTATCCGGAAAACTGCTATCCAGAAAGCTCTGAATTATGGGACGGCCATTTCCCATACACTCTATTTTAAACATATGAATTTCAATTTTTAAAAATGATTTCCTTTTTCTTTGTAATAATAAAACAGTACCTTATACATGATCTCAGCTAATATATAGAAAGCAAAACCAGCCTATTGGGAATATTTTGGGGGATATTTATCAAAGTCCGAATTTATCTCAGTATTTCTAATATCCAACTCCGAGCAACTCCAACTTCCGAATGGACCTTATTTATAAAGAAAAAGGCCTGAAAAAATAGGGTCAGTCAAAACTCCAAAAACTTCGGAGCTTTCCGCGAAAACGCAGACTTGTTCAGAAAACTACAGTTTTTGGAGTTTTTGCGCGGAAACCCCAAAATCATCAGATATCGGTACAGACATCAGCACAGACACTGGTACCTTCCCTATTGACTTATACAGGACCTCGAGAGCTTTTAGATGCCGGGGTTTCCGATTCTGATTTTTTACACCATCGGACTTTAATAAATCTCGAAAAATGTGTAGTTTATATTTTGCTCCGAAAACTACAAATTATTCGAGCATCGGATATGCGGAGCTTGATAAATAACACCCTTAATGATTTTTAGGTTGACTTAAAGTACTGTATGTTGATCCAAATTACGAAAAGAGTCCATTAGTAGCATTTATGATACAACTCATAAATAATTGCTGGGTTACTGCAGTTTTGCTGCGTACACTTACATATCCCTTACACTCTGATATCTATTCACACTTGAATTTTAACTCCTCTAAAGAGAGTGATTAAGAACTCTATATAAACAATGCCCTCTATTCTCCTAATTATGCTTGAGTCTCAGGCTTACAGACAAGGATGATATTATGATACAAGTCATTTAACAGGGAAGGGTAATTTGAATATTGAATAATGTTTCTCCTCCTGATTTAGTTTTTTTAATTAAAACATTGGGTAGAATCATTAATTAACACCAGGCCTATTATTGGACACATGTTGAACAGGGGTGGGTGTATATAGTTCCTTTAAGCTTTATTTAATTAAAACAATCCCTCTATCATTACAACTTATACAAGGTAAACCATAATATAAGCCTTTGTGCAGCTGGCATTTAAAGAATATTAAAAAACAAACACAAAGGCAACACCTTTATGCCCCAGTGTTCTAGTTCTTTTTGCTAAAACATTTTCTTTTCCTGCCAGACTGACCTGCAATCTGAACATGCAAATGACTAATTCATGAATAAAGAGATTTAGAAATATTAATGTTCCATAAAACTGCCCCTCCTTACACTCCATACCTGACCTTTATTAATTATGAGCCTGAAGTTAATGAAGCCCTGTAGTATCATTATTGAAGAAATGTAGGCCATCTGTAGTCCAACACGCCGCCTGGTGTGAGTTTCCACTGCAGCAGAATTTACCAAGACAGCGTGCAATGAATTATTATGGAACAGTCCCTCCTGAGTCAGGTCATGCAAATATTTATTGGCAGCTTTAAATAATAAATGGATTAACCTGCACATTAGTAAATCTGTCAGGTTACGTTTCTGCAGGGATCTTTGATATTGTAGGCTGTAGTTAATTTTTCGGAATTTTCCCCCCAGTGAGCTGAAGAAAGAATGGTGAGCTTACGTTCTGTAATCAGCTCGGGTCATTAAACACCTGCACAATTTGGAAATAAACTGACTTGCACATTGTGAACTGCTTCATTTACAAGTATAAAATTACCTATTGATAGATATTTTATATACTCATTTCTTTTCAGGCAGCTTTAGAGATGTGTATACATGTAAGATTAAGTTCCAGTTTATATATCTGTAGAATTAAGCATTGACAGTGACTGTCGCAAATCAGGGAGCTGTTTTGTTTCTTCCCACAGTAACTGTAATATTTCTTAAATATAGCAACATCTCGAGCCTCAGATGTTTAGCATTGTGATAAAGTCACATAAATATATCATATACATTTATTTGGTGAGGTTGAAACATCAGCCACCATGTCATTTCAAAGGAAAGACAAAATGACAATGGGGGTCATTTATCAACACTGGGCAAATTTGCCCATGGGCAGTATCCCATGGCAACCAATCAAATTGCTGCATTCATTGTTCTATTTGCATCTGGCTTTAAAAAGCTGATCACTAATTGGTTGCTATATAACAGCCCATGGGCAAAATTGCCCAGTGTTGATAAATGAGCCCCAATGAGGAAATAATGTCAAGTTACTCACTGGGGCTCATTTATAAACACAGGAAAAATCTGCGACATGGCAACCAATCAAAAGTTTGCTTTCTTTGCTCAACCTGCAAATGGGTGAAAAAAGTACCTCACTGATTGGTTGCTATGGGTTACTGGTTACTGCCCAGGTGCAAATGTGCCCTGTGTTTATAGATGAGCCAGTCCTATGTATAAATAGTACAATTAGAAAATGGCCATTTGGGTTAAATTTTCCTATTTCAACTATATTTGCAAATAACACATTTTGATGGAAATATTAAATTTTCAATTCATTTTTTTTTTACAAAAACAAAAGTAGAGGTATGGGATCTGTTATCCAGAAACCTCCAAATTATTGAAAGGCCATCTTCCACAGACTCAATTTTAATCAAATAATTAAGATTTTTTTTAAATGATTTCCTTTTTCTCTGTGATAATAAAACAATATATTGTACTTGATCCAGACTAAGATATAATAAATCCTTATTGGA
Organism: Xenopus laevis; assembly: GCF_017654675.1. Classification (NCBI taxonomy): domain Eukaryota; kingdom Metazoa; phylum Chordata; class Amphibia; order Anura; family Pipidae; genus Xenopus; species Xenopus laevis. Next base: position 102,399,051 of record NC_054387.1, read on the forward strand.
AACAAAACACTCCTAATGGGTTTATTTAATGTTTAAATTATTTTTAGTAGACTGAAGGTATGGAGATCAAAATTGCAGAAAGATCCCATATCTGGAAAACCTCAGGTTCCGAGCATTCTGGTTAACAGGTCTCAAAGTTGCATTTGGACTTGGAGAAAAAAATATTTAGGGGCACATTCACTTAGTTCGAGTGAAGGAATAGAATAAAAAAAAACTTCGAATTTCGATTGATTTTTTTGCTACTTTGACCATCGAATTGGCTACTTCGACCTTCGACTACGACTTCGAATCGAACGATTCAAACTAAAAATTGTTTGAATATTCGACCATTCGATAGTCGAAGTACTGTCTCTTTAAAAAAAACTTCGACCCCCTATTTCGCCACTTAAAACCTGGGGAAGGTCCCCATAGGCTTTCTAACAATTTTTTGGTCGAAGAAAAATCGTTCGATCGATGGATTAAAATCCTTCGAATTGAACGATTTGAAGGATTTAATCGTACGATCGAACGATTTTTCGTTCGAACGAACTACAGTATTTGCGGTGAATCCTTCGACTTCGATATTCGAAGTCAAAGGAGTTACATTCGGCAGTCGAATATCGAGGGTTAATTAACCCTCGATATTCAACCAGGTGAACATGTTTTATTTTTGACAAAATAAGTAGAAACAATCTTCAAAAATGAACTTGCTGAACAAAATATGAAGTAATGATTAAAATGGAATTCCAGAAAAAATTGGAATTGTACACATATTGGGTTTGGGATGAATATGATTTTTTTAAAGGGTTAGTTTCCCTGTAAATTATTTTTTTAGTGTTCTGTTCTGTCACAATTGGCAAATGGACTTTTATTTTGTGGTTTATAAATTATTTCACTTTTTGTTCAGCAGTTCCTGAGTTTGGAATTTCTGCAGTTATCTAGTTGCAAGAGTCCAGTTTACCCTAGCAACAATGAAGTGGTTAGAATGAGAGACTGAAAGATGTTCAGCAGGCTTACCCGGTATGCGGAAATGCTATCAGCAGCCAAAACTTTGATCTTCCTACCTCTGTCGCAAAATAGTGTCAGAACAGGAAGACATCATTTTTGCTGGACAGGGTGAGTGGCAGAAGTCAGAATAAAGTGGGGGGAAGGAGACTAGCGACTTTTGGAGGGTCATCAGAAGGTTAGTATAGAATTTGATACATTTGTTTGCCTTCCCTTTGGGTTGTCCATGGCTCCAAGGGGTCCTGGTGACCTTGGTGGCATATCTAAGGTGGCAGGGAGCAAGTTTGTCAGAGTCAGATGGTACCAACTCAAGAGTTAACTTTCTGGGGAGCCATTTTATAAACAAAAGGAGGGCTTGTCAGATCATATGTCTCCAGTTGTTTCTGCCAAGAAATTGGCTCCTTGGAATGATGGCTTCAGTCGCTTCTCATATGCACAGAGGGAATCATCAATCCCGCGGTCCAGATTCAGGTCAATCAGCATCTCAAGGAAGCTCTGTTTTGGTGGCTTCAGCCAAATCGTTTATTGGTAGGCGTTCCAACACAAGTGGGCACAACTCATGTCTTGTAGAGGGTGGCAAGTGGGCCTTCACATGCATATCCTTAGTAGCTTACCATGGGCATCGGCAGAAAATTATCCAGGGGAGGGCATATAAGTCATCAACCTAAAATAACCTGTAAGACTAAGCCTGTGGATACAACAACCAGAAGTTAAGGCAATGCCAATTATGATTTGCAGAAAATTAATTTAGTGGCCAAGCCATCAAGTGCTTCCATACATTCTGCAAGTAGAATGTGTAAATAACAGAAAAGCCTTGCACTATATGTACGTAACACAATAATAAGTGAAAGGAAAGGTTTGATTCTAATTCCATAGAAGCTCGATGAGCAGAACTCGCTTTGCCTGAAAACATCATCAACTCTACATACACATAATACAACATAGTACAAAAAAGCCACAGAAATGACCACTGTTGTTTCCAGGTTGCCCTCTCTTTATGTCCAGGATACTCATTACCCCAGCAACCATGCACTGATTTGATTAAGAGACTGGAATATGAATAGGAGAGGCCTGAATAGAAAGAAGAGTAATAAAAAGTAGCAATAACAATAAATGTGTAGCCTTACAGAGCATTTGCTTTTAGATGGGGTCAATGATCTCCATTTGAAAGCTGGAAAGAGTCAGAAGAAAAAGGCAACTGATTAAAAAACTATAAACAAAATAAATAATGAAGACCAATTGAAAAGTTGCTTAGAATTATCCATTCTACAACATATTAAAAGTTAACTTAAAGGTGAACCACCCCTTTAAGTCTACTAAAAATCATTTAAACAATAGGCTGGTTTTGCTTCCAATACAGATGAATTTTATCTTAGTTTGAATCAAGTACATTGTACTGTATTATTATTATTATTATTATTACAGAGAAATAATTTAATTTTTTTTAATTATTTGGATAACATGGAGTCTGTGGAACATGCCCTTCCTGTATTCTGAGCTTCCTAGATAATGGGTTTCCGGATAACAGTTCCCATACTTGTGTATATGTATAACATATATATACTTGGAGGATTATTAGTGATCTAATAGTTTAGAAGCAGGACCACAAATTTGTTGGTGATAAGTGTAGAACTTCCTTGCATTTGAGAATCTTCTTCTTGCATCATTGTATTTGCAACTGGCACAAGGAGACGTTTGCACAAACACTGGTGGTTGGATATAAAGTGAATTGATCTCTAATAACCATGTCTACTATTGGAGCCTGCAGTGGCGGAACTACCGGGGGAGCAGGGTGTGCAATTGGGCCAGAGCCCGCACCCCCTCAGGGCCCCCCGGCAGCTCGCCCACTGCAGATTTCTGGCCGCATCAGCCAAATCTCAGGTAAAAAAATCTGGTGCGGAGGGGGGCGGGGGCATGGCGGCACGTCCCGCACCAGGGCCCGCCCCCCTCCAGTTACATTGCTGGGAGCCTGCCCTATAAATATATGTTTTAATGAGTTTTATATTGAATAGTCCTAACAGTCTATACTACAATATAGAAAGACGTATTATTAGTCAAATATCTTCTCTCACTGTGGCTGTAAGATATATATTTTGAGCACTGTGCCTCGGCTACAGTATTGCCCTTATCTCCTGTTTAATTACAGATACAGATACAAAGAAAGGCTTTAATAATTATAACAAATAATATTCTGGAGAGATATTTAGCCTGGCCTATTACTCAAGAGCATCGCTTGCTCCAGGAAAAAAAGGCACGCTCTACAGGATTCATGATAAGTGCTGGGAGGATTAGGAGTAAATTGCAGAATAAATATGATTACTTGGGGTTTATTTAACAAAGCTGCTTTAACTTCCACTCACCATGTTTTAATTGCAGATCCAACAATTCTAATTATATAATTTAATGTTCAGTCTTCTAAAGCAGTGTAGGTACATGCTTTATTGTCATACAGTATCACCTGTACATCTGAAGTCCGCGAAGCCTAACGCTTAAAAACTCGGTCCCTGAGGCCTCTCAGAATGTATTAGATAAAGTTTTGTAATGAAAATTCAGCAGGTTAAAAAAAAGATTATTACTTGGTGAACCATAGGGCAAATCCTTTTATTTTTTTGAGTGTTGACAGATGGTTCTGGTGTGAGACATGATTATGTGACCTGTGATAAACTAGTCAGGGCTGTGTTTGATTTGAACATGGATGGGCGGCTGCTCAGAAGCAGAATGTCTTCAATTTACAATAAGAAATATTTGCACTGAGCAAAGAGGAGCAACATTTAAAATGACATACATGTACAAATTCTCATTTTAACCATACATATCAAGTAAATCGTGTCTATATATAGTGCAGGAAATATTCCCGATCATATAAATAGGAAAAACTAGGGATAAGATAAATTGTCATATGTCTAAATATGTCTGTGCACAGCTATCCAGCAAGAAAAGCCTCTACTATTACTAAGATATGAAAAAATATTTTCCAGCTGGGGTCATCAAAATCTTCAAATTTGTACCAAAGATTCTTGAAAAACCACGTTGTGTGCCAGACGGCTCAGAATTCCAGGAAGGCTATTCAAAATGTTAAAAATGATTTCCTTTTTCTCTGTAATAGTAAAACATGACCCGACTAAGATATAATTAATCCTTATTGGAACCAAAACCAGACTATTGGGTTTATTTAATGTTTACATGATTTTCTAGTAGACTTAAGGTATGATCCCTTAACTGGAAAACCCCAGATCCCGATCATTCAGGATAACAGGTCCCATACTTGTATTTGTTTTACAAGTGAAACCTTATAAATCAATGTTTCAGAAATATGATGATTGATTTTATACCTTTGATAGACCCAACAGCCAGGGCCACCAAGTGTTAAGGGGCGTCTAACCACTCTGCTCTTCCTAGATTAGCCAGGCCCTCCCTTGAGTCACTGATGTAGGAGTGGACCACCGAAGAAGCAGCCGAAGTAGTAACCAAAGCAGGAGCCAAAGACACAGAGGAGAACTGAAAAAGGTAACAAAAACTGAAAGGAAAGTTCCACTGAACACCAATGGTCTAATGGGACCCTGCCCACCAATGTTTTTTAATCTTTATGGGGGGACCCTGGCCACCAATTTTTTTGACCATTTTGTGGGGGGCTGGCCTCAGTTTTTTTTTTTTTTTTTTTTTTTAAAAAAACATTTATAGGGGGCCATGGCTATCAACTTCTTTTTTTTATAAAAAGCTTTTATGGGGGGAGACTGACCTCCAATGTTTTATTTTCTTTAAACTTTTTTTTTAACTTGTGGGGGGTACCAATGTTTTTTATAAAAAAATCTTTTTTATGGGGGCGGCCTGGTCACCAATGTTTTTTTTTAACTTGTGGGGGGCTGGTAGTGGGAGTGTTCATTACTGATAAATGATGAATGCTTTCTATTGTGAGAATTGTGGAGTTTTATCAGTGTCGGACTGGCCCACAGGGATACCAGGAAAACTCCCGGTGGGCCCAGGTGTCAGTGGGCCCTCATGCTGCTAAACATTTGGCCTATTTCATGGCCATTCCCTATTTCTATGAGAAAAAAAGGCTGAATAGGTGGAATAGTGGATTATAGTATGTAAAGAAAAGATACTAGGAGAATAGAGGTTGAGTGAGTAAAGGAAGAATAATAATACTGAGGGTGGGCCCCTGGTCTAAGGTTTTTTGGTGGGTCCCTGGTCTAAGGTTTTGGGTGGGCCCCTGGTGTCCCAGTCCGACACTGAGTTGTATTTATACCTTGTCATAATTTAATGAAATATGATGGCAGAGATGGCATTACCCAACAGAAATCCAAACAACTAAAGATGCTCACAGGTTTATTTTACCCTTCCAATGCTGGGATATTTGCAATAAATGCCATAACAGCTGATAAATAGCCTCATAGACTATTTATGTGGACATATAATAATTCAAACCAATAAAAATGCACTGGCAACATTTACACTGTGTAAATCAAATGGTGAAAGTGAAAATTGCATCCCCAATTCATCTTCTGATCACTGAGAAAATTGAAAAATGTACTGTAATTATTTCTCATAACAAAACAGTGCAAAAATACTTGCTGACTGGGGTTATCTAAAGAAGCTTGAAACTGATCTTTACAGGGTTGGTTCACCTTTACGTGAACTTTTAGTATGTTATAGAATGACGAATTCTAATTCTCTTTTCAATTAGCTTTCATTACTTATTATTAATAGTTTTTTTAATTATTTGCCTTTTTCTTCTGACTTTTTCAAGCTTTCAAATGGGGGACACTGACCCCATCTAAAAACGAATGCTCCGTAATGCTACACATGTATTGTTGTTGCTCCTTTTCATTACTCGTCTCATCTTTCTATTTAGGGGGTCTGCAACCTGGAGAGCTGCTAAATAAAAAATGAAAACCGATAAATTGTCTTAGAATATCTTTCTCTACATCTTACTAATAGCTAACTCAAAGGTGAACAACGCCTTTTTTATTTTCCATAGTTGTACAAATTAATATTGTTTCCATTCCAAACATTAATTGCAAACTGCCTTGGCATGCAACTCCCATAAACCTTCAGTAAATGAATTAAAAGACACATTTTTCCCAGTATACTGTAGGTTACAGCAACACGAATTGGAATATGTAGGTATAAACAGCTAATGTGTTGACAGATTATTCCATTGCTGTATAGTCACCAAGATCTTTTAACACTGTAACATATGCCTCAGTGGCAGTGAATTAGATTCCTGGTATTTCAGTTAAACTAGACACCTTGAAGTGCCATCTGAGTGATTCATTCCACTCATCTTTTTTTCCCAAGCAATATGCTTTGGAGCTCCGCCAGAGCCATTTACAAGAAAACAAGATAGACGGCTTCCTGCATGGTAAATATTTCTTTATTGGCAAATTAAATCTCTACCCATAGATGTTTAGCCTTCTCGTGCATATTGCATCTTATTAACAGCAATACAACGTTGTATAATGAAGATCAGTATTGAGCCAAACATTTGGATGGCTTTAAGTACTTAATTTACTAACTGTATAGATTCTGTCTTTCTCTCAATTAAAACTACTTCATAATCAAGCTTAAAAATATGTATACAGTATATTCTTAATATATATATTTTTTTCATTGACTAAAGAGGTCTTCTGCTGCCTATTATAAGACTGACAATGCTTATTATTACTCTTTGAGTGTTGCTTTGCATTTCTGTTTGAGGTTCTTTTTAATGTTTGTCTTAAAAACGTAGTGCACACTTAGTTTAAGGGGCCAATTCACCAAGCTCAAGTGAAGGATTCGAAGTAAAAAAACTTCGAATTTCGAAGTGTTTTTTGGACTTCGACCTTCGACTATGACTTCGACTTTGAATCGAACGATTCAAACTAAAAATCGTTCGACTATTCGACCATTTGATAGTCGAAGTACTGTCTCCTTAAGAAAAAACTTTGACCCCCTAGTTCGCCACCTAAAAGCTACCAAACCCAATGTTAGGCTTGCCTAACTTTTTTTGGTCGAAGGATAATCCTTCGATCGTTGGATTAAAATCCTTCGAATCGTTCGATTCGAGGGATTTAATCGTTCGATCGATGGATTATTCCTTCGATCGTTCGATCAAACTTTTTGCACAAAATCTTTCGACTCCGATATTCGAAGTCGAAGGATTTTCATTCCCCAGTCGAATATCGAGGGTTAATTAACCCTCGATATTCGACCCTTGATGCATCGGCCCCTAATTGTATAATAATATTCAATATTTATTGAATCTTCATTTTCTCTTCTTTTATCACCACTTCTACTCCCCTGGTCTCTCTACTTTTTCATCCTGTTCTTTTTCTTTTCACTAACTGTGCTTTTTGTCGGATGCCCTGCCTTTCTTCACCCTTTGTTCTTTTATATTCTTTCTTTCTCAATTCTGCTGTATTTCTTCGTTCCCTGTCACCTTCTAGTTTTTTACTCTGTCCTAACCTTTCTTCTTTTCCATTTATTCACTAATGCTTCACCCTATTTCGTATATATATATTGTCACTTACTCTCACTTGAATTACCCTAATAGCCCTGATGTTATTTACCTATTGTGATTCATTTTTCACATTCTGCTAAAGGTATTGGACCTGTTATCATAATTTTCCAGATAAGGGATCTTTCCTTAATTTGAATCTTCATACAAGGTACTATTTTATTAATACAGGTGAGAGATGGCCTTTTTGTAATTCTGAGCTTTCTGAATAACAGATCCCATACCTGCCATCCTCTTCTGACACTTTACAGCGTTCAAATTGATCCCAGCAGCCAAAAACTGATGCTCTGTGAGGCCCTGGTTTCATTGTTATTGTTATTTATTAATTATTTTTCTATGCAAGCCTTCTCCTATTTATATTCCCATCTCTCACATCTCACTGCCTTGTTTCTGGAGTAAATAAAACAGTAGCAACTAGATAGCTGCTGAAATACCAAACTGATAAGCTGCTAAACAAAAGACTAAATAACAGAAAAACAAATAAAAATGGAGATGAATTGCAAATTGTCTTAGAATATGGTCTACATTATACTAAAATTTAATTTAAAGAAGACAACTCCTTTAAGCCACTGAGCCTCTCTTAAGGGCAATAGGCAAAATAGGCAATGATTAATTAGGGTACATAGTCCAGCAGCCCCATCTTGTACTTATTCTGAGTTTACTGTGTGTATAATTGTGTGACTTTACCTTTAATGTTTAAAGAAAAGGCAACAACACGCACAGCTGCTGCACCACACCTGTCCACTCAGTATTCAGTATCTGCCTCTTTCAAACTTGAATTCTAAAACAGAAAAGGTAACCTTGATTATACTCATCTCCCTCACCACGCTTCATTTACTGTTTCATTAAATATTAAATAGGGTTAATGCCTTTGTGCTTCATCAGTTGTCTTTGAACTTTAGTGCCCCGTGCTGCTGGCATTTACAATTATCCACATTTTAATTTAGCAGCATATGGATTTTAACCAAATGATCATGATCTATTTGCTATTGATTACGTACATTTCACACTTAGCTGCTATTTTCAAAAAAGCAGATTGCATTGTAATTGTTAACACAGTGTTGTTTGGGTTAAGAGCATCTTGGGGAATCGGATGCATTGTGGGTAATGTGTGTCTGGCATGCCATCAAATACACAATAACACACACATCTGTGATAAGAGTGAAGCAGCAGACAGCAAAATAAATACATTGGGATGGTTTGGGGTTTCTCAGGAACAAACAGAGTCATGTAACATATTATATTAGAACAAATAAACCAAAGCAGGGATAATCCAATTAAGCAGCAAACAAATGAGCATGGGGGAACTTCATTAACTGCACTACTCTGGTCCATTTGTGAGACTGCATAAGTCAAGCACAGACTGATAAACACAGTTGGGTGATAAATTCTTCAAATAATTTAATTGGTAAAATACAGCAGTAAGCTCTAATAGAAATGCACTGTTTCATAGCTGGTTGGGTAGGCTGTAGACTAATAAAGGTGGCCATACACAGGGAGATCCGCTCCTTTGGCAATGTCAGCATCGGCAATCGGATCAGAATGGAGGCCATACGGGCGGTCAGATTGCGGATCAACGAACAGATGCGGCCACGATCCAATGGGATTTTTTACCCTGCCGATCATCATGATATCGATCGGGGAAGTCCGTCGGAAAGGCCCCACACACGGGCCAATAAGCTGCCGACTCAAGCAGCTTTTATCGAAACGTGTATGGGGGCCTTAACAATTACTGGCTTTAAAAGGAAAATATAAAAGCATTTCCAACATGATGAAAACCTAATAAATCCAACTTTATAATAAAAAGGCTAATGATTTTATTGTTGTATCAAAGGGGTTGTATTCTAAGACAGTTGGCAGTTTTTATTTTTTTGCATTTTGTTTCACATTATATTTTTTAGCCCCCAGACTTGGAATGTAAGCTGCTATATGGTTGCTAAGAATGATTTACCCCAATAACCAGGCAGCATTAGAAAGTCAGCAATGGTTATGAATAGAGAGAGTCTGAAAAAGATAAGCAATAAAAAAGAAAAATCCTGCTTATCAAAATGTATATATTATACAGCTGTTTTGGATATGTTAGGGAATACTTTGCACAAATATTATTGAAGAAAAATTAAATAGGTTTATAGATTAATAGTTACAGTACCATTTCTAAAAATTATACCAAATGGCCATTTTTTTATAGGACAGCAAATGAAAAGCATCAGCCATAGACACTGGAAGTTCTAAAGGGGGTTGGCCCTTGCTAACTAAGCTTTGTTGTCTCTTGTCTGATGGATCATACAGAGGACATTTGAACCATATTCTAATATTGCCTATAAGATAAATGGAATGGAATTTGGGAACGGGGATAAATTGTTTGGGGTGCCAGTGTCCACTGCCTCTTACGTTATAGTGTTGAGATCCAAATAGCTATCTCAGGTTATAATGTTCTTAGGACTTAAGTCCCCACCATATAATGTGCTTGGGGTGCCAAAAGACAGTAGGGCTCATTTATCAACACTGGGCAAATTTGCCCATGGGCTGTTACCTATAGCAACCAATCAGATTGCTGTTCTTCCTGCAGCTGGCTTTAAAATCCCAATCACTGATAGTGTGGGCAGCAGCTAATGGTTTCTCTTGGGATCAGCTAATAAACTCTGTGGTACTAGATCAGACATGTCCAAAGTGCGGGCCGGGGGCCAATTGCGGCCCGTTTTCAAATTTACACTGGCCCTCAGCCTCCGTCATGTAATTAATAATAATGAGGCCCGCCAGCACAGTGCGATCAGGAATCCCATAGCAGTAATATTAAGGCACATTAGTGAAATGATCTGCCACTTTCGTCTATACTGCTGCCTGTGTGCTGAAGGTGTTAGCAATAGACACATACTGGCACATAGTGATGCGATGTTTTCGCATACTTCTTTAGGGCTGAAGGTGTGAATAGACATACTGACGTGCCAGTACAATGAACTAGAAGAAGTATGGCGTCACTACGTCCCAGTACGTGTCTATTGGCAACACCTTCAGCACACAGGCAGCAGTATAGACCAAGTGGCAGATCATTTCACTAACAGGGCCGGAACTAGGGGTAGGCAGAGTAGGCACGTGCCTAGGGCGCAAAGCTGGGGGAGGGGCGCCAGGCACGTACCTGCTCTGACGCCTACCCCATTGACCGGTCCTTTCTCTCCCCGACTGCCACAGATATACGGATATTTTCTTGAAATAGCGCTTCTGCGCATGTGCGCATGCAGTTCTGCGCATGCACACTCGAGTGCAGTTTCGCGCATGCGCACCAGAGTACGGTTTTGCGCATACGCACCCAAGCATGCAATCAGCCGGCGCCGTGCCCAGCCAGGTTGCCTAGGGCACCTGGCTGGGTTGGCCCGGCTCTGTTCACTAATGTGCCCAAATATTACTGCTACGATTACTCGATTCCCGTAATTTAATGTTCATGGTTCAAAGAATGTCAGGCTGAATGGTCGGCCCCCACACATTTTCACCTCACCAAATCTGGCCCTCGTTGCAAAAAGTTTAGGCACCCCTGTACTAGATCCTAAACATGTACCTCCTTAATGTAAGTCTCCCTTCATAACATGGACAACCAAATTATGGAAAGATCCATTATCTGGAAAACCCCAGGTCCTGTGAATTTTGGAAAACAGGTCTTGTGAAATTCTTTAAAGCTGAATGAAATGATGTAGAATCGTTGAAATAGATTGATGCTTTGAAAATGATACCTTACCATTAAAAAGGGAAGGTTATAAATATTGAAAATAAATGAAATCTGGAAGATTCTGATTAACACATTGCTGATTGTTTTGTAAGTACGGCCCTCTAACCCCTTTCATTCTGTATCTTATTGCTTGTTAATTTATAATATTATTGTGCTGCATAACTTGTTGGTACATTGTCTATAAATAAATGATGATAATCTCCATTTACACATTTACTCAAAGGGTGAGTAATTTATTTTATAGCCGATGACACCTCTAAGAATCATCTATTAGTCTATATTCGACAGGCTATCAAGGATCCAGAACCCTTTTCGGCATTCTGCCAAAATTCTGCCTTTTTCAGGAGAATCTTTCCCCCCTGGTTTCCCTAATTTACATATGCAAATTAGGGGTCGGATTTGGTTCAGTATTCGGCCGAATCTTTTACAAAGGATTCGGCCAAATCCTAAAATAGTTGATTCGGTGCCTCCTTACATTCAACGAATGATATTAATGTTTCCAAGTACAAATAATCAAATGCAGCAGTGAGCGCCAATTATGCATAAATCAACTTTAAGTTATAAAACATTATATTTGCCCTAATCTTCAATTTTAGAGCAAAACTGGTTAAGAGAACCAAACAGGGAGATAGATAGAAGGAGAATATTGGGGGGGGGGGAGGTTAAAACATCCAGTGCTTTTTGTTTGGTGCTTAATTCCATTGGAGTAGGATCAATGTAATTTGTTCATCTTTTTGTGTGTGTCCAGTTTGTACAAATATTTGCCCTATCAAGTGGTTTTCTTTGTGTCAATAAGCCTAGATCATTACATTATTTAGGGCTCTTACCCAGGAGATGCAGTTTTGTGCTGCAGAGACTGTGTGTATTCCACTGCACTCCATACATGTAATAACTGGACCAATTCATGCTGCCAGCAATTCAATCACAGAGGTGCCGATGAATTCCAAATGCTTAAAAAAGGTCTTGATCTTGCATTCTATTTTCATTTCTGATCTTTTGGCTACAGGGCTACAAAGATTAACTGTATCAATTACAGGTGTAGGATTTCTTATCCAGAATGCTCAGGACCTGGGGTTTTCCAGATAAAGGGGTCTTTCCATAATTTAGATCACCATTCATTGTCTGCTAAAACATTAATTAAACCCAATAAGATTGTTTTGCCTCCAATAAGGAGCTTAATTGGGATCAAGTACAATGTTCTGTTTTATTATTACAGAGACAAAGGAGATCATTTTTAAAAAATGTAAATTATTTGTTTAAAATGGAGTCTATGGGAGATGGTCGTCCCATAATTCAGAGATTTCTGGATAATGGGTTTCCGGATAATGGATCCCCGACCAATGGTGCCATGCTTGAATGTGCTGCACAGTCAATATGGGTTTAGGGAATTTTCAAAGATAATAGTGCAAAGAAATGGTGACTGATTATTTATGACCCCATAAAAGTCTTTATAGAAGAAGGAGACATCCATGCATCAGGAATGTTACCACATTCTACCCTTTTCATAGTTTTATTATACAAATACAAGGGAAAAAAATAAAAAGTGCTCCTTCTAATTTATTATATTTTTATCATATTTGCCTCATTCGTTTACTTTAAATGTGGAAAGGTTTGCTTCATCGCTGCTTAAACCATAGTTTCTGTTACACGTGGGTGACAAAAGAAAGCAATTAAACCTGAGCCTGAAATGAAGTACAGAGCAGCATAATAACCTGGCATTTCATAAATTCTTGGCTCGTCCTATGGACAAAGTTGAGGAATGTGCAATGCTTCAAAAGTCTTAACATGAAATACAGCACACAACAGGGAGAGCGTAGTCAACAGTCTGAGCTTTGATCTCCTGTAAATCCTACCTCTAGCTGCAATCAATTGCCCTGCCAAGAAAGAATCAATGATATTTCACTGTCTCTGCAGGGAAGTTATTAAATATAAATGCAAAAAAAATGTACTTACTCCATAAATAAATAACACACCACGGGGACCCAATTTCCATGCTAGGCATGCATGCAGATTTAATCAAAGGGTTTCGCACATGTAAATAAAAGGATGAATTGCACCTGGAGGCCTAATTAAAGCAGAAAGAGAAGGGATTTATAAGTGGACAGTCATTAAAGTGTGCGTAATATTTGGAGTTGCTATTGTTCTGCAATTATGTTGGAACTTCTAAAAAGCCTGATTGTGTGGATGCACGGAGAGCTTGTAGCAATATAAAAGTCTGCACTGAATTAGACAGGAGGGCTCATTTACCAATGATATAAGCACAATGCTGGAGTTCTAACAGGCAAAAAGATTGTGCCCCTAAGGACCCATACATAAAACTCCTGATGAAAAATCTTTTGCAAGGTACACAACATAGCCCTGCATAGAAGCCCAGTACTCACTCAAGGTCTGCATTTATCAGATAGTATGTACAGAAATGGGATGAGTTTCGGATCCAGTTATCCAGGAAATTATGTAAAGGCCATCTCCCATAGACTGCATTTTATCCAAATAATCCAGATTTATAAAAATGATTTCCTTCTTTCTGTAATTCTAAAACAATACCTATTACTGGATCCAAAATAAGATATAATTAATCTTTACTGGAAGCAAAACCAGCCTATAGGGTTTATTTAATGCTTCCATGATTTTATAGTCGATTTAAGGTATGAAGATCCAAATTACGGAAAGATCTGGAAAGCCTCAGGTCCCGAGTATTCTGGATAACAGGTTCCATACCTGTACTGCACTCCTTTGCTCCTTGTGGCTTTACCTGTAATATGCAGGGCCTATGGATGGTGAGCACAAATCCCAGGGAAGAGGAAGGTGCAAAGTGTAAAAAACATGCACTTTTCAGAATTGCACTGTGGGGAAAAAAATGGTGAATTCTGCGATTGCACTTGAATTTGTAAACAAGGTAAGTGAACGCACCCTCATGAGTTAATGTTACTTTTACATTGGAATTCTAGAGGGCTCACTTACAGATGGCAGGGCTGGGTGCAAAGTGCTAGAAACAGGCACAAGCCATAACGGTTTTCTCCCATATGAGATCTTGTGCACACAACCATTGCATTCCAGAATGGAGCACTTAAACCTATACTTTAATCAATAAAAAAATTAATATTATGTCCTGACCACTGGGATGGGATAGGGGAGGCTCATAATTGTTCCTGCTTAGGTCACAGTTATATCATGATAGAAGAGCTATGGCTAATCTGCTGATATTACACAATGTTGGTTACTTGGTCTACATGTTCTATGCAGTCCTAAGTAGGCTATACTTGGCAGTATTTATGTTACTGATGCTTTGATTCATCATGGATAGGCCAATGTCCCTTGATATGGACTAAAAGGATAGATTTTGTTGTACACACAATAAAGGAAGGATTACAAAATTGCGCTGGTTTATGAATGGACTATAATGGACTAATTGTGGATTCTTTTTGGATTTTGTATATCACTTCAAAACTGTTGCGTGCACTTTCACAAACCAGAGACCAGTGGTGAATTAAAAAGCAACTTTATTTCCCCAACATTTCTGACACTGTGGGGCTCATTTATCAACACTGGGCAAATTTGCCCATGGGCAGTTACCTATAGCAACCAATCAGTGAGTAACTTTTTGAAACCAGCTGCAAGTAGAACAATGAATGCAGCAATCTGATTGGTTGTCATGGGTTACTGCCCATGGGCAAATTTGCCCAATATTGATAAATGAGCCCCTGTGACTTTAAGGGGCACATTTATCAAGGGTCGAATTTTCGAAGTTAAAAAACTTCTAAATTCGAGCATCGAATTGGCCAAACTAGATAGTCGAACTTTTCTTTTTGAATTTTTTTGGCTGTTTTCGGTCAAATTAAAATCGTTTGATCGATCATAGAAATCGATTTTCAAAAAAAAATACTTCGACTTTTTAAAACTTACCCAAATTTTGGCTATAGGTTCTAGGAGGTCCCCATAGGCTAACATAGCAATTCGGCAGGTTTAATTTTCAAATGGTCGAATATTCGAAGTATTTTCAATTTGAATCGAAGTCGAATTTGGCCTATTCGATGGTCAAAGTACCCAAAAATTACGTTTTTGAATTCAAAAATTCACTTCGAATTCACTTCGACCCTTAGTAAATGTGCCACTAAGAGTTAAGTTGGGGAGGATTCAGTTCTGCATGAAGGTATTTAATCCCACAATGCCTTGCACTTTGTACACTTGAGAAAGGGCTTTGCTGAAACATGTAATGTACCCACACTGCTAATAAAATAACACTTGCAGTTTGTTAATACTGTTTGTAGCTGTTTGATTCTTCTATCTTGAAATTGGTTATTATACCTTGTGGTGATGCGCAGACACTGGGAATCTACAGCCATATGAACTTTAACTTGTGGTTGAAACACCATCATAAACATGATACAAGATTATGGTGATGATTTTCTTAGACCTCAAACCTAAAGGGCACAAAGCGCACTCCTTTGTGCTCATTCAGACATCACTTCTGCCTGGGGTCTGGCTTAAAGTGCAGATGCAGCATTGGCAGCCACAAGCCTATCTTTTCCCCTGCCATAGGATAGGTAAGACCCTGTTGTGACCTGCTGCCACTGTTCCCTAACTTACATGCCCCTCATGAATACAGTGCTGCACTTTTGGCAACAAGTTCAAAACACAAGGCCTGTCCTTACTACCTGCCCAGAGTACCCGTATAATTAATAATGCAAAAGCAGGGTACACCTTGCACTGTCGGTTGCCCCCATTGGTGCAGTCTTTGTAGGTCTTTTCCCGTCATACAATGTGGATATCTGCACCACAGCACACCCCGTGGCAGGCATTAAGTACAGGTTTCCCTTACACCTGAGAATACTGCATTCTGCAAAAGCAAATCCTACTCCTACAAATGCACAGAGGATGGCTCCTAAGGGTTATTTTGCAGCGCTTATGGCTCTTACACTTTTAGGAGTAGTAAATAAGTTCTTTATTTCAACCCATTCTACCAATTCTCCTCCAATGCAATCGCCAACCCTGCAAATCATGTGCTATATTTTCACTTTTACTAATTTTCATACACTGTATACTGTTTGTTTGACCTTGTCTACAATTTGAACCAGATCTAGAAATCCGCATGTCGTACTTTCTTTTGTGCTGTTTAAAGTAGACGTCAACATTAGTGGCGAGTTGTGCTACTTTTATGGATATAGATGCAATCATGTGCAACAAGTAATTAGCAACACCGGTTTTCAGCCCTCACTTAACAGAGCGGGTTGGTGTAACATGAATAGATTTCTTAATGAATAAATGAAAATTGTATGTTCTGCACACACAGGTTAACCGTGAAAGAGCACCTGGAAAAAATAAAGAATGTTTCACAAAAAATAAAATGTGTTGCTGAATGTCATTATTAATATGTCTCATATTGCTGGATGGAAATTGTAACAAATTGGTGCAACGTAACATCCATTGAATGCCGCTGAAGACCAAAAGGTCAGTGCACAGAACCATAGCACCTGTAGAAATGAGAAAAATATTCATGAGCCGCTATTGACTTGTGTACATTTTATGTGTTCTGCCCTAAATTTTGAAAGCTCTCATTTATCTTTGTTGTGCATGGACTTTTTTCTAAATCATGTTGAGCGTCACCGCTTGCAAACTCTCATTTAAAATGTAGCTCATCGCTTCATCTTGCCAGAAACCTTTGCTATTTCATATGCGTAACACTGACAGCCATAATGTGCAATGGGGAACAAAACCCAGAAAAGTCTTCCACTTACAGGTTATCAATTAGGAGATATATTGATGTTTTAATGTGGCTCATAAAACATGGTACGTTCAAAAAAAGCATAAAACATCAACTAAATGAAACTAAGTTACTTTGGTCCAAAAGGGTGCCCTGTGTAACTAAAGAGAGGGTAGACATTGGGTTTCCTTGCTCATTAATTGCTATTACCATGATATAAAAGTGTGTTTATATAAATATATACATACCAAAAAGACGCACTCTGAGGACTTTTTGTGTTTATTTCAACGTTTCGGCGCCAACACTCAGCCGTTTTCAGGAAGGTGAACACTACACATCAGAGAATTCAATTTGAAGGGGGAAAATGGCACCAACCGTGTAAGTATGACATTACCAGTGGGTGTCAACAAACACTTATATACTTTATATACTTTACCACCATGTTGAACGTTGTGGTAGCTCCATGGTTCCCTTGTGAAAATCAGACACATATCACAACAATGCGGACATACCCTCACTGCCCACTTTTTATTTAGCCATCCCCCTGCTGAATAGTCACTGTGCAGGAGACTTGGCCTGCCCTGTGGCTGATAACTCTGTGAAAGCTATAGGTATCTAAATAGATTGCCATCTTAGGAAGGATTTATTCAAATTGGAGAGGCTTTTGATGGGCTCAAGTAGCCGTTATGCAAGTTTCACTAAGACAAAAGGCTGAACTTGATGGACAAGTGTCTTTTTTCAACTTATATTACCATGTTGCCAGTTGTGTGTACAGTATTCCTACAGGTTTGGACATATTCTATGATTAGAATTGATGAAGAACTTGTTCTAAGAACACTAGTCAGGTTTGAATTTTGAGTTCACATCTGAATTCCTATTCTTTCATTGGGTTTGATCTGATTCTGATTCTTCTGCAATGATCTGAAGACTTGAAGATCAAGTTTAATGGCGATATATTGTTATCACTCCTCCTCTCAGCCTTCATTATACCACTCTTTGAAATAGGTTTTCTTCCTTCATCACTGTAGGCAACATCTTTGCTTTCAGCAAAAAAACACTTGGTCCCAAAGGGCCATCCGCTTTAGAGCTTTCTTGGTTGTGTTGTTATTATAATAATAATAATAATAATAATAATAATTATAATAAATAATTCCAATATAATAACTTCTTTGCTTGGTCTGCAACTTTGCTCGTTATTGCTGTAAAGAAATAGACCATGTACGTAGTGGCATTTCACTTAATTGAATCATTAGGATCTACCCAGTACAGCCATAGGATGTGCGATCCAGAAACCCCTTATCCAGAAAGCTCTAAATTACAGGAAGCCCATGTCCCATAGACTCCATTTTAATCAAATAATACATTTTTTTAAGAATGATTTCCTTTTTTTCTGTAATAATAAAACAGTACCTGGCACGTTATCCTTATTGAAAACAATCCTTTTGGGTTTATTTTGGGGATTTAGGGGGTTATTTATTTAAGTCCGAATATCAAAAACTTGAAAAATTCTATTTTTTTCACTATAAAATCTAAACTTTTGGTGGAAAATTTTTTTTTGAATTTATTGAGATTTTTTATACCCCAAGGATGGAAAAAGTTACAATCCAAAAATCCGTCATCTCAGACCTACCGAGGTTGTATATAAGTCAATGGGAGAGGTCCCTATACTATTTTGAAGTTTTTTTGGTCTGCGCTACAATTAACCTGAAAATCTCACTAATTCCAGTGTTTTCGGGAAAGAGCCTGAAAAAAATTGAGCAATTCTGGAAAAAACTGGTACAATTCAAATTTTTTTGTGTGTGTCCCTGATTCAATCGTGGTCAGACTTTTTTAAATACTCAGAAAAATTTGGATTTTGTTAAATATGATTCTTAATGTTTATACGATTTTCTATTTGACATAGTATAACAGAAAGACCCCTTATCCAGAAATATATACAGGTATAGGATCCATTATCCAGAAACCCGTTATCCAGAAACATCCGAATTACAGAAATACTGTCTCCCATAGACTCCATTATAATTAAATAATCCGAATTTTTAAATATAGATTTCCTTTTTCTCTGTAATAATAAAAGAGTACCTTGTACTTGATCCCAACTAACATATTATTGATCCTTATTAGAAGCAGAATCAGCCTTATTTAATGTTTACATGATTTTCTAGTAGACTTAAGGTATGAAGATCCAAATTACGGAAAGATCCGTTATCTTTAATACCCAGGACCCCAGGACCCAAGCATTCTGGATAATAGGTCCCATACCTATATATATATATATATATATATATATATATATATATATATATATATATATATATACATACTGTATGAATAGTTAGCTACTGTGCTTTTACCTTATATGGTATATGGTTCTGTGATGAAGGTAAATCTACATGGAAATATATTAACAAGGCGTTTGGCCTATTTTTGTAAAATAATATTATCCATAATGCATTTGTCCCTGCTTGATTTTACTACTTTCAACTTGACAGGGTTCCTCGGGCAACATGGTATTGGATACACTTTGATAAACAACGCTGAAATGACAGATTTAGGCTTTAAACAAAATTGTGTTCCATAAACTGTGAAACAAAGACTCATAACTCACGTTCCCTCCATGCATTTGTGGGAGAATTATCTTTCATGCTTTGATCTACACTGTATCATTTTGCGGAGTGGCCCCGCGTGCACCATCAATCAATCCCAAGGTGGATGCTGGAGAATCTCATTTAAAGTCTTCAAACACAAATCATAGATTCACCTGCTAGGGAAAAGGTTTTCAGTGACCCAACTTCAATCTCCTCTGCTTACAGGTGAATCATTGTTGATATTGTGCAGAGATTGAACTTTCAGGGCTTCAGATCTGCTACGTGGAAGGTAACTGCCAGAATAGCAGCAACTTTTTGGCAAGTCTACATTGTTATGGAAAGTTTATGCCCTCTTTTAACTAGGTTAAAGAGGTGGTCCACCTTTAAGTTAACTTTTAGGATGTTATAGAATGATTAATTCAAAGCAACTTTTCAATTGGTCTTCATTATTATTATTATTTTTTTAAGTATAATTATTTTGCCCATTTCTTCATGCCAGCTTTTACATGGGGGTCACTGACCCCATCTAAATACGCAAATGCTTTGCAAGGCTATAAATGTATTGTTATTTCTACTTTTTATTACTTATTTTTCTATTCAGGCCTCTCCTATTCATATTCCAGTCTCTTATTCAAATCAATGTATTGTTCCTTGTGGACCTTAGCATCCAGAATGCAGAATGCAGAAAGAGCTGCTGAATAAAAAGCTAAAAAACTCAAAAACCACACATAATAAAAAAAAAAAAAACAATTGCAATTCATTTATAAGTTTGCCCTATCACAACGTATTACTGTAACAGTTTTATTTAATAAAAACTGTTTGTCAATCTTTTAGTTCTGCAGCGACATCGGGCGACATCCACTATACTGAACTCTCTGGGGCTGATCAATGTTGGATATGGGTTTTTAGAGCAATTTCAGGTTTCTGCACTAAAACTCAAAAACATGAACTGTAACTTGAAATCAAGTATTTATTAAGCTTAAAAAACCTTGAAAATGTAAAACTCCAGCATCTAAAAGCTTGCAAGGTCATGTAGAAGTCAATGGGGACTGTCCTAGGTAAAACAAAAAATGGTAAATTTGAGTTTTTCCATTTTTTGTTTTACTGTTGGTACTGTATCCGAATTTTTTAATGTGAGTTTATTCAAAAAACAAAAACCTCTAAAATTACATAAATAGTAATTTATACAAATAGCCCCACCTGCCTGTGTGTGCACTCATTCTCCTGCCCTCCTACATGCGTCCTCTTGTTCTCCAGGACTCACTGGAGAACTCATGAAACCTTTTTGCACTGTGATAGGTTAAACAGCACAAACATGCACTATGGGGTTGGAGGTGATCCAGGGAGGTAAATGGGATGGATATGTCCTAGGGTCTCTCTAAAAGCGCAGCAAAGCCTCTCTATACACCCATATGTCGCGTTTATCGATAGAGCATTTTTAAAATGGTGTTACTGTCACTTTAAATTACTTATACTGCAAAGCTAATAGCAATTGACATTGACTTCAACAAGGCAGAGATGCACCATCATAGATAAATAGTGTAGCCTCCTGCCTAATATTTAATTCAATCATAATTATAGATATTTCATCTTTTGCCCACATATTCTACAAACCAATATGTAATATGAATGCTTATAATTGGTGCATTTGATTTTTTTTTTATTAATTTGTGTTCAAGTTTGCATGATTGTGTAAAAATGTATATTCCACCAAAATACAGTTGCAATCCTATTTGACCTTGTAGCATGGCAATTACCCATGAACAGCAGCGACTGCCCAGGCTGTAGTCGTACTTATCCATAACCCTATGAGACATGTCAAAAGCCATGCCAAATTAAAATCCGCTGATATTAACTGATATTAAATAGATACACTTTCTTGTCGGAAGGTTTATATTTTTTATATTTATATAATTTAGTGTCAATGTACTTCAAGGCTTTGCATTGATAAATGACACAAATTGAAAAAAATTATGAAATTTAAATAAGAAAAGAACCCTGACTTCCTCTAATGTTACATCAAACAACTCATTTATTTCCTTATGAAATGTAAATGCCGGGGGAAACATAAATACCTGTGATATAATTGAAAAAAAAACTAGATGATATAGAATCTTGATTAGCACAGAAACATGAAGTCATAGGTGAATAAATAACATACAGTAAATATTGTAACAGAGATAATGAAACTATTTACCAAAGCTTTATACATACATATATAAGTATATATATATATATCTATATATATATATATATATATATATATATATATATATAAATTCAAATTGGACCAGCACTCCACTTGTATTTTACAAATGATTTTATTGAATCATCACTCATATTCTTCCAACGTTTCGGCCCCCCTTGGGGCCTGTACCATATATATATGGGCCCTGCTATCCTGAATGCTCAGGACCAGTTTTTCGGATAAGGAGTCTTTCCGCAATTTGGATTTCCATACCTTAATTACAAATACAAGACACTGTTTTATTATTACAGAGAAAAAGAATATACATTTTAAAACTTGAATTATTTCCTTAAAAAGAAGTCTATGGGAGATGAACTTCCTGTAATTTGGAGCTTTTTGGATAAAGGAGTTTCGGATTCCATTTTAATGAAATAATCCAAGTTTTTAAAAATGATTTCCTTTTTATCAGTAATGATAAAACAGTAGCTTGTACTTGATCCAAACTAAGATCCAAACTAAGATCCAAACTGAGTCGATTGGGTTTATTTAATGTTTGCATGATTTTCTTATAGACTTTAGGTATGAAGATTCAAATTACAGAAATTTCCCTTATCTGGAAAACCCCAGGTCCCGAGCATTCTGGATAACAGGTCCCATACCTGTTAAAAATTTCTTGGATAGTCCAAGGAATTTTTATAGGAGACATAACAAAAATCTGCCAGTGCATAATACTCATATACTATAGAAGGAATATGCTTAAAAAAATGTGTTTGGGGCTGATTTATTGAATTTATCCTCCGAAACCCAACTAGCCCATCTGTTCCACTTCCTGCTGCTGAATTGTATGACTGTGCAGGGGAGCCGGCAACACTCAGCACACCACACTGTAGAATAGGAACCAATCAGCAGCTAGTCTGACCTAATAGGGAACTGAAGCCTGTCTTTATTTGTGTGACTGCAGGGCTGTGATTGGCCGTCCTCCTCCTACTATGCTTCTGGCAGGGACTGTTAGGACACGCCCACCCCTCATTTGAAATACAGGAACTGACTGTTACAAATCTATAGAGAGCTCCAATAATGGGGGACATTTTTGAAAGAATATTAATTTTTAGTCCTAATAATTATTCATTATTGCCTACAAAATTAGGTTTTTTTTTTTGCATATCCTATATGTTTCCTTTTAAGCTCATGGAAAATTAAATGAAAGGAGGTAAATTGGTGGTAGTTAGAGAGAGGGTGGGATTTTACATTTAATGTAATATATTAATACAGTATATCATATTAATTACTTGTTGACGGTTGATTGTTATATAATAAATGTTTCTGAGTGCAGAAGTATACTGAGCCCATACAACCTGTTTTTTATTCCAAATACTGCATCTGCCATTCCTCTCGCAACATCCTCTGAATATTTCATACATCACTCGACCGTTTTGTGTCAGTCTTGATACAGAAGCTATTAAAAGAATGTCAGAAGAATCTAAATCTAGATTTCGCTTCAGTACACATCGTGGACAGGCAAGGGAGCTTTATCTTCCTGACAGGCAAGATGGAATTGGAAAGTTCAATTTAGAATTGTTTATCCTTTTGTTACACTTCATAATGGGGAGTCAACTTTTAAATGCAATTAACTATAAGTCGTATAAATAATATTTCTTTTTTCTTTTTAGAACAAATAAAGATTCATCTGAAACAGGTGAATTAGCAAAGGCGAATTCAAACTGAAGGCACATTGTATTATTAAAATACTAACCGCTTTGAAATACTTCTTTACATACAAGAAGATCATTCAGGGAACTGGAATATGGAATGGATTAGTTATGGCTGAAGGACAGTTCTCAGCACCTACTGACAGCATTTGGCCCACAGGACATGCTGATTAAGCACAGGCTGAGTCTTCTGAATTTAAGTGCAAACTGTGAATATAGAAGAAAATATTCAAGCATGCAAAAAAAAAACCCTAAAACTTTCTGGGGTTAACTTTTAACAATTATACCCACAGCAACAGTTTGGTCACTGAAACAATGGAAGCAGTCGTGCAAATTGATGCTATTCATTTATCTTTAAGTTAACTTTTAGTATGTTATAAAGCGGTCAATTCTAAACCACTTTTCAATTGGTCTTCATTAATTCTTTTTTAATAATTTTTAATTATTTGTTTTTTTTTCTGTCTCTTTCTGTCTTTCAAATGGGGGTCACTGACCCCATCTAAAAACAAATGCTCTGTAAGGCTACGAATGGATTATTATTGCTACTTTGTGTTACTCATCTTTCTATTCAGGCCCTCTCCTATTCATATTCCAGTTTCTTATTCATATCAATGCATGGTTGCTAGGATAATTTTGACCCTAGCAACCAGACCACTGAAATTGAAAACTGGAGAGCTGCTGCTGAATAAAAAAGCTAAATAACTCAAAAACCACAAATAATAAAAAATGAAAACCAATTGCAAAATTGTCTCAGAATACCACTCTCTACATCATACTTAAATTTAATTTAAAGGTGAACAACCCCTTTAAAGGTACTTGTGTCCAAAGCCAATCCTTGTTGCACTTTCTAGTTGAGATCTACGCCAGTGTGTTTGTTTAACTAATACGTTTCTAATAGTTTTGGAAATCATCTTTTAAAATTTAGGAAATCATCTTTTAAAATTTAAGTTGTATGCGTCTATAGGGGCTTTCTGGATAATGGGTTTCTGGATAATGGATCCCATACCTTTATATGTTGAAGTGAATTTTCCATGGATTAAAATAAGGAATTTAAGATATCTTATTTAACAGTTCACAAATTAAAGGTATGCATTACTGCAGGTTGCAGTACACCAGGTTTAAATTGAACAATGCCATATTTCAGGTAACATGTATTCTGTATAATGTCAGCAGTCTCAAAATCCATAGAATAGAAACCACCTGCTGTAGGTCCACTCTTTAGTCTGCTTTACAAATCCAAGCAGTAACCTTGCAATATCATGCCTTTGTACCATTAATGCAAACACTCTGCATTTCCCTCAAGTTATATACACTTAAATACATTCATTTATTCATTTATAATCCCAGAATAAACTGCTGCAGAAACCTTACAGATGTGCATGTCTTTCTTGAGCATTTTATGATACCTACTGAGCAATGTCACCCCCATGAATTTATTTGTGTACAGATGGTGGTGCCTGTGACCCCTCCAAGTAAACACAAGTGTACAATTCCTTTATTTACTATCTACTGTGAAATTGTGCTTTTTCTCTTTTTAGGAATTAGTCACAAACTGATGGAATTTAGTTCAATAAGAGAGAAAATGTACTGTACATAAGGTATTTAAAATTTTGAAATGAGGCATATAGTAAAAACCCCAATTTTGTAGGAAATAATTAATAAAACATAGTTCTGCTTTACTTGGGGCTAAACATTTATTTTATCTTCAAAAATGCCCACTTTATTGGAGCTACCTATAGATCTGCTACAGTTCCTGTCTGTGTTTCAAATTAGGGGTAGGCATGTCCTTACAGGCCTTGCCAAAATCACAGCAGGAGGGGGACAGCCAATCACAGCCCTGCAGTCACACAAGCAAAGACATGCTTCAGTTCCCTATCAGGTCAGCCTAGCTGTTGATTGGTTCATATCATTAAGTGCAGTGTGCTGAGTTTTGCCGGCACCCCTCCACAGCCTGGTTAATCAGTGAACAGGAAGTGGAACAGATGGCAGGGCCAGTTGGGGTTTAGGAGAATTTTTCAATAAATCATCCACAAACACATATTTTTTATGCACATTCCTTCTATAGTTAGATGAGTAAAATAAGCTGGCAGATTCTTGTTTTTACACAATATGTCTCCTTTAAATGATGGTGCATGCTTATGATGGTGATGGTTTCCCCTGATGGGCCCCCTGAAGATTTTTTGGGGGAGGGACCTGGTCAGTTATAGTTACGCCGTTGGTAATAGGAACCGGTTAAATTGGCCTGCTTTGAAAATTATGTAAGGAATGATGCAGCTCCTTATGTAAAAAATTAAGGGATACCTTTATTAGAATTCACCACGGGATTCTATGATCATATAAAGGCCACATCTATCCTGAAATTTTATATCATGGTGTAAATTATTGTTTTTTAATAATATGTAAGTAACAGTGAGTCATATGGCATAAGTGACATCACTAAGCACTGATTAATATATGGCAATATATCCCCCTCAACCTCACACCTGTCCCTTTAATGGTGGCCTTCTGCCTTTAAACAGAGGGGCTGTTGGCCTGGGCGTTCTCTCTTCTTTAAAAGCTGTAAGTGGGGAAGGATTAAGCCTGTGAAACTAATGCTTTAGTCTTGGTAGTTCTCTCTCCTTATAAAGGCTAATGGTGGGGGAGAATCAAGCCTGAGACTGAGACCAATGTCCAGGTTAGGAGACACTTTTCCCAAGAAATGCTACCATGCAGGGAGGTGCCAGCCTATGCAAAATACGATTGGACTTAAATAGTTACGACCACTATATTGGGGTTTCCGTGACTTGTCAATTTTAGGATTGTAAGTAACTAAAGACCCATATTTTTGAATATATATGCATTTGCACAGATACTAAATACTCAGAGTAGGACTGGCATGTCTGGGGCCTACCAGACTGTTGCCTCAGGACCCCCCAACCTTTTTACGGCCCCCTCATCCCAGTCGTGAGCTGACGCTGCAACCCAATGTGCCTACATTATACAGTATTTCCCTTATGAGACTGCAATCATGGGAGGCCGGGGTAATTATTGCCCCTTCCCCCAGACCTCCCGTAATTTCCATCGTGGAGCAGCAGGACTGGGTTGGCAGGGCCCAGGTTTATTCCTAGTGTCCCACCGGGCCCGTCCAACACTGTAAATACTAATGAGACAGGGTACCAGGTATTATGCACATAACAATCCCCACTTTTTCATGTGCATGACAATATACAGCAGAAAATACTATCAGAACATACTACATTTGAGCCAGTCAGTATGTTAGGACTTTGTGCTGCCCTAACTGCTTGCCTTAAAGGGGAATTTTTTTTTTTTTTAAATGAATCAGTTAATAGTGTTGCTCCAGCAGAATTCTGCACTGAAATCCATTTCTCAAAGACCAAACAGATTTTTTTATATTCAATTTTGAAATCTGACATGGGGCTAGACATATTATCAATTTCCCAGCTGCCCCAGGTCATGTGACTTGTGCTCTGATAAACTTCAATCACGCTTTACTGCTGTACTGCAAGTTGGAGTAATATCACCCCCTCCTTTCCCCCCCAGCAGCCAAACAAAAGAACAATGGGAGGGTAACCAGATAGCAGCTCCCTAACACAAGATAACAGCTCCCTGGTAGATCTAAGAACAACACTCAATAGTAAAAACCCATGTCTCACTGAGACACATTCAGTTACATTGAGAAGGAAAAACAGCAGCCTGCCAGAAAGCATTTCTCTCTCAAAGTGCAGGCACAAGTCACATGACCAGGGGCAGCTGGTAAATTGACAAAATGTCTAGCCCCATGTCAGATTTCAAAATTGAATATAAAAAAATCAGTTTGCTCTTTTGAGAAATGGATTTCAGTGCATAATTCTGCTGAAGTAGCACTATTAACTGATGCGTTTTGAAAAAAACATGTTTTCCGATGACAGGATCCCTTTAAGCGTGCACTCATTTTTCATTAAAACTTTATCAATGAGTGCCCCACTGTCCCCACATATATTCCCTTACCCCCATCAGTCAGAGGGACTAACACTGTCCTACTGAGCTGTGCAGGAAAAGGCCGAAATACTGTTCCGTAAACATATTTTACTATTACAATCTTACAATCTTGCAATAAAAAAATATGTAAAAGGCTACAATAGCATTGCACTCCTACAAATGCACTTTTGGTAAAAGTTGGAAATAACGGATTTGTTATTTTTTTTAAACATTGGACCGGCAGGAATTTGTGTTCTGAAAATCACACTTTGAGCCTGAGAAAAATGACAACGCTGGGAAACGATTTCTCTACTGGAATTTTTATTACAATCAGTAGCAATGGATCTTTTGAAAAATGTTCAAAGAAAAAACACATAAAAAAAAAACATTGTGGCCTGATTTCATAGACCCAGGCCAATAAATCATTGTTCCAGAAGCAGATGGAACATTAGCTGGGTCAAAATCTCTTCAAACTGAGAAATATCTTCTTCCTGAAGGAGTTCTTTTTTTTTAATTGTTTAGCAGGAGAAAGAGACAGAGCCCGGGCCCTATTTTTACCTCTAAACTCTGTCTTTATAGCCGGGTGAATGTATTGTCTCTTTTGTCTCACATGTCTTTTTGCAATCTCTCTCTCAGAAGCTTTTTTCCCTACAGAGTTTGATGGCATTTCATCTTAAAGTTTGGTGACTTATCATTAACCCAAGTGATTCTGCTATATAAATAAATCATTTTCTTCCTATGACGGCTGGGATGATACACCTCACATTTTATATCTGTTGCAAAATGGTTTTAACAGGCTTTAACTTCTTTTTCATCTGCAAGGGTTTATATTGACAGGGAATATGATATAGCCGTTATCTTAGTGGAACTGTGATTGATATGGTAACTGGGGCAGCTATACATGTTCAATAGTGATGGACGAATTTATTCGCCAGACGCGAATTCACGGCAAATTTCTGTGATTCACCAGCGGCGAATAAATTCCAAAATATTTTTGATGCTCAGGACAATTCTGACGCCGGCGACATTTCCGACGCGGCGACAATTATAGGTGCCCATTGACTTTAATGGGAGTCAGAATTGTTGCCAGCGTTGGAATTGTTGCCGGATTCAAAATTGTCCTGAGCGTCAAAAATATTTTGCCGCCGGCGTCAAAATTCATGTTTCGTGAATTTTTCGCAGTTTCGCGAATTTCGCGGGAAATTTGCTAATTTTCCGGCAAAGCGAAACGGGAGAAATTCGCCCATCATTAATGTTCAATACAGATATCTCAATTGCTGTAATTTTTCTCTAGAGTTCTTTGTGACTTTTATTAATTACTATATTTCCCCTCCCTAAATGGCAAATGTCGCAGACAGTACAGGGCTTCATACGTGCCATGTGTTCACAAAAAAAGCTTTTGATAAAGCAATTGGAAAGAATTGTCCATGGAAACACCCACATCCCGCCAACCTTGTGCCTTATTATTTTTTTCGTAATTTTTCGTATTTGTGCCCACCAGCATGCCATACAGTCAGATGCAATGCAACGTGCGCTATGGTCAAAAACATGTCACTTTGCATCTTGGCCAGTTATCAATGAGGCATTTTAAAAGAGTAAATTTTAATACCATAAACATGTCTCTTTTAATTTTATTAGCTGCAACAAGGAAAGCAATTTTCATTTTTTGATTGAACACAGAAAGGCCTAATTTAAGAGTTATTCTCTTTATGTTTCCAAGAAGCAATAAACCAAATAGTCTCTTTTTTTGGACACTTGTAATATATTTATAAATAATATTGACTCCAAAGAAAGGGGGGAATCAATAACATTCTTTACCACAATTTGCATGAAATGCAATCAAAAGAGATAGTTCCATAGGGGTAGGCAGGCAGATGTGGAACACTCCCTAACTTTCCCTAACTTCGCTAGGTGTAAATTCGCTAGGACAACGCTTATTCACTAAAATGCAAAGTTGCTTCCAGGGCGTCAAACGCTGATGAATTTTCGCTAGTGTTACTTCGGCAATCAAAGCGAAGTTGCACTTGCGTTGGCTAATTTTAATACGGTGGGAAATGATTAAGTTACATGGACGTATATGTTGCAGCAAATACATTACATTACACAAGTCCAGGGAACCTTAATAAATAAAATAAAGTTGTTATACTGCCCTACACATGAGCCCACTGTATAGTTTATGTTCCATTTGATAGAAAATGTAGGAGGGAACCCAGTTACCCAAAATAATTTTTATGGACCTTTGCGAGCTATCACTCTGAAAAAAGGAAAATACGCCAGCGTATTTTGGGACTTAGAAAAATTTTCCACTAAAAATTGAGGAAGTCCTGGTCTGAGCTGGCGAAGGCAAGTCTGGCGAAAGAGGTAACGTCCAGTAAAATCCGCATCTCGGTGAATTTGTGGAGTTACGTCCATTCACCAGAATGCAAATTTGCCTGGTGTTAGAGTGCGAAGCAACGCTAGCGTCTATCTCCTTCGCTAGAGATGTGATGTCTGCTCCCGTTAGTAAATCGGCACAGTGCCTCAATAACGTAACGCTGACGAATTTTTGCCAGCATTAGTCACTTTAACCTTTAGCAAATCTGCCCCAATGATGGAGGGGAGCTAGGCACATACACTTTCTTTATTTTAAATGCATGATCTACATAAGCAGTCCCTCCTGCTGACAAAACATTTCTAACTGAATCTTACAGGTCGGACCATATGCATCCAAGGCTCTCCCACAATCTTCTTTAATTTACAGGTTATTAATAACAAAGAATCCAGAACTCAACAATCAAAGAGATACAGAACTTTGCCAATGGTTGTATTTTCTTCACGTTATGCACTACCTTCCACTACTCTAAAAGCACTCTCATTTCATTTTATAGAGAGGGGAAATGAGTAAAACATACCGTATTTATAACCATCTGATAATTGGTGTTTTTAAAATCCTTTCATCTTTACACACTTTTATTAAATGTCAATTAAAGACAACATTATAAAATATGATTACAGCATGTTGCAATACCAGTGGGCTGAGTGTGTACTAGCTAACTGTACATGACACTATTTACTTGTGGGATAATTCTTATATGAAAAATATATATTTAAATTTCCACTAACTCTGACAAGTGAAATGTGTTTGAAGTATGGGCAACATGTGTATGTCAGATTTACACAATCAATTACAAAATATTGAAGAACATCAACATGACTGTGATGGTTTTGGATTGGAGCAGCATCTAAAGGGATTGACATTTCTGTAAAGTACAATGTACTTCATTATAGTATTATGGCAGCCAAATATTGCACAATCGCTAGATTAGATAGAAGCACCATGAAACAATTCATCTGATTGTTGTGAGGGACTCTGGCAAAGATGTTGACAGACTGAAGAAAAAACATTGGGAAACTCATAAATATCATTGCCTGGTCTTTGGGTCTGTGATGTGACTTTGCTACAGTTTCTAAACATGATGGGAAGTCCCTTAAAGGAAAACTATATGCGCCCAACAATGTAGGTCTCTATAAAAAGATATTGCATAAAACAGCTCATGTGTAAAACCCTGCTTCATGTAAATGAACCATTTTCATAATAATATACTTTTATAGTAGTCTGTGCCATTGGGTAATCATAAATAGAAAATTGCCATTTTAAAAAATAAGGGCTGCCCCCTGGGATCATACGATTCACTGTGCACACAAACATACCAACAAACTAGACTTGTTAGGTCACATGAGCCAATTAACAAACAGTTCTGTCTTTTGCTTCCACACTTCTTCCTGTTACAGTTAGAGTTGTAGTATTTCTGGTCAGGTGATCTCTGAGGCAGCACACAGACCATCACAAAATGGTGGCTCAAGGCAAGAGATGTAAAAGGGCAAGATTTACTTAAATATATATACCAGCTTGGTAAGATTCTTTAATATGCCTTAATATGATGTAAACTATCTGTTGCTTAAGTGTTCATTTTGGGGGCATAGTTTTCCGCCTTAACAATTGTCATTTAGAATAGAATAATGAAGAACTGTTAGCTTTAAACTTCTTTATAGATAGATATTCCCACACATCTCCTTATTTGTTGATGTGCTCATATGGGGAATAGTCCCTCCAGCCCAACTTTAACATTTTTCAAGAATCTACTCTTACTAGTCATTGAAGTATTTTTTGTTGTTCTTGTCGTGTTTACTGGGTTTGGCTGCCTGTCCCATTCCTGACTTTAGATAGTGACCAAAATAAGAAAATAAGCTCTCTTTACCGGAAATTTAATGGACTCGAGGAGACCCATTTACCGAAATTCTGATTTGTGTTTTTAGTGAAAACTCATTTTCACTAAAACCATGAATTACAAGTAATTTATCAAAAAATCCTAATTTAACAGCATGTACAGTAAAAAAGGCAAGATCCGAATATAAACACCTCAAAATCCTAATTTTCCTAAGAAGTTTTGTGTGATTGTGTTAAGTTTTAAAAAACTGCTAAAACCACAAAGCAAATAAAGCTCAAATTGACTTCTACATGACTTCGGCAGCTTTTAGATTGCAAGGTATTAGTGTTTTTTACATTTAATAAATTATTTTCGTAGTTTTTAAGTAATCAGTATAATCCACGATTTTAGGTGCATAAAAAATACAATTTGGGGAACAAAATACCAATGTTAGTAAATCAGCCTTATAGTATCAGGTGGCTAATGCTGCCATATGTGACACCATCCATGGTAAGTGTACAGTGACAGGTGGAAAAGGGTATCAAACTATTTAATGATTCCCAGCATATCTTGCTGATTCAGTAAATTCTAACCATATTGCACAACCTTGCCAACTACTCGTTCTATTCGTTCTTGCCCTCTAAATCGTTTATTTTGAAAAGTAGTAATTAAGATAAAGGACTGTGGCTGCTCTGTGAATGCACAGCAGGAAAGGTTTCTCTTTCTCTTCACCCTGAACTCTGATATTGAGATATTTTAAATGTTACTGCCACATGACAAGACTAATGGAGGACCCGTTGGTTACAAGTTTTGACCAAGTTGTACAAATCATTTGAATCCTGGAAACAGCCTGGCAAACAATTATAATTCTGCATTAAGGTTATTGACAGACTAGATTTATCTTTGCTGCAGTTACAGTTTAGGGGAGCTGTTTGACATTTATTAATGGAAATGGTTGGGCAGGCTGTTCAATCATGGATATGCTACAAGACTCTTCTCAATTAAGCCAGTCAATAATGTTTCCTACACAACATACTACTTCCTAAGCGTTCATGAGAGATTTGCAGCAATGATTTATATTAGCTTTTTCTTTTGTTTAGTGTTAGCCATGGTTTCTTGGAGTTAGACATGATCCCAATTCTTTGGGAAGTTGCCCACTTTTAGGATGTTAGATCTCTTGCAATATCACAGAGTTTTCCCAGGGCAGCCCGTCCTGTCAGTGCAGACGTATGGGGTTAAACCTGGATATCTCCGGAGGCAGGACAAAAGAAAAAACCTTAAGCCTTTGAACTCCGCCTTCTCCCTTAATTAACCGGCTCTGGCCTTGCCACTTCAGTTTTTTTCTTTTGTCCTGAGTAGGAGGTAGGACCAGGGGTTATTCCCCTTGTAATTAATTAGAGTAGTTAGCTCTTTTAGTTTTATTTTTTCAGGGAATGTGCGGAGCCATTCCCTAGGGGTCTGGGCAGGGCTCTCCCTCCTTGTCAGCAGTGACTGCCAAGTGGTGAAGTCTGAAAACCTTTCTTTTTTGGGTTATTAAAATTACCAGTTGGTAAATTCGCCCAGACAGACAGGCCCAGGAGGCAAAGAATTCTATGGCCAGTCATTGGTTACTGCCAGGTGGAAGGCTACACATTTCCACTGCAGTGCGTGTATACACGATACAGGGTTTCCCCCTACTGAAGAATTAGGGGAAGATTGCCACAGGAGGATTCACCTCGCACGGAGTAGGTATATGTGGCTGAGGCAAGGGGCTATACAAGCCAGAGCCTGCCCCCCAGTTCTGTTGTGACCCTGCCTAGTATTCCGGGCAGCCCGCCCCGCAGGAGGAGGTAAGTGCGAGTTACTTACAAACCGCTGGAGAGCGGTGCTGTCACTTTCAGCGCAGTGGGAGCTATTAGCGGCGTTCCCTCGCAGTGAGTGCGGAAGTCACGTTGACGTCTGGCGCTGTGACGTCAGCTCTCGCGTGAATTGGAGGCGCATCCAAGCTGGGACGCGGTTGGAGGCCTAGGCGCAAAGAGAAGCGCTACGCTGTTGCGGGGGAGGCAGAGGTTATCTGCGGTGCAGGGGTGAGTGTTTAACACCCATTATGTCGGTTCCAAGTCTGCCCGACACTTTGCTAGATCTTATTAAGGATATGCCGCAAGGGGACAAGGCAGAGGCAAAATTGAGGAAGTGCAAAGCTAAATCTAAACGCACAAGGTTGTCTCTTAAGGGCATCCATTCCCCACCAGAAGTAATTGATCAGAGAGGTGCAAGTTTAAAAGGGAATTCGGATACAGAGGTCGTGCCTTTCATGCTGCCTGAGTCAAATCCCTTATTATCCCAGGAGGCTTGTCCTTTAGCACAACATTCACCCGTAGGGCAGTCTGCTGAGGAGGATACAATTAATGCAGGAAATTCATCTTCACAGCAGCAACAATTTTCGGAACTTATTAAATGGGTCAAAACAGCTGTTCATCAGTCACTTCAGCAGCAAACAGTGCAGAAAAGGAGGCATAGATCCCCTTCTTTTTCATCTCCTAGTTCTGATCAATCCAGAAGCTCTGACCAGTCGCAGGATTCTTCAGAATATTATTCCTCAGATTCTGATTCAGATGGGCCAGTTTTTGTCCAGCAGGAGCAGGTTAAACGCCTTTTAAGAGATATGCTGCAGACTCTAGAGATAAAAGACACAGCAACAGCCACTTCTAAGGCGGATAGAGTGTTAGGTTTGCAACCAAAAAAGCATAAGTGTTTTCCGGTGTTTAGATCTATTACTCAAACTATTGATTCTGAGTGGAATCATCCAGAAAGAAGAGTGAACATCAGTAAAAGATTCTTTACTAAATACCCTATTCCTGAAGAGTACAAATCTAAGTGGGATAAACCACCAAGGGTGGATTCGTCGATTTCTAGATTATCCAAGTTTACAACACTTCCTACAGAGGATGCCATGGCATTCAGAGATCCTATGGATAAACGTATGGAGAATGCACTAAAAAGAGGTTGTGCAAGCACAACGGCAATTTTCAGACCAGCTACCGCAGCATCAGGTCTGGCACGAACTGCTAAGTTCTGGACGCAAGAACTATTACAACACTATGCACAAGATTCGTTTCTTACAGCTGAACTTAACCGAGTGGCCACAGCTTTTGACTTTCTAGGTGAAACAGCAATGGAGATCATAAGATTAGCAGCAAGATCATCAGCGAATGCAGTGGCTGCTAGGAGAGCTTTGTGGCTTAGGCATTGGTCAGGAGACAATGCGTCAAAGGGGCGATTAGTGTCATTGCCTTTTTCAGGGGAGCATCTTTTTGGACCTGAATTGAAACAAATTATTTCAGAAGTTACAGGTGGAAAAAGTTATTTTTTACCACAAGGACGGAAGAACCGTAGAGATCAGTATCGAAGACAGTCAAACCAATCTTGGGGATCTTCATCTAGATCCTTTCGTCCATTCAGACGTAACTCTTATAACCAATCTAGTTCATCGAACTACGCGGCACGCAAGAGAACAACCTGGCCCAGCCAGAACAGGCAAATTAGAAAGCCAAACGTGCTCAAGACCTCAGATGCATGAAGGTCACCAAGCACCGGGTGGAATCGAAGCAGTTGGCTACCCAGTGTGGGAAGAGCTCATTCACGACGAGTGGGCACTAGACATAGTAAGAAGTGGTTACAAAATTCCTTTCGAATCCCTTCCTCCTCGAAGAGTGTTTGTTCCTTCTTCTCTACCACGCAATCCAGTAAAAAGGAAAGGCTTGCTAAACTGCATCTCAAACATGCTGGAAGCAAAAGTCATTGCAGAAGTTCCTCACCAATTCAGGTTCAGAGGTTTTTATTCAAATTTATTTTTGGTAGAAAAGAAGGGAGGGAGTTACAGGCCTGTCCTGAATCGCAAGCCTTTAAATGTTCATATAAAAAAGCAAAAATTCAGGATGGAGACGCTAAGATCAGTGATCAGTGATCAATGCCATGGAGCCTCAATATTATATGACAACCATCGACCTGCAGGAGGCGTACTTGCACATACCGATACATCTGGGTCATCAGAAGTACCTGCGGTTTGCTGTGGGTCAGAATCACTTCCAGTTCAGAGCCCTACCTTTCAGATTGACCACAGCACCTCGGGTGTTTACGAAAGTATTGGCTCCAGTAATAGCCATTCTAAGAACGGAAGGGATAAAAGCAACTCCATACCTAGACGACATCCTCATTATGTCTCCTACGGCGGAATTGGCAGAGGAACAGACGCGTCAAACGCTCAGTATACTTCGTCACTTCGGGTGGCTGATCAATGCCAAGAAGAGCAACTTGTTACCAAGTCAATCAATCAAGTTTCTAGGAATGCAGTTCAATTCCAGGACAAGGTTGGTGGCACTGCCAAACGACAAAGTAACAGGGTTACAAACAGCGACCTTAAGTTTTCTGCGAATGATGCAGCCCACAGCAGAAGACCACTTAAGGCTGTTAGGGTTGATGGTGTCGACTCTGGAGGCGATTCCTTACTCACGGTTTCACCTGAGGCCGCTTCAAAGGCATTTTCTGTCTCATTGGAACAGAGATCACAAAGATCTGTCTCAAAACATTCCACTCACAAACGATCTAAGGAAAGAACTGATGTGGTGGACAGAGGAGAGAAATGTTGCGAGAGGCTGTCTGTGGTCACTGCCACTTTGGACAGTAATCAGCACGGACGCCAGCCTATCGGGCTGGGGGGCAGCAATGAACGACAAGACATGTCAGGGAGAGTGGCTGCAGAAAGAATCTCGGCTGCACATAAATGTGCTAGAGTTGAGAGCAGTTTACAAAGCACTGAGAGTTTGGTCACACCAGCTAAAAAATTGTCCAATAAGAATACAATCCGACAATGCGACTGCAGTGGCATATATCAATCACCAAGGAGGCACAAGAAGTCAGGCAGCGATGAACGAGGTATCCAAAATATTTCGGTGGGCAGAAAACCAGGGCTCAATCTTGTCAGCAATATACATCCCAGGTGTGGAAAATTGGGAGGCCGATTATCTCAGCAGAAACAAGATCGATGAGGCCGAGTGGGCTCTCCATCCAGAGGTGTTCCAGCTCCTGATACAGAAATTTGGAAAGAGATAGATCTCATGGCATCACACAGAAACAACAAGCTTCCACGGTACTGTTCGAGAACAAACGATCCAAGGGCAGAAGTAACAGATGCCTTAGTCATCCCATGGAAGTTCACAAGGGTTTATCTATTCCCACCATTTCCACTGTTGGCAAGAGTAATAAAGAAAGTTCGTCAAGAGCAAG
This sequence comes from Xenopus laevis, assembly GCF_017654675.1. Classification (NCBI taxonomy): domain Eukaryota; kingdom Metazoa; phylum Chordata; class Amphibia; order Anura; family Pipidae; genus Xenopus; species Xenopus laevis. The sequence goes on from NC_054387.1 coordinate 102,435,847, forward strand.
TGCAAGCAATTCTAGTTGCACCGGATTGGCCTCGACGAGCGTGGTACGCGGACTTGGTGAACATGTCAGTCTCACCACCATGGCGTCTTCCGCTGCGTCCAGATCTGCTGTTGCAAGGACCAGTCAGGCATCACAACTTGCAAATGTTACGCTTAGCGGCATGGGACTTGAGACCCAGATCTGGAGAGACAGAGGTTTCTCAGAGGAAGTGATTAAAACCTTAGTTAAAGCAAGGAAACCTTCTACGGTCAAAATCTATCACAGAATCTGGTCAATATTCCAGTCGTGGTGTAGTGAGAACAGAATTTCTTGGAAGAATTGCTCCATTCAACAATTCCTCAGTTTCCTCCAAGGAGGTCTTGACAAGGGTCTTAGTGTGGGAGCACTAAGATCACAGACGTCAGCATTGTCTGTGCTTTTTCAGTTTCAATGGGCTATTCAACCTGAAGTAAAACAATTTTTTCAAGCAGTTATGCATATCAAACCTCCATACAGAGATCCCACCCCTCCATGGGACCTCAACCTGGTGCTAAAGGTGTTACAAGGGCCTCCATTCGAGCCTCTAGCAGATTGTTCGGACAAATTTTTAGCTTGGAAAGTAGTTTTCCTTCTGGCAATTTGTTCAGCTAAGAGAGTATCCGAGCTGCAAGCGCTCTCGGTAAAAGTTCCTTGGATGATATTCCACAAGGATAAAGTAGTCTTTAGGACTATTCCATCATTTTTACCAAAAGTGGTGTCAGAGTTTCACCTGAACCAGGATATAGTACTACCATCTCTATGTCCCAATCCACAGAACGAGGCAGAGAAACGTCTACATACTCTGGATGTGGTTAGAGCTCTAAAATATTACTCTAACCGTACAGCTTTTAGAAAATCAGAAGCTCTTTTTGTTTCTTATGGGCCGCCAAGGAGAGGACAAGCGGCTTCTAAGAGAACGATAGCAAGATGGTTAGTTGAAGTAATCAATTTTGCATACAAGCAATCTTCGAGACGGCCACCGTTTCCTGTCAAAGCTCATTCTACGAGGGCCGTCAGTACATCATGGGCATTAAAGAATTGTGCCACAGCAGAACAGATTTGCAAAGCGGCAACATGGTCTTCAGTTCACACCTTTGCAAAGTTCTATAGGCTCAATATTTTCGCCTCAGCAGAGGCAGCCTTTGGGAGAAAGGTGCTGCAAGCAGTAGTACCTCCTTAAGTTCTCCCTCCCTTGTTTTTATGGGAAGACGGCTCTTGAACGTCCCCATACGTCTGCACTGACAGGACGGGCTGCCCTGGGAAAACAGGATTTTCTTACCGGTAAATCCTTTTCTCCCGGGCCCGTACTGTCAGTGCAGTAAGTCCCTCCCGTTTTTTAGAGGAGGTGTTGGCGGTTTGCCAAGGTTCCTTTCGGACCAGAATTACCTGTTATATTATTTAAAAGAAAGAAAAATATTTTAGTATATATGAATTAAATATATATATAAAAAAAAAAAAAAAAGAGAAAGGATATTTAATTTCATAGTCAATAGTATGACTGTTTATGTTGATACCGTTATGCCTTGCATGTTTTCCAAGTTTCTCCTATCCAGGGCTTTGGTACGCAAACTGAAGTGGCAAGGCCAGAGCCGGTTAATTAAGGGAGAAGGCGGAGTTCAAAGGCTTAAGGTTTTTTCTTTTGTCCTGCCTCCGGAGATATCCAGGTTTAACCCCATACGTCTGCACTGACAGTACGGGCCCGGGAGAAAAGGATTTACCGGTAAGAAAATCCTGTTTTTTGGTGTTGGCAATATACATTACCATGGATTTGTTAATTTTTGTAAATATCTCCGAACATACATATCAGCACAATGGAGTTGTGTGCAGTATCTTTTAAAAATTAGAGTGTCATGTATCTAGTATTTAGTTACTGGGCAATGTTCTGTATAGTAGTATAGAACTGGGGCTTGTGTTTCTAGATAAGGCAAAACAAGGGATGACATGTATCGTATAAATTGTTGAAGAATGATACAATTGCAAAATTTTGAGCGACTTGGCGGTTATCTAGCCTCCGTATGGCGCCAAGCTGGCTACATCACCCCAGGCTAGGCACATGCCTCTTCTGCCTACTACCTAGTTCTGGCCCTGTCTAGCCTAAGTTTTGTAAACACACATGTATTTAGAACTCATCCATGATGGGAAAATGGGAAAATTCCATGTTGAATGTAGTAAAAGGTGTTTAACTAATATTTTTGAAAATGTTCTTTTTTAAATTTGGAAATGTATCATTATGTTTATTCATTTCATTATCAGATAATTCACCAGTAATAAAGACTTGATTCAATAACCTTCTGTTTTTTGTGACAATTTTATAATATTTTATACAATGAGGCTGTGACCCCAAAATACATATAGACAAATACAAGAGTCCTCTGCACTCAACCCATTATCAATATATTTAAGACAGAGACATTTTGTGCATACTGCTACTGAAAAATGCCTTACCCTTTAAACAAAACAGGGATTGTTTGTCCATATATTGCAATATATTTAAGCTGGCCAACTACGTCAAAGTCATCCCATATTTGGCCAGTCCTATGCTCAATTTTCATCTGATTCATTAAGAATTTTATTGCTATATGGGATATGGGATGACTTTGACGTAGTTGGCCAGCTTAAATATATTGCAATATTTGGACAAACAATCCCTGTTTTGTTTAAAGGGAAAGGCATTTTTCAGTAGCTGTATGCACAAAATGTCTCTGTCTTAAATATATTGATAATGGGTTGAGTGCAGAGGAATCTTGTATTTGTCTATATGTATTTTGTGGTCACACCCTCATTGCACCTCCGCCTAATGGTTTTAAAAAATAGTGGTGAGCACAACTTTCCCTTGTTTGTTATAGTTTATACAGGAGCAGTGACCAGCTCCATGTTGTAGCTCCCACCCTTCCCAGCTATAGTCAGGTGATCCCACTGGTGTCTAATAAAAGGGCAGCCAAGTATAGAGTTTTACTTTGAAAGCAGCTAGTAAGTTGCAGGTAAAACTTAGTCCCTTTGTAAAATGTATAATTAAGCAATTGAATTCTTAATGAATCAGATGAAAATTAAGCGTAGGACTGGCCAGATATGGGATGACTTTGACGTAGTTGGCCAGCTTAAATATATTGCAATATATGGACAAACAATCCCTGTTTTGTTTAAAGGATAAGGCATTTTTCAGTAGCAGTATGGACAAAATGTCTCTGTCTTAAATATATTGATAATGGGTTGAGTGCAGAGGACCTCTTGTATTTGTCTATATCATTTACAAATGCACCCACAGTTGTGGTCATGCAAAGATTATCTCAGCATTTATTAAAAGTACTAAAGATGCTCCTTCCATGTTTTGGCACAAACTGCCAATGTGCCCTCCCATTTTGTTCAGATGTATCATATGCAATACAAATATTGATGCATGGGGAACCCTGAAGCAACTGCCACCTCAAATGTCCAGGGTTTCCACAGTGGCCTGCGTCAGTAGATGCACCTAAAGTATCATGTGCAGATGCAATTTTATCATAAATCTCAGAAATGACAACATCCCAACACCAAAGATATTCAGTGCAATTACAAGTATGAACCTGTTATCCAAAATGCTCAGGACCAGGGTTTTCCACATAAGGGATCTTTCTTTAATTTGGATCTTCATACCATAAGTATACTAGAAAATCATTTGAACATTAAATAAACCCAGTAGACTGGTTCTGCTTCCAATTTGGATTAGTTTGGACCAAGTACAAGGTACTATTTTACTATTCCAGAGATAAAAGGAAATACTTTTTGTGATGCAATTGCACCAAGTGCAACTTTCTCTTGCGGCTGGAATTAATTAGAAATGCATGCATACATGGTGACTTGCACCAGAAATTTCACTTTGCACGCTGCACTTGCAGTTGTAAATAGGTGCTCTGTTAATCAATCAGTATGTAGCATTGACTGGTTAAATGCTAAACATTTGGTAGTTGGCTACAAGTTACAGGTTTTGCAAAAAAAGCAAAAGCAAAATTATTTAAAAATGGTTTGCTCTGTGTATCTTTCTAAAGTATTATTTTAATACTTTGTTTCTTCAGTTGTATATTGAAAAATTATACTGTGTAAAAACATGCAGGGGTCATTTATCATACTCATTTTCTATGTACTGTGAAGCATACAGCACCTCCTGCCGTGCACAAATTATAAATACAGGCAACATCCTTCTGGCACTAATGCCAAGAATTTCCTCCTTGATGGATATTATTCACAGTAGGGAACGCATAAAACACACCCACACAGTAAAACATAACTTGTATTTACAATCTTTAAAACCAAGTTTACGGTACAGATAGAACACACACACAAGTGTGTTCGTGTTTTGTGAAGGTAAACATTTCATCAGATCTCTTATATCAATAAGGTATTCCATGTTTGCAGTTTTTAGAAATACAAGTAATGCATTCATTGGAAGTATATATATATGTCACAAAGAAAGGCATTGGCAGCATAAAGGAAACCCTAAACAACTGCAAGAGACCAATGTGTTTATAAATATGTAAATATTGGATATATAAATATTGGCATTAACCCTTTACATGAAATTCAATGTATTTAAACAACATAAGACATTTTATTGTACAAATGTGAGATCTTTTACTTGCAGTGCTTGGCACCAAACCTTAAGGCAGTGGTCCCCAACCAGTAGCTTGGTAGAATTAGTAATGGAATTAATAGGGGACAAGACCTACTTTTGTTTACTGGGATCAAATCATTGCAGTATATGCAATATACTCAAAACCTGCCTGAAAAATATATTTTTAGGTATTCCCAACTTTACCATTTAATAAGGTCCTTTCAGAAACAACCACCTACACTACTTGAAACATGGTGCCAACAAGCAGGTACATTCAAGGGAACCCTCTCTCCTTTGCACATGAGAATAATGTCATTAGGTACTGATGACCCCTTGAAATACATGAGATATTGGGAAGCAGATATAGGGCAGTCGATCTATCAGATTGAATGGAATCTAATCTGGTATACTATCTCTAAAATATCCCCAAATATAGTTATTAAGGAATCAGCATACAAAATAATGATTAGTTGGTATATCAACCCATGACAGTTTGGTCCCTCTGCCCCCCAACCTGTTTTTGAGGGTGGCAGGTGGCGGGATAACAAGACCTATTTCATGGTCATTCTCTATTTCTTTATGGGAAAAAAGAGGCGTAATAATGGAAGAATATAGCATGTAGAGAAAAGAGACTCGGAGAATAAAGAGGTTGAATGAGGAGAGGAGGTATAATAGTTTGGAAAGTGGGCCCTCAACCTAAGGTTTTCTGGTGGGCCCCTGGTATCCCAGTCCGACACTGTGTCATTGGCTCATCGCCTCACACTTTAGTTGTAAATTGAATATATGAATTGCTTGATAATTATTCATGGATTGAACTTCCCCTTAAAATTTCATGAACCAGAAGCCAAGAAATGTTTCTTGTAAAGGATGTTTATTTAGCTACTTTGTGTTTTGGGAATAAATCCTGGCACTGTATGAACATAACACTGACTTGTCCATGTGCACTAATAACTCTAGTAGCTGCTAGGCTTTGATGTGTAGGGATCTCAGAGGGATTACAGTATAAATGTACAACAGATGTTTGTGACACACAACCAAAATGGCCATTACTGTGCTTAAAGATGAGTTTCTGATGATGTTTCTGGCAGCCATCTTTTAACCCTTTGCGTAAGTTATCAGTGCTATTTCATAAAATGTACCCAGTCTTTTCCTTTATTACATATAAACATGCTGATTGTGATGTGCTGGTGTGCCCCTAGCAGTAAACACCTACCTGGGACATGGGACATCTTATGGTGTGAGTACACAGACTTACAAGAAAATTAAAAAATGAGCTTAAATTGGCAACCATTTGATTATCATAAATAAATAATAAACCTTTCATGATTCTTGGATCCTGCTCTGTTGTATGTGTTTACCCTACCCACATTGGCATTCTTTGCTGCTTTGTAACATTGCTGCCTTGGCTACAGCGAAGGGCAAACATCAGTTCTGTTGCTTGGACCTGTCACTCACATGCTGAGGAGAACTGACAGATGGTGTTTGGCTCAGACATTACAGACTTTGCTGCTAACTGCCACATTCAAGTGATTTCCACTTACTCTGCTTTCCCAAACCAATATGTTGATGATGTTTTTGTAGCAAAAATATTTTTTTTTGCCTTAGTGATTGGACTGTCCCAGATGCTGGCTATCTAATCCTAGGAAGTTACACACCTCTTATGCTTGAGGGAGGGACCTATGACCTGGGTATGATTTCTTGGTAAGTGGCTGGTAAGAGGTTTAATAAATGGGCCCCTAAGTATGATGTAGGGAGTGATATATTGAGACAATTTGCAATTGTTTTTTATTTTATATTATTTATGGCTTTTGAGATATCTAGCTTTTTATTCAGATGCTCTTCGGTTTGCAATTTCGCCAGTCTGGTTGCTAGGGTCCACATTACCCTAGCAACCTTGCATTAATTTGAATAAGGGACTGGAATATGAATAGGAAAGGGCCTGAAGAAAAACATAAGTTGAGCAATAACAATAGATTTGTAGCCTTACAGAACATTTGTTTATATATGGGGACAGTGACGCTCATTTGAAAGCTGGAAAGCGTCAGAAGAAGCTAATAATTGAAAAACTATAATAAAAATATATAATGATGACCAACTGAAAAGCTGTTTAGAATTGGCCGTTCTATAACATACTAAAGGTTGACTGAAAGGTGAACCACCCATTTAAAAACTGCAGATTACACCGACACCCAGGAGGATAGTTGCCTAGATAGGGATATATATTACTGATATTGTCTGTTCTCTTGCTATCTACCACTTTCCAATGTAGCTGGATTAATAATACTGTATCTGTATGAGTAACAAAAGTAGCCCCAAAACGCTAATTCATCAGATCATAAAATACTTTTTTTTTTTAAGGTTAATATCACCTTCAGAGAATCTCCACAGAAGATAAAAGTTGTTAATTGACTGGTGCTGGGGGACCCTGGGAGCACCAGACCCATGGGGCTATAGTTATGCCATGGAATCCTACTCACGGTATCGGATCTTGCTTTAGCACCTCTAATACCAGACAGAACTGCAGAGTTAGCTACAGAAAAATATCCAACATGGCTGCTGCTCCCTCCCGCGTGTTCCACAGTGGAATGTAAACAAACATGGCTGCTGCTCATTCCTCAATATGTGTTCCACAGTAGAAGTCAAACCACTTGAACAGTGTATGCAGCCTAGTATGTTGAAACCATAGCAATACGTTGTCAGAACGTTTGAAGCCTTAAAATAACAGCATAACAATATTTGTACAGTGTGCAAGGAGGGAGCAGTGAAACAAAACAATTATCCTGCAACCCTGATATTCCAAGCTCAAGTGGGGTCAAGTTAGTTTAGACTATGTGCCATGCTGGGATTTTGCTAAATAATAATTAGACTACAGTATTAACAGAAGTTTATTGAGTGTTATATTAACCAGAGGTATATATCTATCAACGTAGCTTCAAATACAGCAGGCAGAGGATGGTTTAAAACTTGTTTACATGCTCCCTTTATTTTCCGTGTCTTGTGCCTGTTTATTGCTGCCTAGACTGTTTACTGAATGACTAAACATCTTGCCTCATAATTCTTTGGCACGGTTTTTATATGCCAGTGTAATAATAATAGATTGCCAGCTTGTGTCTAATTAGTAATAGCTGTCAGTAAACACTATGATGGTGCCTGTCACTGACATGATATTTAAGTTAGCAGCTTGCTGACAGATATTAGTAAGATAATTAGACATATATTTCAAGCATAAAGAACATGTAAGAGATGAGGAAAATAATATAGACTCCGTCGGTAGTGGGTGCAGCCAGTGCCAAGTTTGTCAAAAGTGCAATTGCGAGGAAATATATATATATATTTTTATATCTTTGTTTTACAGTGTTCTTTTGCACAATTAAATGTGTGAATGACACAAATTACTGTTGTAAAGCTTCACACAGATTGATTGTGGCCTATAATAAAAGCTGACATTTAACAGCATGGCAGCAGGCACATTTAGTAAAAAGAAAATCTGTACTGTGGGGTGAATGTATTGTCAAGGGCTAAAATTGATATATACCATGATGTTCTAAGAAGCACATTACTGAAATGGATTTATATCCTGTATCTATAATCTTGGAGATTCCCTTTCATGACTGTACAGGACTATCTATCTATCTATCTATCTATCTATCTATCTATCTATATCTATCTACATCTATATCTATCTACATCTATATATACCCCTCTCTCTCTCTCTCTCTCTCTCTCTCTCTCTCTCTCTCTCTCTCTCTCTCTCTCTCTCTCTCTCTCTCTCTCTCTCTATAGACAACCTTTGGCCGGTGCACTCAGAACACCTGTTAATGCCTAGGTGCTGGTACAAACAAACCTCATATTATTATGCAACAAAATTAGTCCGCACTTAGGTCTTGGAAAGTGAAAAAAATTGTGTTTATTCAATGTTTCGGCTCTTGTACATGAGCCGTCCTCAGGAAGAGTAAATATATATATATATATATATGTTCACTTCCTGAAGACGGCTCATGTGACTGGGCCGAAACGTTGAATAAACGACAAACTTATTTTCTCACTCAAGTCCTGTGTGTGCGGACCCTTTTTGTTACTTCCATACAATGTTCAACTGCTCCAGCACCTAGGCATCCATTTTGTATTCTGTGTGCACCGACCCTACGGCTTTATATATATATATATATATATATATATATATATATATATATATATATATATATATATATATAATATCAAAACAGGGGGGTTGTGGGAGCACTCTAAAGGCTTTAAAGTATATATAAGTATAATAAATGCTATTGCATATGTACCCAAAACAGGGTAGCACCCCATACCCCCCCTTTGAATTAGTGGTGATCCTATGCTTTTAAAATTGGGCGTTTGTTTGGGAATATCTCTCCTTTAAAAGCCTGATTGCTGGCTGGGGAGGATTTAGCCCTCAGTGAAAAAACAGCGTTCAACGGACATTGATTACAGGTAATGCTAAAATGCACATAAAATATAAAACAAGTTAGGGACCGCCATTCAGGGTTTACCTTGACGTGGTATGGTGGCTTATCAATTTTATGATCATAACTTTGTAACAAAATAACCCCTGTTTTGGGTACATATGCAATAGCATTTATTATACTTATATATACTTTAAAGCCTTTAGAGTGCTCCCACAATCCCCCTGTTTTGATATTATATATATATATATATATATATATATATATATATATATATATATATATATATATATATATATATATATATATATATATATATATACAAAGAAGAAGGTAAGCACTCACAGGTCTTAAAATGTTCAAAAAGTGAAAATTTATTGAAGAATTTTTTCTGACGTTTCGGCTAAACCTATAGCCTTTGAGAAAGGCTATAGGTTTAGCCGAAACGTCAGAAAAAATTCTTCAATAAATTTTCACTTTTTGAACATTTTAAGACCTGTGAGTGCTTACCTTCTTCTTTGTATATCCTACTATTTTGGCGCAGCACCCAGGCACTTTATACCCTACAGACGAGTAGTGCCGGCCCTCCTTGGACATTATATATATATATATATATAAAATAAAGAGCATTTAGGAGCACTCATGGATAAAACTTCAAGTGACTTTATTCAGATATTCACAAAATCCCCCGCATTGACGTGTTTCGGTTCTCCTTGAATGCTTTTAAGAGAGGCTTTTACTTTGCCTTCATTTTCTTTCCATTATCAAGTTTTTTTTAAAAAACCGGCGTTGGTTTGGGCTGTCTCTCTCAAACTAGGGGAAGATAGTTTTACAACATGCAGACATTGTTTAAATTAACATTTTTAAATTCTAATGATGCTAAGTAGTATGTTTATTTGGTGTAGGACCTGTTATCCAGAATGCTCAAGGCCTGGGGTTTTCCAGCTCTTTCCATAATTTGGATCACCCTTTCTTAAATCTGCTAAAATTATTTAAATATCAATTAAAACCAATAGGCTTGTTTTGCCTCTAGTAAGAATTAATTATTTCTTAGTTTGGGTCAAGTACAAGGTACTGTTATTTTCTAAAAATGTCATTTATTTGATTATAATGGAGTCTATGGGAGATGGCCTTCCCATAATTTGGAGCTTTCTGGATAACAGCTTTCCGGATAATGGATCCTATACATATAGTTGTCTATGAAGATTCTCGTTTATCCAGGTGATGAAATATAGTATCTAGTAGAATTAAGTCAAAGGCCATTTATCCCCATATGTAACCTACATATATGCTATAGCTTACTGCACCTGGGCAAACTTAGTGCCTTTTATTGCATATCTGCAGTAAATGTAGTCTTTTTGCACCTTATTGTAGCTCTTAGAACCAAAGAATTCAGGTAAATTCAGGAGTAAATTGCCTCCACTCCACTCCCAATACTGTGCTCCGGATGAGACCTTAAATCTTAGGGAGGTTTTCCCTCGCGAGCGGTGTGGAGGCAAGGTGTAGTTTAAGTGTAACTTGATGGCGGATGCAATAATAGGGTACCAGTGGTTCTTATAAATTAACCAATGAACATATTTATTGTACAAGAACATCCACAATGTACATACAGAGCAAACAGGATCATACGGTAACAGTGGATAGGCATATACTCACAGCACCTTTGGTCAGTATCGGTCCCCCACAGGGATGGGAACATGCTGCTTGGGGTACACCCAGCTTTCAGCCTTTTCCCTAAGTGGAACCTGAGGGGAAACACACATCCCTAAGTCTGTACACTTAGTCCCTACTTCTGGGCAATTGATACCCAAGATCATAATCCCACTCACATTCCTCAGAGGAGCCTAAAGCTACTCAGCTAAAAAGCCTGTCTATCTGTCTGAGTGACCTCTTAAGGTGAGTAGCCTATCTGTACTAGACCTGACCTGTCTAGGTTCCACTTAAACTCTGCCTGCCTGCTCAGGCCAGAGCTAGCACAAGATGGACCCTGAACACATGGTTGCCCAGGACTTTATATTTAACACAGTGCCATCTACTGGTCACTATTGTGAACACCAAGGGGCATAACTTTAAGCAGGAATAGGAACTGGTCCCTCTCAACTGTATTTTAGGACCCCGTTAGGTGTCTATAATACTTGGAAACTGCCAGCTAAATAATACTGGGAGACTAATTTTCCAGTCCCCTACACAGTATTAGGGGGTTATTTATCTTTTTTTAATTAATTTCATTTTATTATTAAAACAAAGTCGACCAAACTCCCTTCCACAAATTGAACTGATCAATAATTTTTCTCGAGACAGTCGGAGTGAAAAAACTTTGTGACAAAACCAAGCATCAATTTATATCAACCATTGACACTCTGAAAATTCGACAAATTGTCGCTGCAAAACTCAGACTTTATCGGATTATCCAGCGCAGATCACAATGTCAAGAAGCAACTTCAGGGACATCTGCCATTGACTTGTACATGATCTCGACAGGTTTGAGATGAGGTGTAGTTTCAGATTCAGATTTTTAGCAGTTTTGGGGTATAAATAAATGGGTGCGTGTGTGTTTTGAAAGTGTACTTTACGTTTCTTGCTAAAAGTATATTTTTTTTTACTGTAAGCCACTAAAGGTTAACATATTGCTAAATTCCCTGCTATGACCAATATGAATAGCTAGAGACATTTTGTCTCTCATTCTCAAAAGCTTTACAAATCACAACAACCATTTAGTGAAACACCTGAACTCATCCCTGTGGAGCAAACATTTGAAAAGCCATATGGTCTGTGGAAATTACATATTGTGCTAAGGGTCTAATTTTATTTTCTTCTGCCAGAAACTTCTATTTCTATCTGACATACTGAAATTGAAGGCATCTGTTGTCCCTCTTGGAGGATCAGCATCCAGTAGCGATGCCAGTAAGTAAACGATATTTGCCTTTAAATGAAAAATACGATCACTGGGTATTAACATTTACGCTGCAACTATTAGGCATTCTATTATTCATTTTTATAAATTTGACTTTATAGAGAAAAAAATATTTAAGCTCACTGGGTTTCAGCTGATTTTTTTTTCTTTGAATGTTCAGGATCTTTTATAAATTGAAAATTTGCGTTCTGAAAACTCGAATTTGAGATTGCAGTTTTCCTCTGTAATTTTCTTGGGAACAAAAAAGTAATATTGATTATTAATTAATAAGCCCATATGTGTGAGAAGAATGTTTTTCAATGCTGTGACCAAAAAGTAAACATACAGTAATTCATTGGGCAGGCACAGAGGTTATCGGTGCTCTTTACCTAGGATTGATTCCAGCCAGGAATGGAGCTTTCATGTTCTCCGAATGTTAGAAAACAGGTTTCTACCAGGTACTCCAGTTTCCTCCCAAACTGACCCCTGATAGAAAAATGACCATAGTGCAGTGGTTCCCAAATTGTGTGGCTAGCCCTGCATGGCTCCTGTGTCCTGGAGGCTCAACCTGAAAATCGTTAAGGCTGAGATTTGGGGATAATACCCATTTGCTCTTCCTGAAAATCAGACTAGAGGCTCATTTGAGATGTTATTTGGAGTTGAACACTTAATTGGTCCCCCAAATATTTATTGAGAAATGACTTTAAAAAAATATATATATTTTATCCTATAAACCTGTATGTAACCTTGTCATAAGTTAAGAGGGTCCTTAACAAAGACTGAGCCTACAAGGGGTGCTTGAATCAAAAAAGTCTACAACCACTGCCATAGTGTCATAGGGGCTTGGATTGTAAGATCAACAGGTGCAGGGACTAATGTGAATAATGTATAATGCAAGTTAGGGACTGGAAAGTTAGAGCCCTGTTCTTGCTCGCCCTATGGCAGGTGGTAAGGACAGGACTTGCACTCACCCCCTGACACTGGAGTCTGCACCAGGGGAAAACATTTTTGTATCTGGTTTGAAGTGTAGATTGCAACCAGACCAGGGAAAGCATTGTTTGCTGAATGAGCACTAAATGACACACTCTTGTGCACCTTAGTGCTATTGCACATCTTACTTCAGTCTTGGTAATTGGACCCTCAAGAAACACTGCCTTAGCATTTACTGTATACCTTGGTGTCACATTTAAAAATAGTCAGTAGATGTTTTGCTTATTGTTCAGTAGAAAGTCTTCCTTGTTGTTCAGTAGAAAGTCTTCCTTGTTCTATTAAAACAATATATTCAAACTGTAATACTGACATAGAGCCTGTAATTTCATTAAAGTAGAACTAAACCCTAGAAATGAATATTGTTAAAAATGCCATATTTTATATACTGAACTTATTGCACTAGAATAAAGTTTCAGCATCACAATAGCAGCAATGATCCAGGACTTCAAACGTGTCACAAGGGGTCACCATTTTGCAAAGACACTCACATGCTCAGTGGACTCTGAGCAGCTGTTGAAAAGCTAAGCTTAGGGGTCGTCACAAATACGCTCATGCTACAAGGGTGATTATTATATTCTGATGCTAGTTGCACTGGTTTCTGTGCTGCCATGTAGTCATTTTCTGTATTAATTACTCATTTTTATTTTACGTGTACTGTATATTGTGAGTGGGTCCCTAAGCCCCTCCCTTTCAATAGACTTCTGGTACCTGATCATTGTGGGGTGCCGCTGACACTCTCCTCTTTCCCATAGTAAGCCATATCCACTGAGAAGGACAGGGCGTGCAGACGTGGGTGGCACTGTTTGGTTACATCATTTTGGTGCCCACCTCATGTCACACTTAGGTCCTTCTCTGCAGTGTCCCACCCACCTTCTACTCCGTGTACGAGTGCATCCCGTGTAGTCGCTTTTGCATCTGCCTGCAATTTCCCCACCTGATCACTGAGCGCTGCGCTGCCTTTGGTATCTCATCACTGACCACCAATGAAAGTAAGAAGATCACTGATTTAAAAAAAGGGGAGAATTTTTTTTTTAAAAATAGTCAGTGAAACTTGTATTGGTAAATTATTGGTAGTAAGACAACAAATGCATTTTGATGCAATTGTCAAAATAATGGTCATGATAATGTTGTATCTAAATACAGCTGAACACCCTGCAAAGAGACACAGCAGGAAGGTGCGAGGGGTTCCCTCTGCTACAGCAGAGTTCAGCCTGTCAGTCAGTGTGGTGACAAGTAGGGATGCACCGAATCCAGGATTCGGTTCGGGATTCGGCCTTTTTCAGCAGGATTCGGATCCGGCCAAATCCTTCTGCCAGGCCAAACCGAATCCTAATTTGCATATGCAAATAAGGGGCGGAGAGGGATGTTGCGTGACTTTTTGTCACAAAACAAGGAAGTAAAAATGTTTTCCCCCTTCCCACCCCTAATTTGCATATACAAATTTGGATTCGGATTCGGCCGAATCTTTTGCGAAGGATATGGGGGTTCGGCCAAATCCAAAATAGTGGATTCGGTGCATCCCTAGTGACAATTTCCTGTGATAAAATAAAGTGACACTCCCACCCCTCATTTCAGCTTAGACACAAAAGAGAGAATATCTCTGTGCAGCTCTCATATAATGACATGGAGCTAAATTGCTTTGAAAACATTTTTTTCTCTGCATCATGTTTTTAGGAAGGATGATTAATAGATTTGAATATGAAAGCTACATAAAATGACTCCTTTTAAGATTATAGAGCTCCACTTTTTAAAAACAGTATGATATAAGGTGAAAAATATTCAGCAGAAATAAAGTTGGGATGCCAAATCATAGTGTACATTTATTGTTTCTCCTGCAGTGTTACAGTTTGCCTTTTTTTTTATTGCTGTTCATTATTTACACACTTTGATTTACTCTTGCCACTTCCCTGCCATCTTTTTTTTTTTTTTTTTTTTTTAAGCTTAGCGTGCCATTTAATTTATGATATAGGGCAAGCAAACCATCAGGCAATTTATGTATCTCATAAAATCCGAATTTACGTTTTTACAGACTCATACATGTAAAATGTTCATGCTGACATTAGTGGTATTATTATGCTACATACAATCTGTTAAATTGCTCTGTGTGACATTGATATTGTTAGCCAAAACCAAGTGCTGATATGGGACCTGTTATCCAGAGGTTTTCCAAATAAGGGATCTTTCCGGAAGTTTTGGATTTGGATTACAAATAATTTAAATATTAATTAAAGCCAATAAGATTGTTTTCCCTGTAGTTCGGATTACTTATATCTTAGTTAGGATAAAGTAAAGGTACTGTTTTGTTATAACAGAGAAAAAGGGAATTCATATTAAAAATCTGAATTTTTTGATTTTTTTTCAATATGGGAGGGGCCTTCCTGTAATTTGGAGCATTCTGAATAACGGATCCCATAGCTGTTCAATAAAAAACAAAAACAAATACCTATAACACACATATCTGAGAATTTCCATTTCCCAAATCCCAAATTAGCATTGGGGAACAATTATCCTGGCTGGATAACTTTAAAGTACAAGCTACACAGACATAAATGTGCCCTGGAATTGGTACGATCAGTTAGGAAGTATTAATTCCAAAGTTATCTTTGTATCTTTTGCTTACACATACAACAGAGTTCACCCACAGGATCACACACTAACACCATTCCTGGTGCTTCAGGCTTTGGTGCACCAGAAATTCACATGCAGCGTCTTACAAACCACCAAGAGCTCAGTTCGGTATCCAAAAAGAGTAGGAAAAATAACCTTAGTATTATGTAGTGTGAATCTGGCTCCTTAATAAGGACAATATTTATGTAATAATGGGGATAGACCCAATCACTAGGTTCAACTACTGGTTCACCTTATATGTTGGGGTTATCCCCACTATTACAGAATTATTGGACATACAGCTTTTGTAGGGGAAGTATACATGTATGAGACCTGTTATCCAGAATGCTCTTTTCCGGATATGGGGTCTTTTGATAATTAGAATCTCCATACTTTAATCTGCTAAACAATAATGTCGACATTAAATAAAACCAATAGGATTGTTTTGCCTCCAATAAAGATGATTTATATCTTAGTTTGGATCATGTACAATGTACTGTTTTATCATCACAGAGAAAGGGGCAATCGTTTTAAAAATGAGAATTATTTGATTAAAATGGAGTCTATGGGAGAGGGCCTGTAAAGATATCTGGGAAGAGGTGGGGATGCCCGCTGCCTCACCTGTGGGGACCGCTGCAGTTTTCCACCTTCTTCTTATGGCGTGTGTCCGTTTGGGTTTCTTTTCTATTTGGTGTGCCATGACATCATTGTGCTTGGTGTGAAATTCAAATATTTGAAGTCCTTTTGCTCACTACCCATCGTAGGTCTATTGTACATAGTTTCTGGTGTGCTTCTAGTCTGGTTTCTCTGTTACTTGACCCATGCCTGTCCTTGACCATTGCTGTATCGCTGCTTGAACCGACCTTTGCCTGTTACTGACTCTGTACTGTGTTGACTGGTTTTTGACCCTGGCCTGTTCTATGACTACAATTTGCTCTAACCCTGTTCCTCCTGTTGGACGTTACAGTTCCCTTGTCTTCCCAGAACTCTCAGCTCATTCTCTTACTTTAAGACCTGGCGACATCTGAGTAGCGGAGGACTTCTCCCAAAGCAAAAAGCGACTGTTATAGGCAGAAATGTGAGCTGTGACGGGAACCTTGACATCTGTTCTGGGTTTTGGTTAGCCATACTAGACATGGCCTTACTGTAATTTGGGGCTTTCTGGATAATGGGTTTCAGGATAATGGATCCTATACCTGTACAAAACAAATGGTGAGTGAAGGGAAATAGTGGAAAGAAAGCATGGGCATCGGAAGGACATTTTCTAAAGGGAAACAGAGTCATCAAAAGCACCCTATTCTAGACTATGCTTGTATATAATTACTGTTAGTAAGTGTTAAGGTAACAGGAGAGATGATTTGTAGGAAATCATTAATTGGCAAACCCAGCAAGTGCAAGGTGAATGCCTGGAATCCAGTCTAAATCTGATCTTTGTGCACAATACAGCAATATTGATATTAACATGTATTAAAGGGGTTGTTCACCTTCAAACAACTGGAATAACGGCTTTCTATGAGTTTTTTTTAATATTGAAGTGTAAAGTGTTTTTTTTTCACCTTCTGAAGTAGCTCTGGGAGGGGGTCACCGACCCTGTAAACTGTTCTAAATTGTTACATTTATTTGATATATTTCTTATCTTTGTCCCTGCTGAGCAGAATCTCTTGGTTTCATTACAGGCAACTGTTACAATTGATACAATAGTTGCTAATACTCCAGAGATGCTGCTGAGTAATGTATCAACTAAATGTTGCAAAATTGTAACAGTTTAGAGTCTGCACCTGAATCACTGAGCTGCCAGACTCAAACAACAGAGACAGGAACATTCAACTTTAAACTTAGATTTTGGAAAAACAGTAAAAAATTAATAATGGAAAGTAATTGAAAAAAGTCTTTATTTCTGGGGAACAATCTAAAAGCAACTGAACTGAAAAAAGTGTTTGTAAGGTGAATAACCCCTTTAACAACACCAACCCTATCAAACTATTAATAGCTTTTCTAAATTAGAAACAAAAATAACTTGAAAGATGAAATAGCAAGATGGCTATGTTTATTATACATCTGGCGATCATATAACTTTTAGCGAAACTTTTCATTTGTCGGTTGTTGCATGCAGCCATCGGCCTAATATCATTTCAAATAAATAAGTACTGCTTATCAGACCTAAATAACATTGCCTTTTCCAAGTCAATGCAATTTTAAAATATATTCTATACTTTTTCCAAACAGTCAAATAGAAATGGTTTTCAGTGAGCAAATCTAGCAGTTCCAAAGTGGACTGACTTGCCATTCAACGCATTCAGAAGAACAAGGCTATAGTTTGTGAGGGAATTGCAGAACCTTCAGATAAGTACTTCAAATCCAATTTCCTGCCCAAAAACTGCTCATAAAGGAAATAAAAAAAAAAAAGTCATATCTTGCTGATTTCAGCACTAGGGGAAAGAAGGTGCCGCATTCTCGCTCAGACAATTACGGAAGTGGAGGGAATCATCTTTTAAAAGGAGCGGCATGACTATCAAGCAAGCAGAGAAATGAACCCTTGCAGGCTGGAAGGTGTACAGTCTATGAATCAATAAATCATAACATTAGTTGAGACATCATTTGTCTTTCCTGTAGGCTTCCCTCTTCTTGGGACTCAACATGATGGAGTAAAATGCATTGTTTGATAAAAGCAAAATATGATTTAAAGATAATGGTATCATTTTGCTGGGGCTTAGCAACAATATATTGTATTACTATTATCATGTTATCTGTGAACAGGTTTGAATAAACAACAGGTAAGGGAATTACAAGATTGTCCTGTTCTGTAGATATAAGCAGCTCGTCATTGTCACAAAGTTCTGTTATTTGTTTCTGCTGTACTGTAGGTATAGCGGCAATTTCCCTCCCACGAGTGGCAATAAGCCCTTGGGTTTTAAAGGAAAAACTAGCACTAAAAAATATTTATGCTCTTTCTAAAAAAGAAATATTATTCTTCCTGCTCTGCTTCATTCGCTGTACCAGGTTATCAAAGGGAATTTACGAAAAAGGTATTTCTAATTTCCACTTTGCTGTAGAAAACAATAGATGTGCCGCTGTGAATGCCGCAGGAGGTATGGGGTCTCGGAATTGAGATCAAATTTATGAGACAGAGATAAAGAAGGAAGAAAAATAAGTTAAAATATTACATTCATCGTTCATGTATAATGGGTGTTTCTGGGGGAGGGGGGCAAAGTCATCAACCAAAAGCAACCTGGTTTCCTAGACTAAACTCTATATCATAAAAGTTGAGGTTATGCCAGCTGATTCGTTGGAAATGTATTTATTGATAAAGCTGCGAACCTACTTATCTAATTGCTTAACTAAACAAGTAGGCTAGAAATGTTGTACATTATGTTTTGGGCTCCTGTACCAGCCCACGGTAACCACAGCCCTTTAGCAGGGAAGATCTGTGTCTCTGAAGATGCCCCAGTAGCTCCCCATCTTCTTTTCTGCTGATTCACTGCACATGCTCTGTGCTGCTGTCACTTACTGGGCTTAGGGACCCACTCACAATATACAGTACACATAGAATAGAAATGTGACAGTATAAGGCTGATTAGTAATTAATACAGATAATTACTACATGGCAGCACAGAAACCAGTGCAATTAGCATCAGAATTTAATAATCAGCCCTGTAGCATCAGTTAATATTACAGACCAACCTCATTTTCTGTTGATAATTTGTGACAACCCCTGAGTTTAGCTTCTCAACAGCTGCTCAGAGCCCACTTAGCTTATGAGTGTCACAGACACTTTCCAAGATGGTGACCCCCTGTGACAAGTTTAAAGTCCTGGATCATTGCTGCTATTGACAAGCTGAAACTTTAAGTTGGTTCAGTATATTAAATATGGCATTCAACTAATTGTATTATGTTGCCTGTATTTCAGCTGTACTCAACAAAGTAGCAGCAGATTAAGAGGGCCTCCAAATCAGCATAAATGCATACATTTAAATATATATATTTATATATATATTTATATATATTTATTTATTTATTTTTTTTACTCTGATATGGCTCTTGCTGATCTACAACTCCCAGAAGAACGTGAATCTGGCTGCTACTGACCTATAACAATCAGCATCTCTCCTCCGCGGAAAGGTTTTGGTAAATAATACATAGTAGGGGTCAGTTTCTTTCTTCAGTGCCTGCTATGCATCATGTACTTAATAACACACACACACAGTAGATTTTGCCTCTTATCCACACTGAAGCAAAGCCATTTTCTACCGCACAACTAGTCTCTCACATACACAGCATCTGATGACCAGTCTGAGGATCAGAAAAGATATTCATAGCAAGTTTCAGGCAGTAGCCTGTCAGGGGTTGCTGCAGTGTTATAACAAGAGAACACTTACTGAGATCTTTAACTCTATTATGGGGATCTGGTGTGTATTTACTCTTGCCTTGCTTGAGATGGACAGTTCTAGGGGTGGCGGCAAGTTGAGGTTGTAAAGACATGCGGTACATGTCTGTCATTTCTAGTTGATCCAGAACAATATGGAGAAATACAGCCTGAAGCTGTCTTCGGTTTCACTCAGAAGAGGAAAACATTTTTTTCTTCCTTGACACCATAAATAATTATTTATTCAGACTAATATTGTATTTGACCCTGGCCAGAGGTTTAGGCTAGCCCTGTGTTTGTGGAACACAATGTTATAGTCCCAATCTATTTTCTTAGTCCCTTGGCATCTCTTAATCTCTACCTTCCCTTAACTCTTTCTGATTTTGGAGGTAGTATCTGATTTGCCATGTGGCAGTCTTGACAGACCAACTTGCATCTTAGTTTTCAGGATTTGCTTTAATGTGACACACCCATTCACTGTCACTGCAGGGTTCCCACCAATCGATGCTTTTCCAAGCAAAGGCCCTGCTTTAAGACCTTGGACCCCAGGAAAAAGTGTCTTTTGATCAGCGCCGTTTCTGTATCCATTGCCGCCTGAGGCGGCTCCAGTAATGCCGCCCCCCCAGCCCGATTCACGCTAGTGCGGAGAGCGCAATTGCGCTCTCTCGCCCTAGTAAAGCCGAATTTCCGGTTCAAAAACCGGAAATTCGGCTCTTAAAGGCACCAGGAGCGGCTTTTTGCCGCCCCTGGAAACCTAGCTGGCGATGCCGCCTGAGGCGAGCGCCTCAGCTCGCCTCATTGGCGGATCGCCCCTGCTTTTGATATGCCCATTTCATGCTTTTCTTTTTTTTTTCTGGCCAAAGAAACACCACTACAGCCAAGCAATGTAGTAATAACTGACAGAACCAGGGTATTTCAAATAGAACCAAGCAAATTTTCAAGATTAAATAACCAAATGTTTGATAAAAGTGGTATGGCTAAAAAACTGGGCATGGCATAACTACCCCATTGCAATGCCATGGAAGATATTTCATCTTGGGTTTGCAGTTTAGGTATTTCATAAAGTGAATAAACAATGAGCCAGTAAAGACTTCCAGTCTAAATAATATGAAATAGCAACCCCTGCCCTTTCAAAAACCCTACTGCTCCCTCATATGTATTGCTGGGTTCATAAACCCACATTTAAAGTTACAACAGTAAAGGATAGAAATCAGATTATGTGCGAGCACACATACACATGTGTGTGATTTTTATTTTAGGATAGAATACTTTTTTCTAATGATGTTGAGTACACATTTGACAAAATGCATGCACAACACTGTGCAAGAACAGGTTTACCTCTGTATAGCAGATGAAGACTTATATATAAGACATTATAAGATGGCCAGTGCGTTTATTCATTCACGTCCAAACAGAATAGAGAGATTAATTTCCCCAGTTGGTAGAATGCAGTACTTAAACATTCTTGGAAATAACTTTGGTCCCTTGGGTGCAGTAATTCACATTATTTCAAGCTTGACAGCTATTATTGATGCAACGTGACAACTGAAACTGAAGCACCTCCATTAAGTAACACATCCCTAACTGGATCACTTATGTAACTAGAATGTAGCTGACAAAGGCAATTGTTCCTAGTGCAGCATCATACTCTACAGTTACGCTTTATATGACTAAATGTTACAGTGGGCACGGTATGTGAGGTTATGGGGACAAGGAAAAAATACGCCCACAAAAGGGCATGACTTTTGCACGGAGCCTCGGATTAATCGTGATTGCATTATCATGTGGAATATATTTGGTACACCCTACTTTTATATATACCTTTTACCTTTCATGAGCCAAACAGCTCCAAGATACAGAACAAGGGCTACATTGATTATTTAATTGATATATTCCTAAATCCCCAAATGGATGTGCTAATGGGGAATGAATGACCTTTCCATACAAGGAGTTTTCAGGATGGAGGAAGCATGCTGAATATGCAGTAGCATTATCTGTTATACAGTAATATAGTTGATAATTATCACACATCACTTACTTACTCTCTAGTGAAAACAAAATATGGGTTTAGTCTAGAACCAGTAGTTAGATGTATCTGAGTTTTATGTAAGGTCATGGGCAGATGGCTTTGGCTAGCTGATAATGATACACTACTTGTATAAATCAGCAGCCATAATTTGTGTACTTGCAGATGTCATTATGTTGGTAGCCATATACTTTCACAGGTGATATTACCGGTATGCACCTTAGTGATCAGTTAGGGGCTGATTCATTAAGGGTCGAATATCTAGGGTTAATTAACCCTCGATATTGGACTAGGAATTGAAATCCTTCGACTTCGAATATCGAAGTCGAAGGATTTAGCGCGAATACTGCGATCGTACGATCGAAGGATTATTCCTTCGATCGAACGATTAAATCCTTCGAATCGAACGATTCGAAGGATTTTAATCCAACGATCAAAGGAATATCCTTCGATCAAAAAAACTTAGGAAAGCCTATGGGGACCTTCCCCATAGGCTAACATTGACTTCGGTAGCTTTTAGCTGCCGAACTAGGGGGTCGAATTTTTTTTTAAAGAGACAGTACTTCGACTATCGAATGGTCGAATAGTCGAACGATTTTTAGTTCGAATCCTTCGATTCGAAGTCGTAGTCATAGTCGAAGGTCGAAGTAGCCCATTCGATGGTCGAAGTAGCCCAAAAAATACTTCGAAATTCGAAGTTTTTTTACTTCGAATCCTTCACTCGAATTTTGTGAATCGGCCCCTAATTGTTTAATGGTCATACTCTACAGTCACATTTTATATGCCTAAATGGTACAATGGCCACAGTATGGGAGGTTATGGGGACAGGGCAAAATACGTCTACAAAAGGGCATGACTTTTGTATGAAGCCTCGGATAAATCGTGATTCAGAGTCTAGGCACTCTTGACCATGTATCTTTTTAATTTTATCATTTGGGTTAGGTTACTGTCTCTGAGGGACAGCCTAATAAGTCTCTTAGTGCCGCATGATATGTAGCTTTTCTACTGACAGTAAACTGATAGAGCTATGCTATCTCTGACTTCCCTAGCTATAAAGACATACAGTACCTAGCTATTTTACAACTACATAAAACAGCCCATTTAAAGTGATACTGACACTAAAAATTGAATTTTAGCATATGAATGAACATTAAATGTTACCTATAGGTCATGTTGATCATTTTTTGCTGAGAGGTTTGTTTTTGTATATAATTGTTAGTTGAAGTTCTTAAGCCTGACTCTCTGACACTCTGACACTCTGACTTTGCCAACCTGACTGTCCCATCTCAGCCTGTTAGTTACAGTTTCTAATGCTAACGGACTCCTGCAGCACAAATATGGCAGCCCCCGCATACAGGAACATGGGGGATCAGACAGGTAAAAGCATCATGCAAATACTTTATGGCAAAGTTAGAAGTAGCTTGCAAAGCCAATATTATAATAGATGTAAAAAAACAGTTCAATTTCAGGTGTCAGTATCTCTTTTTAACATGCTTTCTTTTGCCGCTGCTATTTGCACCTGCCCAAATTAGTGGACTGTGTGTAGAGCTGTACTATAATACCTAAAGGTTATTTTCCATTCTGTATGTTTCTCACTTCTGATTGTAATGTAGTGAATTTGCTCAGATAACATGATTTCCCTTGGGTGGGGACCCGATCCAATGGTACAAAATAAGTTCAAGGACCTCTGCCACCAAAGTTTCCATTGGAAATTTTTTATTTTAGAACCCCCCTTATAGACTACAGAATCACAATTCCATTTACAAATTTGAACACTGAAAATAATAGGCTCACTAATCGATGCGGAATGCAACTGAGGCCTACATTTCATAGTGGAATTACCTGGAATAATTCTTCATCTTTCATTAAAGAGCTAAACTCCAATTGGGCTGGCTTATTTACTAAAGTCGCATATATGGAAATCATGAAATCAAAAATTACTATGTTCCCCCCGCCCCCAAACTGTAATTTCAGCATAATAGGGAGTACTTGAAAAATAACATGCATTGCAGCTATTTACCAAAGCTGGAAGAAATTAAAATTGCTAAATCCCACATAAGCTGAGCCACTGTTATTAATCAGTGTGACTAGAGTCCCTTCTGGTGTGACGCCATTCACTAGAAAACATTAAAACATTTCTACAAATAAGTTCATGGCCCATTTATAAGGTTATAAGGCAATACCCTTTTTCCTGATGTGCTTATATGTTGGTAAGATTTATGACACATGATTAGCAGTTAATAAACTGAAGCAAAAAAAAAATCTAGGTGGTAAATGACCTTCGTATCCCTCAGTGTTGGCTCTGTCAGCTCCTGGGAATGCTTAAATCCAAGTACCGGTTCGGCATCAGCCTTTCCCAACCAATAATTTTAATTTCGTGCACATAACAAAAGTATGTGCTTATTGTTCTCCAGCGAATAATAAAATCAATTAACATATATTTCTTAACACTTTACATACATCCCAGCATTTTGGAATTAGAAAGAGGGACCAAAAGATTTGCCGCACAGAGCACGGTGACATTTTTTAGATCACACTCCTATTTTTTGTGGCTTCACCCCCAAATTACCATGTTCATTTTACAAAATTTGGCAGGTTATGAAAGTTTGAACACATTTCCGTGGTTTAAATGTGTTATTACAGTTTTGCCAATGAAGGCGAATTGCCCTTTAAGCTGCAAGTCACAGTTTCCCCAAGAGACCTGCTTATCTTATTGTTACAATTGTTTCTTTGCTTATCTTAAATTGATACAAAAGTATCTAAATGCACCTGCCACGTATTTTAGGCTCTCTGCCAAAAGCCAATTACGTTTTTGGAAACTTTGTGTCTTTTTCTAGCTGTTCAGTGCAGGAAATCAAATTGAAATTTGAGACATTTCAGTAACAATTTGGGACTGCGGGTTGAGCTGTTAAAATCGGGACTTATGCTCTTATAATTGGTATGTATCCAATGGCAATGAGCTCACTGCAAATTACTTAATAAATAGTGATGGCAGAGTGAATGATGCTTTATACTTGGAGTAATATTGGGGAATTAATTACATATGTAGAGTGATAGCTTTCAGCTTAAGAGCCCTTTCATAAAGTACACAATCGCTGTATTTTGTACCACTAATATTAGTTAATCACTAGTAATGCATGACAGAATTCTTTGTTAAAGTTCTTTTTAAGCATGTGCACTTACAGCAATTTGAAAGTAATTGCTAAAAGTGTCAAAGAATATATTTAGTGCAGTCAATTAAAAACCTAGTAAAAGTGCTCAATGTATTACATGAATTGCCAGCTCCTTGATGCAGCAGTTTACTGCATGTTCATATTTATTATAATTAACTAAAATACAGTCAAATATAAAGGACAGTATAAAATCCTTGATAGACAACACTTTATCACACACACAAACACTGCATTATCATGTGGCATATATTTAGTACACCCTTATTTTATTCATGTCTTTTACCCTTCAGGAACCAAGTTACAGAACAAGGGCTACATTGATTATTTAATTCATATAATCCTTAATCCTTTATCTGAGAAATGGATGAGAAATGACCTTTCCATAAAGGAGTTTTCTACCCTTACTACTGAATGCTTGTTTCGTTATAAAGGGGTCATTGTAGAGCAGAGGTCACCAACCTTTTTTGACATGAGCCACATTTAATATAAAAAGAGTTGGGCAGCAACACAAACCTATAAAAGTTCTTGTGGGTACCAAATAATGGGTGTTATTGACTATTTGGTAGCCCCTATGTGGATTGCCAGCCTACAAGAGTCTCTGTTTGGCAGTAGACCTGGTTTCTATGCAACCTAAAGTCTCCTCCAAGCCTGGAATTCAAAAATAAGCACCTGCTGTATGGCTACTGGGAACAACATCCAAGGGTTGGTGAGGAACATGTTATATACTGTAGGCAAACTCATCTGTTTTTTATTGTTCTCTCTATGTTATTGAAAAGCTGTTGAAAAGAAGATATGTTCTTGTTTGATATAGTTAGCATTTATGGAAAAATTACTTTGCAACCAGTTATAGGAAGCAGAATAAAAGGTTTTTACATACTGGTGGTGGTTGATCTGAGTATTGACATACAACAAGTGCTTTCACACCTATGTAGTTCCTAGGCTTGCATACATCATTTCAGAGGTCCTCTCCACTATAATATGTTCTGGATATTACAGTTAGACTTAAGACTAGCATTATGAGTTTAACACTCGCTGAGAAGAACCCTGGGCCCGGGGCAGTCTTCTGCTAACAGGAGCAACAGTTGGGGAATCAGGTAAGGAATTACAATCACTTGGTGGGTGCCTAACTTTTGGCACCACCCAGAGATTGTGATTTTCCTTCTACTTTAAGATGTGGGTTTAATTTGTTCATAAAACTAAGCACTTTGGGCCAGGTTCAAGCCTAATGTATACAATGGGTCAATTATGACCCCAGGGACACAAGTGCTCATGAGAGTTTGCCCCTCTTAGTGCTCATCTACACTGTGTACAGCACAGAGCTCTGGATGAAAAATCCAGTGCTCAGTAAAGAGCGCAGCATTAGGATGTGCAGCTAGCCCTGTCCTTACTGCCTGCCTTAAGGGTACTGATGCAAGGCTTCACATCTTTTCACACCTACCTTAAAGGTATACTGTCATGGGAAAAAAATTCAAAATGAATCAGTTAATAGTGCTGCTCCAGCAGAATTCTACACTGAAATCCATTTTGCAAAAAACAGATTTTTTTATAGTCAATTTTGAAATCTGACATGGGGCTAGACATTTTGTCAATTTCCCAGCTGCCCCTGGTCATGTGACTTGTGCCTGCACTTTAGGAGAGAAATGCTTTCTGGCAGGCTGCTGTTTTTCCTTCTCAATGTCACTGAATGTGTCTCAGTGGGACATGGGTTTTTACTGTTGAGTGTTGTTCTTAGATCTACCAGGCAGCTGTTATCTTGTTACCTTCCCATTGTTCTTTTTTTTGGCTGCTGGGTGGGGGGGAAGGGAGGGGGTGATATCACTCCAACTTGCAGTACAGCAGTAAAGAGTGATTGAAGTTTATCAGAGCACAAGTCACATGACTTGGGGCAGCTGGGAAATTGACAATATGTCTAGCCCCATGTCAAAATTGAATATAAAAAAATCTGTTCACTCTTTTGAGAAATGTATTTCAGTGCAGAATTATGATGGAGCACCACTATCACCTGATTCATTTTGAAAAAATTTTTTTTTTCCATGACAGTATGTGCTTCCCCCCACTGGCCCCTTTAGAATTGAGTGCAGCCTCATGCACAACGCCATTGGTTCTAAGGGCAGTCTGCAGGTGTCTGCGCTCTGGAACGGAGCACATAGTGCAAAAAAAAATCTAATTGCAGCCTCTTTTTGCATACTGCTCAGGGCATTGTGAATTAGCCCTACAGACTTCAATGTTTTCACGCGACAAACCATGAAATAACATTTTATCATCTAACTGCATGTGACTTTATTTGGAGTGTCATGTATGTGTTTGTTATTAGCACATTAACAGTTAAACCTGTATAACAAAAAGTTATAAAATTGGAGCTTGAAAATGGGGGTCATTATGTATCCATCGGGTCCCTATAATATTTCTAACCCCAAATGTCCAGAGCTCCCTGGCTGAAATGTAATTGTTTTTTTTTTCCAGTTGCCCTTAATTCTCAACCTTGCAAAGCCAGAGTGAGACCTGATTATTAGAAATATTCTCCACTGTTAAACTTTCTTAATTCTGGACGGGTGTTTCTAGTTGTTTCTCTGGTTTCACTTTGTAATTGATAGCACCGGTTATGAAAAATGTGTGTTGAAGGTGCGCTTCCCAAAGGACAGCAACCAAAAGCAAAATATCTTATTGATTTTCCTTCAGGTGGCACCAGGGGCTGTTATCAGATAATAGCAAAAATTCACCAAAATAAATGGGCGCGTGACTAAAGGACTACCAGCGAAAAACTGAAATCAATATATCGAACTAATGAAGAATGAGTGTGTAATTTGTACAGTATGCTTTTTCTCATTCTAATGCAGTATAGATTTGCAGTACATTTTCTTTTGCAGCTCTGTTAATTACTCATCTGTAATGAGCCGAATACCTTGATTATTGTTTTGTTAGCTGGTTTAATAACCCTTGTGGTGCCAGAGGTGTGTAGCCACGCATTGCTCATTACGCTGTCACTGCAGCGATAAAAGCCAAAGGGTGAATGGTTTCTCTAAAATCTGTTTCTTAAAACTTGCTTTTGATTAGACTGTTGGTCCGGCAATATAAAGCTGTATTAACTCTGACAGCCTATTTGTTCTCACTTTGGCCCAAAATATAACTGAAAGGCACGCTCCGTGTAAAGAAAAAAAGATTGATTGATACAGGCTGGGAGAGATATCTCAAAAGCCGTACAAGCTGTGCAATCTTATGTGACTGGTGTTAAACCTATACCATATTTTTAGCATTGGCCAGAGCAGATTTGTTTGTTTCTGCTATACATTAAATTGTATATAAATGTAGCTATGCAGTTTAATACTTCTTGTTCGCAATGTACACTGAGTGGGTTATTTACTAAAATCCGAATTCATCTAATAACTTTGATTTGAAAAACCTTGGCCAAACTCCCATGCCCGGTTTTGCCTTATTTATTAATAAAAAAATTTCAAATGAATCGGATTGTTAAAAACTCTATAAAATCGAGCGAAGCCCTGCATTGCACAAGTTTTTCTGTCTTTTTTCCTGAATTTTTTTGTTTTTGCCCGAAAACCCTGAAATGGTCGGCTTTTCTTGCTAAACTGAAGACTATGATAATGTGAAATTGAAATTCCCATTGACATTCTGTACACAGGACCTCAACTGTAGTGATTGGTGAATAAATTTGCTTGGCGCGAATTTCCGCATTTCACCGCTGGCAAATAAATTTGTGAAACTCCAGCGAAAAGTGTCAAAAAATTTTGGAAGTGCCAAAAAGTCGCTTGCGTCAAAACCACTACACGTCAATTTTCGTCAAGTTTCGCGAATTTTTTGAAAATCTGCCATCTCTGACCTGTTGAGTAGTGATGGGTGGATTTCTCCTGTTTCGCTTTGCCGAAAAACTCACGAATTTCCTGCGAAAGCAAAATTTGAGAAATTCACCCATCACTACTCAACAGGTCTGAGATGGCAGATTTTTGGATTCAGGCTTTTTGCAGCATTGAGGTATAATACATCTCGAACAATAAGGGTGGAATTCACAAAAGTGTCTGTAAAATAAGTAACCCAGAAGTGGCGGTCGACAAATTTGTAAAAAAGGCAGATGTTACCATGTCTGAATGTCTCGTAAGTCCGACAATTTTCTAAAATGTCGTATATCTTTTCATCGTACAAACGACATTTACCAAGACTTTTCAAAAGACAATTTGACCGACATTTTCGAGAGCCTAAAGTGTCTGAAAAATTGTCGGTAAAAAAAAAGAGTTTACGAGTAATTTATAAAAATGTCGGGAAAAGTGGTGCCGAAAAAACCACGCCCACTTTTAATGACACTAATTCAAATGCTCTGTGAATTTGTCGTCTGTTGCTACGACACTTTCTACAACATTTTAAAGACATTTTTTCGTTCCTGACACTTTTGTGAATTCCCCCCTTAGAGTTTTTTTTCCACAAAAAATTCCAGTTTTTGCCAAAAAAACCTAGACCATAAAAAACTGTTTACTAAATACCCCCCTGAATATTCTTATGCAACCCATCATTTTCCTGCTTTGAATTTTATATTGGTTACAGTATCATAGAATTATTGAAAATTCTGTTACCACCCCCTTTGGTATATATTTGAATTGCAGAATTTGGTTAGATTATGTACACATCCAGATTGAATTTGATGCAAACTGACAGCAAATAAGTGAATACATGAATTATCATTATTTTCCAAAATGCCAGTAAATTAACCTGTTTTTTATAGATCCAGTGGACCACAAACTTAAAGTCCTATCTGTCCCATGACAGAGTTGATCTAGAGGCAGTGGCATAACTATTGGCGATCAGATGCAGGTGGTGCACCCAGGGCCCCTGCCACACCCCTTTCCCTCCAGACAAAGCTCCAATATACATTTATTATGGCTTTGGAGGACCCCAAAGGGGTGCAGTTAAAACTGCACGCTCTGCACCCTGGTATTTAGGGAACTCTAAGTGAAGGAAAACACCCAATCCAACCCACTAAAAGTCTAATTTGTTGGGAAAGATAAAAATTCAACAAGCATTTAACAAAACTGACATGATCGTTCTGCAAATAGAAAATAGATTTTAAGGCCTGGTTCATGTACCATTATTCCTTATTTATGTATTGTCACTTCTTATGGCAAGGTTTTCATGTACACTTGAATAACCTTATGCATAAATTACATGAAAAATTGCCAATATAAAAAAAGCTTAAGTCTGTACATCCATAAGCACCAAAAAACATTGAGACATTTCTTGAAGGTGTATATGGCTTGCGAATACAGCTCCTTCTGCAGGTAAATTTTGCATTTATAATGCCTATCGATGAAGGTGGAGCCTTCGGAGTGCAGTGTTTATGTTGGGGATGGGAGAAATGTTGCCCTGAAATGAATGAAAAAATACATCTCAAAAAAATCTCATATTAATATTCGCATACCTTCTTAAAGGACATGTAAACCTCCCCTACAAAATGTAATCAATGAACAGCCTCTTTGAAATCATTAGATAACTGCCACTCTGGTTGTTAAAAAGGTTAACAGTAAGGCTGCAGCATCCCCTTAATCACTTAGAAATCCTTCTACTCCTCTAACCCACTCTGCCCCCTCCCTCAGGAATTTACTTTGACTGTTGGCTCATGAGCATGCTCAGTTCTTCTCAGCTGATATCACACCCTTCAGTCAATACATAGATAATATTGCTGGTTCCCATAAAAACTCTAGCTGTCTGTTCCTATTTTTTTCTCCTAACCACTTCTCCTGAGCTCAGCTTAACCATTACAGTGCTCAACCTCAGCAGGACTTTTTATCAAAGTATGTTATGCCTGTGTAACCCTGCATTCTGCATTGCATGAACTTTACAGCACACATGTCCTGTTTACAGATGTCAATGTTACGGATGATGTGTCAGAGGGAAAATGACCACCGGGTGAAGGCTGCTATTTGTTTTAGGAAAATATGATGGCACTAGCAAATGGAGGGGGTATATGCAGTACAAATGATGTGGCTTGGTTGGGGAAGATATGTACAACTTATATACATGGTAGGAAAATGTAGAATTTACATGTCCTTTAACAGCTGTTACATTTAGAATCTGAGACGACTAATGATGGGCGAATATCTCGCGAAAAATCGTAGAAGTTCACGAAAAAGTTCATGAGAAGTTCACGAACAATTAGTGAAATTCGTCCGTTTTCACGAAAAATTTGTGAAATTCAGACGTTTTCACAAAACATTTGTGAAATTTGGACGTTTTCATGCACAATCAAGCAACCTTTTCACGGAAAAAAATCGAGCATTTCGAACGTTTTCACCAAAAAATCATGAAAATCGGAAATTGCCGGAGGCAAATTTTTACCGGCGAATTTTCGGCGGCGAAATGTGGGAATTCACCGCAAATTCCTGCCTCGCAAATTTATTCACTCATCACTAAAGATGACACAGCCAGCAAGACTCAAAGCCAGGCTGAACTAATGGAACCAATGAGGACACTACTCAAGGGATCAGGAAGTGGGAAGATGGTGAAGACCTTGTCCTTTCCGGGTGGCTGTGGCCTTCCATTTGTGCCAGCAGAAGAAATTAGCATTTGCCATTTTCATCCATGATAGCGCAAATTTGTTTTGATGGGATTATATGACAGACTTGCTCTCATATATGGTTAGATGGTTGTGAACTAGATGACTAGATTCCCTGATCATATTGCCCAGTCCATGACCAGTTTCATTACTGAAGAGAACTAAAGTGGTCTATTTTATTCTATGCATTTTACACTTATTAAACCATACTGCTTTTAGCTCATTAAGAATTAATTTGATGATGATATTTTCTTCAGACTCACTAGGATAACAGGATACACTTTATAGCACACTTATCGCAACATTCGTGTCAAATCTCTTGTGCTTCTGTTGCCCAGTGATTAAATTAAATTTAGAGTTGGAGTGCTTAGTCATTTGGTTTCCAAAGATAGAAATAAAAAAAACACTGTCATCTGTAGGCCCATATGCAGTTTGCTGATTTTTCCAAATGTAATGACCTATATTATGCCACCACATTTGCCTCGCAGCATCAGCGTTCCATTTCTGCTTACTTCAGAAGAACGCGTTTTCCAGTAGATCAAAATGGAGGTCATGGATACTGCTGAAAAAAATGTGCTTGCTGCAGATCTTGATTCAAGTTCACATTTGCATGAAATTTAAATTAAGCAGGTTTTTAGTGCAGTAATAGCATGACTTTTATGTCACAAAAAGAGCAGGTGGGATCTGCAAAGGCTGCTAAATAAAGGTTAAGTGCATTATTTCTTTAAAATATTCTTTTAAATGATTGTTGGGCAAAGTCTTAAGACAGTGAAGGTTCTTTTGTATGGCACATCAGTTGTGGTTGATGATACCATCATACACCCATTGGGGTTAAAGATTGCCAACAAATATGGCCTAACAGTTATGTTATTGTGAACCCACAGACAGATATTAGTGCTTGAATGACAGTGGATGCTATAGTTTTATTTTATCTGGAGTGGCAAAGATTAGACTTTAGTGCTCACTTACAACCATAACTGCAGTCATGTTGTTGTAAAGAAAATTTTGAGTGAATTGATGCCATCATTAAGGTACTTGCATCCAAAACTGCTCCTTACACTTCTATATAGTTGTGCTCACCATTGGTACAGTCATGTCTTGTCTCCTGTACTGAATCCCATACAGACCAAAGTCTGAGAAGGAAAGTGTATATCACTGGGGGAGGGGTGCCAAAAGTTAGGCACCCCCAAGTGATTGTATTCATTTATATAATATCCCCTACCTGCTTCTTCTTTCTTTTCTCCGGTGCACGTGTGCAGTTGAGTAAAAAGATGAACTTTAAATTAAAAAGCAGATTTTCACTCTACTGTGAATGTGTCGACCCCAGGCATTGAACAAAGAAGAAGTGGAAGAAGAAGATAGCTCAGTGATTTGCTGAGAAGAACCCTGGGCCAATGCAGTTTTCAGCTTAGAGAAGCACCAGTCTGGAGTATCAGGAGCACTCCCAATTATTTACAATTGACTTCACCTTTTAAAACACAATTTTATAGAGTGTGACCTCATATCCTGATTAATAAGGGGAGAGTTGTTTGAAATGCTTGTACAGGTATGGGAATGTTCAGGATCTGGGGTTTTCTGGTTAATGGATCTTTCTGTAGTTTGGTTCTTCATAACTTAACTAGAAAATCCTGTATACATTAAATAAACCCAACAGGCTGGTTTTGCTTCCAATAAGGATTCATTATATCTTAGTTGGGATCAAGTACAAGCTACTGTTTTATTATTACAAAGAAAAAGGTAATCCTTTTTAAAAATTTGGATTATTTGGATAAAATTGAGTCTATGGCAAATCACCTTTCTGTACTTTGGAGCTGTTTGAATAATGGATCCCATACCTGTACGTCTTTGAATTATTTTTCATTTGCTTATTTGTTTTATATTCGTGGTCAAAAACACTTATATTTATGTTATATGGAGCCCTAATTTTGAAGGAATATTTGTCATCCCATATATTGTCGATACTGAACTCTGCTAGTGCCGCCAAGTGATGTGTGCTAAGGAAGGAAGATGATTCCCTTATCAGGCCTCATCAGCACAACTTATGTCACACGCAGTTTGAGCACAGCCTGCTTAAAGCACTGATTCCAGTTAACGGCAAATATATGATGCTTGAAGCAGGCTCTACCTAAATTACATGTGACCATGTGATTACCGTTAAAATAGCCAGTTGAGTATCTCTTAAACCTTTTATTTTTGGTAATTAATATATATGGAAAAATGTTTCCATTTGTGCTCAGAAAGCTATATATATATATATTTTATTTTGAAGGTGAACCCCACTTTAAAGAATGGGCCAAATTTATCGGACAGACAGATACAACGGTACCAGGTAGGTTTTTTCTGTACAAGATCGTATGAGATTTTTAAATGATGATCAGATACCAATGTGCATAAATATTCTGAAATAGGCAGTTCATTCAATAGCTATCAGTGATGAAACGTGCACGTTTCTTATTTTATTCCCTGGAAACCAAACCCATCTCACTACAAGTTTGATTATAGGACAGTGATATTTCCTGAGGCCTGGCTATACTGTATTATGAGCTGGCACTTAAAAGCAGATTTAATTACTCAACAACAACGTCTATTAGTGAACTGAAAACATTAGAAGGCAAATGTAATCAAGGCTATTGAGTTTCGGTTCAGTGGCAGTATCATGTGATTTTGGCAAGCAAAATAAGTATAATTTGATTAAGGGTTTATCAAGCATTTATTAATGTTGACTTTGAAGAAATGTCTCTCTTACAGTGGAATAAGATATCACCGAGCATCCTGTCTAAAATTACCGGTCCACAAATAAACCTTCTGTATAATAACCTCATCCTTATCTGAAATCATGGCAACAGCTATGGATAGGAGGGATTGCAGAAATTTCCAATATGACTGTACACTTTTTCAGCTGTGCCTTGGCCATGGTCCTGTAATGCCTTATGTACATCCCCAGGCTTGATGAGTGCCACTTCTATGAAGATAAATTAAAGAGAGCTAACATGGCCCTAATTGCTGAAAATGTGGGTGCAACCACAGTTGGATCCTGCCTATGGTGTACACAGGACTGGGTGGGGTGTGTGGGGGGTTAAAAAAAAAGAGTTGATGTCTAAGAGTTGTTTATACAGACGCCATTACCTCTAAACAAACAGGCAGAAAAAAGCACAGATAAAAAAAAACAATGATCCTTTAGTGCCTTAAAATAGAAGTAAAATTGAACATTCTAGACTATTTAATTAAAAGAATAAGCATAAAACATTTCAACACCTCTCCTATTTATTGTGTTCATGCTGACAACAGTATTTATAAAGCACCAACAGATTCATGCAGAGCTGTAGAATAAGAGGATGTACTGTATGTTGTGTAAAACATAAAAATTACAAGTATGGGATCCCTTATTTGGAAACCCGATATCCAGAAAACTTTGAATTAAAAAAAGGCTAGCTCCCATAGACTCCATTTTATTCAAATATTCCATAGTTTTAAAATGATTTTCTTTTTCTCTGTAATAATAAAACAGTAGCTTGTACTTGATCCAAAATAAGATATAATTAATCCTTATTGGAAGCAAATCCCGCTTATTGGTTTTATTTAATGTTTACATGATTTTCTAGTAGAGTATAGGTATAAAGACCAAAAGTACATAAAGTTCCATTATCCAGAAAATCCCAGGTCCTGAGCATTCTGGATAACAGGTCCCATACCTGTACTGTTTTATTACTAAAGAGAAAAAAATAATTTTTGAAAATTAGAATTTGCTTGAATTGAGTCTATGGAAGATGCCCTTCTCAGGTGCTTAATTTTAAGTTTACTGTGCCTTGAGATGAGATTTGTGAACCATGGATATAGATTTTGAGTTGTCACTCAGAAGATACATTTATTCTAACTCACTGTAAACCCTTGTCAGTTGTTCTAAATTGCAAAATGAGCTCTCTCCTCAGATATAATGATTCTTCTAAATAAATGGCACCAAGGTCTTAAATAAATGCTGATAGACTTAACTGACCACTTTCTAAATTACTTTGGATCGCATGGTCCTTGCAAAAAAACTTTATAATTCTGCAAATCTATAAAATATGTATCTATTGTTTTGTGAAATAGCTGTCAAATACAGCTGGATACTGTTCAGTAGCATCTGTCGGTTAATGCCTTTCCCTGTAGCTAAAGGCATTTCATTTTAAACAGCCTGTGCTATCTCAAATGGATCACATCTCAACAGAAGAGCTAATAAAATATTGCAAGAGAATTTTATGACACCAGTGCAGTTTTTAACATATATTTCATAAATTAAAATGCTTCTTTGTTTTTATAATACAGGCATGTAACTTATCCAGAATGCTGGGGTTTTCCACATAATGGATCTTTCCATAATTTGGATCCTCATAACTTAAGTCTACTAGAAAATGATGTAAACATTAAAGGGGTTGTTCACTTTTAAATTAACTTTTAGTATGATGTAGAGAGCAATATTCAGAGACAATTTGCAATTGGTTTTCGTTTTTTTATTATTTGTGGTTTTTGAGTTATTCAGCTTTTTATTTAGCTGCTCTCCAGTTTGCTCTCCAGTTTCAGCAATCTGGTTGCTAGGGTCCAAATTACCCTAAAAACCATGCACTGACTTGAATAAGAGACAGAAATATGAATAGGAGAGGGCATAGAAAGACGAGTAACAAAAAGTAGCAATAACAATAAATTTGTACCCTTACAGAGCATTTGTTTTTAGATGGGGCCAGTGACCCCCATCTGAAAGCTGAAAAGGATCAGAAGGAAAAATGCAAATGACTAAAAAAGTAAAACATATAAATAATAATGACCAACTGCAAAATTGCTAAGAAGTGGACATTGAGTCCGAATTTATCGGAGTATTTCTAAGTTAGAAATTCGAGCAACTCCGATTGCCCAAATGGACCTTATTTATGAAGAAAAAAGCCCGAAAAAATAGGGTCGGGCAAACTTCGGAACTGTCCCGAAAACTCCAAATTATTTGTGGTTTCTGCACAAAAAAACTCAGAAATCTACAAAAGAATCGTAGTTTTCTGAGTTTTTTGCGCAGAAACCACAAACTCGTCGGATATCGGTACGGACATCAGCGCAGACACTGGGACCTTCCCCCATTGACTTATACAGGACCTCAAGAGTTTTTAGATGCCTGGATTTCGGATTCGGAATTTGGAGACATTAATAAATCACAAAAAATTCTTCGTTTTTTTTCCTCCAAAAACCACAAATTATTCGAGGTTTGGATATTCGGACCTTGATAAATAACCCCCTTGGTATGACATACTAAAATTTACCTCAAAGGTGAACCATCCCTTTAAATAAACCAATCAGGATAGGTTTGCTTCCATTAAGGATTAATTACATCTTAGTTGGGATCAAGTACAAGGTACTGTTTTATTATTACAGAGAAAGAGAAAATTAATTTTAAAAATTTGGATTATTTGGATAAAATGGAGTCTATGGGAGACAGCCTTTCCGTAATTCAGAGCTTTCTGGATAACGAGTTTTGGATAAAAGATCCCATGCCTGTATAATATGTCCTCTAGTTTACAAATGATCTCAACCCAATAATTAACCAGTGCCCATATAAGGAATTATTTCTACAGTGTATCAACAGAATGCATGTCATGTTACATTCAGAAATATAATCCGTTCAGTAGGAAATGGTGCAGCCATCTAGTAACCCTGCAATTAAGTCTGATTCTACATGTGAGCAGGTATGTGCATGAGCTCTAAAGATCAGCTGATAGGAATTCCTTATCTGGAGGATTGAGCAGTAAATAAAGTGCATAGGGAAGTAAGTAAGTAAGATAAGTAAATGTAAAGTTTCATATTAGGGACTGATTTATCAAATATGGAATTGGGGAATAATTCAAAAAAAGAAAAGATTATGGTTATTTAACTATTCTATAACATACTAAAATTGAGCTTGTAGCACTCCTTTTGCTTTTCTTTGGATCCAGGAATTTAAAGTACTATATGAATTTTTCATTATATGTTTACAATTATATATATATATAATACAGCTACATAACCATGTATATTTGTTAATGTCAGGATCAGCCCAGGATTCAAACTCCTTGAACTCTTGTTGTCCTGTTCTGGATACTTGCAGCATTTACCTCGTGAGCCACTAGGGGCTCTTGGGGCGGATCCTGAACTCTTGTGTTTAATGTTTCTGTTTATCTGCCTGTTCACAGTATGTTTCCTCCCTGTTTTCCACCCACCTTGTTTACCCTCATGTCTCACCCTCCCTTTATAAACCCCGCCCTGAACTTTGCTCAGGGCTGAGTCATTGAATGTAATTTGTTTGTTCCTGAATCCTGCTTACCTGAATCCTGCTTACCTGAATCCTGCTTACCTGAATCCTGCTTACCTGAATCCTGCTTACCTGAATCCTGCTTACCTGAATCCTGCTTACCCGAATCCTGCTTACCTGAATCCTGCTTACCTGAATCCTGCTTACCTGAATCCTGATTCCTGCTTACCTGAATCCTGCTTACCTGAATTTCCGCTAACGTCACTCACTTCGCCCTTTAGTGAATTTCCCCCTTTAAATCTTTCAGCCATTATGACAAGATAGCCCTATAGCAGAACAATCTGGCTGGTAACATTCGCATTGAGATGAACATATTGTACATGACGATCTTATCCCAAGATATAAATCACCATTTTTTGTATTTTATTTATCTTTGCAGTTACTGTCTACACAATCAAATCCATGTGATTTGTCCTGCTTCTCTGCTCACAACTTGTCAAGGGCTGTTTTGGAACAGAACATTTTGAGGTCACTACTGCAGTGTTCACCATACAGATGCTGTGACAGATGCATAAATTGCTATCTGGGTATTATTTACGTATGAGTGAGCACAGCCTCTCGCTAAAACACAATCCAGAGTTACAGGCCATATCCTTTTCTTGCATCTCAAAGGCGGTAATTATTTTCTTATATTAAACATCAAAAAAGTCTTTAAATTATTATTTTCTCATATTTGATCAGCCTTTTTTTCTTTTGATTTTAAAGAATTTTTCCATTTAATCTGGGTATGTTTGATGCCAACTTTTAGCAACGAATAGGACTGGTTGCATTCAGATAAGGTAACATGTATGATGTTCTATCAGTTTATGGGAGGCAGAGGAAGGTAAAACTGCTACATTAAATAATATTCCCCCCAGGAAAAATATATACTACACTGAATTAAATCTGGAATCAAAGGGATGGGGTTAACAAGTGAATGGTAACATTGCTCTCTATATATACATACATATTGCACATGGGGATTTTAGACCCCAAACTCCTAGTTTATTCTCAAGCAAAATTTATAATTTAACAAGTAGAGATCCCTGGCCTATAAGTAGAGTCTCCAGTAATCAGACCTGTGATCAGATGAGCCAGTATAAATACTACAGAAAATATATAAGCAGCATATTAACCACAGCTGTGCCAGTATAATCACTGTAGAAATGCCCAATGAGCCCTCCATTAATCCCAGACAAGCAGGTAAATGACTACCTTTAACTCCAAATATCACTTAATGATTGTTATGGAGCGGCCAATTTTGATCCAGCTATAATGATCATTTTTATTCATTAACATGTATGTCGATTCATACAGAATTCGATTTATTTGTTATAGATTGGTCAGATGTTACCAAAAACTCTTGGAGAAATACATACAGGTATGGTATTCCTTATACAGGAAACTGTTATTCAAAAAGCTCTGAATTATGGTCTCATCTCCATTAGAGTCAATTTTAAACAATAGTGATGGGCGAATTTATTCGCCAGGCGCAAATAAATTAGCGAAAATTAAAAAAATGAACGCGATGTTTTACGAATTTTTCAGTTTCGTGAATTTTGCTGGAAATTTGCGAATTTTTTGCTGAAGCAAAACGCCCCAAATTCGTCCATCACTATTAAACAAATATTTCTAACTTTTTTAAATCATTTCCTTTTTTTCCCTCTAATAAAATATTACCTTGTACATGATGGCAACTAAACTGCGTGGTAAAACAATCCTGTTGGTTTTTAGAGAATGTTGATGACTAGACTGTTGCATGGGGATTATCCAAACAGCATACTGTACCTTTATTCCTGCCTGACCATACCAAATATGAGAGCAAATGAGGGGTTCTTCTTTTCCCTAGAATGGTTTGTGTTCCATTGTAGCGGAACTGCATTTGCAGCTGTGTTTATAATTTACCGTTTATGTAAATGACACCACAAATTAATGAATTTAAATGACATTCTATTTTATGGAAATTAAAAGTTCTAAATTAATAATCTCTCTTCAAAACATATATTCACAAGTACTTGTACTACTCTGAATTTAACATCTGGTTTAATGTGTCAAACTGTATATGAAGTATCAGTTTTATAACATACCTTCCATTATTGTCCAGACCCATATTTATATGCAGTGAGGCTTTTATTGAATTCTGAATCCTTTTTTATTTTTTTTTTAGGCCCATATCAAAGAACAAAAGATCCTTGCTTCAAAATTTTAATGATCTGCATGAAACGAAATAGAAGAGCAGACTGTTCAACTTTGGTCCCCTTTAATTAGCTGTGCAGATACTTCAAGATGCATCCCAGGCTCTCCAGCTAATACCGCTCCAACTTAATAAAGGATATAATTATATACAGAGAAAATTCTAAGTAACACGTTTTAGAAAAACCATTAGGCTAAAACATTTGCAAACAAATTTAATGTTTTAGAATCAGCATTAGCAACAGTATTTTTTAAGTCTGAAAAAAAGGAAACAGTACTTGAGCAGTAATTTAGAGAGTTTCCAGAGATCCCAGAGACAAGAAGGGACTCGGTTATTGGCTTTGGCTAGATTTACATGCTGCAACACAAGAAATTTAAAGTAAAGATTTCCTTTAACTCTATAGAGATAAAAAAAAAAACGAAAGTCCTTTTAAATGGTTATGCATAAAGACATGGGTGGATTTTAATGAAGGATTGGAGAGGCTAAGCCTCCCTGAACCAATACCAATGAATTTTCTATAACACATGGAATTGACTCTGCGTTTATGCTGCCATGTGACCTGGGATCTTATTCATCAGTAGCTCGTGAACAACATGTTACTCACCAATCTCTTGGATGTCACTCTCAGTTGCCTCAAAGCAGGTGTTTATTTTCAAATTCCAGGCTTGGAGACAAGTTTTAGTTGCATAAAAAACAGGTGTACTGCCAAACAGATCCTCATGTAGGCTGCCAGTCCACACAGGGCTACCACATAGCCAATCACAGCCTTTTTTTTTAGCATTCTTTGGATGCCTTTTTCTTGGTTTTGCTGCACCAACTCTTTTTACATTTGAATGTGACTCATGGGTAAAAAAGGTTGGAGACCCCTGTTATACATGAAACTGATGTGGTATTGACATGGAATTTACATTACTGTGTTTCCTGTGGCATTATACATGGAATTGTCAACATTTATCATGCTATGGAGCAGATTTATCAAGGATCGAAGTGAATTAGAGGGAATTTTCAAAGTAAAAAAATTAGAAATTCGAAGTAATTTTTTGGATACTTTGACCATCGAATAGGATACTACGACTTTGAATTTACTTTGAATTCGATTCAAAGTAAAATAGTTAGAATATTCCATAATCGAAGTACTGTCACTTTAAAAAAAAAAATTTGACTTCAATACTTCACCAAATTAAACCTGCGGAAGTCCTATGTTAGCCTATGAGGACCTTCTACAGCATTTTTGTACGTTTTTTGAAGTCGAAGTAAAATTGTTTGATCATACGTTAAAATCGCTCAAATCACTCGATTCAAAGGATTTAATTGTTTGATCAAAAGATTTTACTTTGACCGCAGAATACCAAAATTCAATGAAAAAAAGTTCGAATTCAATATTCAAATTCAAAGTATTTTAATTCGATGGTCGAATTTCGAAATATTTTTTACTTCGAAATTCGACCCTTGATAAATCTGCCCCTATGTGTTCTAAATAAAATAAGTACTGCATTTATCTTTACAAGTAGTCTTCTATCAGGCTGCCTGATGCATGTTATTGTGTTTGTATTTATCCACATAAAAGATTCAAATAGTGAATTATTCTTATCTATACCATTAATATTATGTGATAAAAACTGTAAGGCTTACAGCATGGAGCCGCTGTTAGTGCAGTTAACCACTCCATGAGGAGTGGGTATGGCGGAAGCCCAGGGGTGTATCCATAGATATTTGAAGACGAAGACATAAGGTTGAAGATTTAATGGCAAACACTAAACAGAAAGCAGGATCAGGCAAAAAGCAATAATCAGGGTCAGGCCAAGGTTGTTACCAGGAAATCCACAAAGATAAGGAAACAATGGGGAACACAGGCTAGGAACCAGGAACAAGGCTCAGGGCTTGGTTTATGAAGGGAAGGTGATGCGGAATGGGAAACACATGAGGGAAACGAGGAAGGTGGAGAACAGGGAGGAGACAACTATAAATATAGAAAACACCCAAACCTATATAGGAATAGGACCAGCTCTAATAGCCTCCAGTGGCTCATGGAGTAGGTGCAGCAGACAATACGCGCACCTCACAGTTCAAATCCCAGGCTGATCCTGCCAAACATGTATCCATTAATCTCCTTCCCAGACCAGTCAATAAAGGGCATATATTGTGCTTAAACCATAATATATGTGCATAAAATATACAAATTCCCTTCCATAACCCTCCCCATTTCACCTTCTATTTTCATACACCTACACATCTCTTTGTCAATCTAAATGTATGAGGATTAAAAGCTGTAACTTAAATTACTATACAGAACCTGACAATTAAAAAACCCCCAAAGAATTAAAAGAACAATTGCTCATTTTAAAAGATCTCACAGCATGGGGTATAAAGCTATTACAGGGCCTGGCTGAGAGTGCTCCAATACTGCAGTACCTCCAGATGGCAGGAGATCTGGAGGAAGTAATGTTCTGGCTATTTGGTTTGACTTTGTTCACGCCAGCCTTTATAGATGATATTTTTGGCTAAATAACTATATTGAATTTTTTTTATTTTGCACAGTGAATCTACTGTATTTACTCAGTTTCATTTTTAAACTGACCTGTTCCTTTAATAATTAGGTTCAGTATGCACACAACTTTGCATCCAATTTTGCACATCACATGTGCTTAAAGGACCAGTAACACTACATTTTTTTAGTTAAAAAAACATTATAGCCCCTCTATTACCTCCTCCTTCCAGCAAAATGTTCATTATTTTTAATGCTTTATTAAAAAATACCATAATAAATATCTTCTTCCGGTTGTGCTGTGTCTCAGAAATAGGGCGATATGGCGACATGCCTTCATCTTTATCCTACATGCGCGCTCCTGACCCGACTTAAGTCAGCTACTGTGCTGCTGTAGAGGATGTATGGCTGACTTGGGTGCTGCCTTCACTGCTTGCAGCACTCACTGAAATTTCTCCACAGCAGCGCAGCAACTGACTTCCAGCTTAAGAAGAAGTCAGGTCAGGAGATGTGGAGCGCTCAAGTAGGATAAAGCTGAGGGCATGTCACCATATCGTCTTATTTCTGAGACACAGCACAACCGGAAGAAGATATTAATTATGGTATGTTTTAAAAAAGCATTAAAAATAGTGAACATTGTTTTGTACTTATGAGACCCAAGAGTCATTTTAAATGGTAGCATGGCGTGTGGGTTATGATCTTTGTGTACAAATCAAGCAATGGTAAAGAGATGATATTTTACCAGCTCTGAATGCAATTGTTCATCTTTCAGATGGGAGGACACATGGTACAGAGAGAAGACCCCCCCCGTTACACCCCATACACCCTTCAGGATATATGATTAGGAAATTGCAACTCCAGTATTAACATCTGAACCTCAATGATTTTCCTTCCTTATCTGAAACTGCAGTATCTGAGCAGCATCAATGGTGCCCTCCTAAAACAAAACTTTAATTGCAATTATATTAATGAAGGCATCCCATGCAGTTCATGGGCAAGCAGATTAATCCAGATTTACTGGCATTTTCACAGAGCTCTTTCATTTTAAGAAATGTTGTACATGCAGAGGTGACCAAGCAAGTACAAACCACTTGTTCAGCCTTTCGTGATTATGACTGCATCTTCCATGGCAATATGTTATTTGATTTGTCCATAAAAATCTACAGACCCATCTGTTGAGTGAAAATATTTAAATTTACATTGCTATATTATTTTCCTAGTGAACAGCTGTAAGGCATTGCCGCCCCAGTGCATTTCATTACCAGCTATACTGCTGCTTGTACTTTGATATGAGAGGGAAAAAAACCACTCAGGTTTTTGATAATTTGGTTTGATTTGCAGTGAATTAATCCATCTGCTGTGGCTTATTGATAAAGCTACAAAACAGGCTTTTAAAAGTAAAGGACATTTCCCAGTATCTCTGTTGCTTTTTTTCTATTGGAAACTAAATTTATTTTATCTTTATAAATGGCAGAGCCAATATGTTAAGGTTGAGGACCCAGGATGACCATGCATAAATAAGAGAGGATTATTCATTAATCCAGGGCAGTGAGGTGCATGAATGTTAATTAAAGTCAATGGGAACTCTGCTCAGTACTGTTATAGCTTAATAAATAGCAGCAGGATTCAGAAACATGATGAGGAGGACAGTTCCATCTTTCTGACTTTTGCGAACTTAACATAACATATTGAGCATCTGTGATGATTTGGTTCATATGGAATGCACAGGAGATTTCAAACGACTTAAACTTTCCATAATAGAAATGTAAGTACATGTAATAATAGTAGAATACCTTTAATAATCATGACACTGAAAGCCCTGAATTTGTTCTTCATGGCATCTACATATGGACTTTAAAGTATTCAAGGTCTTAGACTTGGCTAAAACTTTCAATATCGTACCATACAGAAGGTTATGGGTTGGCTTGGAACATTTGTAATTGAATAGAGAACTGGCTGAAGAATAGATTACAAAGATTGGTGATAAACTGAACATTTTCCAATTGGACCAGTGTTGTTAATGGAGTACTGCAGGGCTCTGTACTTGGTCATTTGCTTTTCAACTTGTTTATTAATGGAGTTGGTCATTGAAAGTACTGTTTCTATTTTTGCTGATGATACTAAATTGTGCAGAACTATAAGTTCCATGCAGGATGCTGCCACTTTGCAGAGTGAGTTGACTATATAAGAAAACTGGGCAGCAAACTGAAAAATGAGGTTCAAAATTGATGATGAAAGGTTAAGCACATTGGCCGAAATAATATAAATGCAAGTTATACTCTACATGGCATTGTGTGGGAGTTT
Organism: Xenopus laevis; assembly: GCF_017654675.1. Classification (NCBI taxonomy): domain Eukaryota; kingdom Metazoa; phylum Chordata; class Amphibia; order Anura; family Pipidae; genus Xenopus; species Xenopus laevis. Next base: position 102,480,763 of record NC_054387.1, read on the forward strand.
CCTTAATTGAGAAGGATCTAGGGATTTTCGTGGATAACAAGTTGTCTAATTCCAGGCAGTGCCATTCTGTGGATACTAAAGCAAATAAAGTTCTGTCTTGCACAAAAGGGATCGAAACATAATTGTGCCTCTTTATAGGTCCCTGGTAAGGCCTTACCTTGAGTATACAGTGCAGTTTTGGGCTCCAGTCTTTAAGAGGGAAATAAATGAGCTGGAGAGAGTGCAAAGACGTTCAACCAGACTTGTACTATATGGTCTTCCACATGTATGGTAAATACATATGTCATTCAGTTACTATACCTGCAAGATGAGTTGCAGCTTTACTGATTCTCTGAGTGACAGGGTTTATTGATATAAGCTTACCTTGAACAATTTAAACACTGTATTTATGAATCGCAGCATTACCTAAAATCCTATCACAATATCTTATCAAAATCGTTTCTTATGCTAAACCGTGAAGCTTAACTTGCTTTTGCTTGGTCAAACATTATCCATCCAGGGAAGCTTTTCTCTGGGTGAAATATCTGCAGAATCACTTGCAGTTTCACTGTGAGTGTAAAATCTTCACAAGCATGGTCAGTGTTCCATATACATTAGCTAGAAACATCTGCGCTGCATAAGCTTTTGGCAACTTTACAGCTAATTTATAAAAAGATTATTTTAGTCATCTTTTTTTTTCTGTTTTCAAAACAGCTTCTGTTATGAAAAATAAGAGAACACTGACGTCTATTAATCCTTTCATTTCCAAATAGATAGCATACCTTGGAACTCTCTGACCACGATTAGCTTTATAGTCATTTGCCAATTGTTTTTTTGGTAAGGAAGGGTACTCCATTTATTAACAGTGTTAATTCAAGACACGGAGTAGCTGCCCAATAATTCCTTATTCTGTTCTTCCCATCATGAGAACATTGCAAAGATAATCCATACCTAGATCTTCTGGGTTCTGTTGTAGTTGTATATAAGTTGTGAGGTTTCTTTGATAGACTCTAGGCTTAATTAAGTGTAATTTGAAAGGAAAGGGGTTACCACATAAATGGACATATAGGGCATATAACAAAGCCAATGCAACAGACAGACATTAATTACTGTATAACAGCAGGGACCCTCTGGGACAGGACAGTTCTAGAAGCAGCAACTATAAAGGGCAATTGCAAATAGGAAATGACAAAGCATGTTATACTCAATGCCAAGTGCAAGGGTCCTTCCATAGGTATACTAAATAAAACAGATTAATAGATATCTTGTTATATAAATATAACACCATATAATAACATTTGAATTATAAAAACAGATACAAATGATAGTCCTTTATTCAGGCCACGTGGGTAATGAAAATTCAATCTATTCATCCACCAGACCTCTAACTTTATATATTTATGACCATGTTTCTTAAGGTGCCTAGAGAGTGGTTCCCCAAATTGTGTAAATGTGGGAAATGTGTAACTTGGTAAATGCTAAACTCTTCTCATATACATTCTAGCAAGTGGATAAGCTATGTGTAACAATAGCTGTTGGTCTAGGGGGGCAGCGGGGATGCCCACACTCCTCTGGTACAGAGAAAAGTTCTGGTGCACGTTCTTTTATTTGACATCATTGCGTTTGGTGCAAAATTTAAATATTTAAAGGCGGCTGGTCCTTTTTCTCTTTGCTCAACGGTTTTGTCTTGTATAACTCCTGTGTGTGTCTCTTGTCTGAGTGTTTGACCTCTGCCTGGAAGATTGCTGCCTGTCCAGACCCTTTGCCTGTGAATTCACCTACTCTCCTTGTTTCTCCTGTGATTCGTTCTGGCTCCCTAGCAGGGGCGTAACTATAGAGGAAGCAGACCCTGCGGTTGCAGGGGGGCCCAGGAGTGTAGGGGGCCCAGCGAGACCCTAATTAATTAGCAATTTTAATATATCTTGGTAAAATAGGCCAACTTATAAATATTTTGGGGCCCTAAATTGAATTTGCTATGGGGTCCAGTAATAACTAGTTACGCCACTGTCCCTAGTTTGCCTACAACACTTGCCTTGATGCTCTTACAGTTCTGGGGGCATCCATGTAGCAGAGGGCTCCTCCTGATGTGAAAGGCAGCTGTTATAGGCAGAAGAGTGAACTCAGACCGGGATCTTGGCATTTGTTCTGGGTTTTAGGATAACGTGGGTAACACTACAAACATAATATTATACAGCAAGCCATTATTAAACTATTGTAGGCCCATTTACTTTGTTTTGTAGCACTGGAATACACTTATGGGTGAATATAATGAATGTCATACATGGTAAAAAAAAATTCAAAATTCAAAAATATTTTGAAGCATTTTGCAATGTAATATTATGCAATAGACTGACATTGAAAACATTATCTGCACATGGTGTTTTTAAGACCAGCTTGAATGTATTGGCAGAAAAAGCAAAAGTTCATTCAACTCTAAATTTCTAATACGACTTCTAATATGACTTCTAATACGCTCAAATTTTCCAAAAGAGGGGAACATTATTATGTTACACAAGTTTCAGTGATGTGAATTCAAACCAAATAAGTCTACATTTTTCAAATGATTTCCTTTTTTCTGCAATAATAAAACAGTAGCTTGGTCTTATTGGTAATTAAGTTGCATGAATCCATATTGGTGGCTTAAAGTAAGGCCATTTAATTTACGGGAAGATACCTTATCTGAAAACCCTCAGGTCCCAAGCATTCTAAATAATAGATCCCGTAACTGTATAACTATGTACGTGCATGTGTAAGATAATGGGTTCTTGTATTGTGTTTAGGAGGTCAACGTAATGAGGCACAACAGCCCTGTATCACATATCTTGATTCCCCTGGTGTTAGAGGGTACATTTGTTACCCTATCCCACATTATGCCCAAAGAATATTGCATAGTGCAATGCTCTGTGTACATTGTTATCTGTAATAAATGTTTTACTAGCCCTGATTATAGCCCTGACTCTAAAGTTGTGTGGAAAATGTATGAATTATTCTTGTCTGACCATAAGTAGTGATGGGCGAATTTGCGCCGTTTTGCTTCGCCGAAAAATTCGTGAATTTCGTTTTTGACGCTGGCGCCCGTTTTTGACTCGAATTTTCGCGGGCGTTCCGAGAATTTATTCGCTGGTGGCGAATCGCGCAAATTCGCAGCGAATTCGCGCCTGGCGAATAAATTCGCCCATCACTAACCATAAGGGGTAAATTTATCAAAGAGTGAAGTTCCGCCACTAGAGTGAAATTCCGCAGCTCTCAATTCATTTCTATGTGATTTTGAAAGGCGTATTTATCAATGGGTGAAAGTGAAAGTTCACCCTTTGATAAATACGCCTATAAAAATCCCATAGAAATGAATGGAGAGTGGCGGAATTTCACTCTAGTGGTGGAACTTCACTATTAACTTCACTCTTTGATAAATATACCCCTTAATATCTATTAATAAAAAAGACAAAGCACTATTCTGCCCAAAAGTATATTAAAATATGAAGACAGTATTTATCCAATAAGTGTTCAATCTTGACAGTTTTTTTAGCTTTATTTTCCTAGTTCACAAAGTACAGGCTTAGTATAAGCCAGATCCATTTATTAGAGCTCCTGTGGTGAAAATGCATATTAGCTGTCCTTAGTTATTTTAACTGGAAGGTGATTTAATAACAGCAAATCACAATAAGAACCTTGCAGGAGAAAACAAATCATGCAATAAAATGAATAAACAAAAAATTAACATATTCTTTGTTAAAAATGGGGTCGTTGGCTAAAGTCGGAGTGTGACTGCCTCACTATTAGAACTATTAGTCAGATCCAACAGGGCTGAAGGCCTAGTATTTATTGCCACACATATATCTTGCTACCACCATTAACCTTTGCTATGTAAAAATACAGCAGGAATGAAGTGCGATGAACGCTAATTTACTGATGCAAAATTGTTCAGACCAATAGCTTTTCCAGCCTTCCACACAACCAAAGGAGATAATTTTAACTTTAAATACTGGTTGCCAATGAATTAATATGTTTGTCAGGCATTCAAATTGAAAAAAAATACAGAGGCTTTGGAAGAAAGCTGTACCATGAATAGTTTCGTTTTCATATATGTAATGTGTCTTGTAACGGATGATAGACTTGAAAAATGACCAGAGGAAATCATAGTGATGAATATGAATTTTCTGATGCAATCTCATTGGTCACTTCTTGGTCTTTGTGATCTGATCATATGCAACTTGTCTAAACAATATCCCGGAAACAGGTGCAACTTTGTTATTTCTTATTTTTAGAGTCTATGAACCAATCATCAGTCCAAAGTGGTCAACTGTGATCCCAAATGACAGACAAAAGCTCGGTAGAGAGATCATCAGGCAGATCACGGAGGGGTATTTATATTAAAACTGACAGAGATGACCTACTGTCAAACTCCCTTGGTCCAGCTTACAAAATAACACATGGGGTGATTAGAGTTTTGGAGAACTTTTGACAACTTTGAGTTTTGGTGTTGTGCAGTGCCTAAACTTTCCACCTCTGCGGAGACTACAACAAATCCATCTAGTTTGTATTGTAGAACCATCTTGTGTAGCAAATAAAGCTTCTCTGGCGATTTCACACCTGCTTATCCCCCAACCCACAAGTGTATGTAAGGATATTAGTGTGTTTATTTTTGTGGAGCTACAACATTCAATCCTGTGGCACAGAGGGGTGCAGAATCTTGGCAGATGAACAGAACACTTTAGCAAGACTGGCTTCATCAGTGCCTCATAACCTCATAACTTTACCCCATAGTTCATCGACAATAATGTTATATGAGAAACTATAAGTAGAAGGCTGGCCAGCCAATAGTTTGTGTGTGCATATACAATTATATTATATATATATATATATATGATGGCTGCTAAATGATTTATACCGATAGATATTTTAGAATAGTTTAAAAGCAGGACTGGCAAACAAGAACAGAGCTGCCAATCTCTAGTAGAAATGATGCACCCAATAGCCACCCTTCTCCTAACAAAATAAACGGATAGTCATTTGGTGCAACAGCTACAGGTAGTCATGTTATACTGACTCTCACACTTTCACATTCACCCCCTGTCCCCACACTGAACCAGAGGTATATTCTCCTTACACACACACACACACACACAAATATTTGCCCTGTGCATGCTTATATTTATAAAGCTGAATAAGAGTGGTATACTTAGGGGCAGATTTACAAAATTCGAGTGAAGAATTCGAATGTAAAAAACTTCGAATTTCGAAGTATTTTTTGGGTACTTCGACCATCGAATTGGTTAAATTCGTTCGAATTCGAACGATTCGAACGATTCGAAGTAAAAATCGTTCGACTATTCGACCATTCGATAATCGAAGTACTGTCTCTTTAAAAAATACTTCGACCACCTACTTCGGTAGATAAAACCTACCGAAGTCAATGTTAGCCTATGGGGAAGGTCCCCATAGGCTTGCCTGTGATTTTTTGATCGAAGGATTTTCCTTCGATCGTTGGATTAAAATCCTTCGAATCGTTCGATTCGAAGGATTTAATCGTTCGATCGAACGAAAAATCCTTCGATCGATCGATCGCAGGATTTGCGCAAAATCGTTCGACTTCGATATTCGAAGTCGAACGATTTTAGTTCCCAGTCGAATATCGAGGGTTAATTAACCCTTGATATTTGACTCTTGATGAATCGGCCCCGTCATGTGCAAACAGTACAGCTTTTTAAATATGGCAAAATATGCAAATTGCGAATACTCTGCGTTTGAGTTACGCCACAACTTTGGTGTTGCGAAACCAAAACAGTTTTGCAAATTGCTAATTTAAGTTACTGTCATGCTATTTTCTCACACAACAACTTTGCACACTGGGGGCACTCACACAAACACCCGTCTCATTTCTGAAAATGTTTTCACAAGACGGGAAAGACGGGCACAGCAGTGCAATAGTTTAGCGTTCAGGAAAAAGCATGGGCAATATAACCATTTGCGAATAAATATGCGCTGCGTGAACTTTATAAATGATCCCCACAGAGTCAGCACTTGCTTAAACTCCATCATGGGGACTTGGGCACTTGGTCTTGCCCAGCTTGAGTGGAAATCTCCAGGGGAAGAAGGCACATCCCCCCCATACATCCATGCTCACATTATGATCTAGTTATAAACTGTTTGCATGTTAAGTTGAAGATCTTTTAGTTGTCTATTAAGTGGGTGAATGAGACATAGGAAAATAAGGGCAAGAAAAAGAAGAGAGGGCAAGGTGATGCAAGGAGTGGGAAGTTCAAGAGAAAAACAGGAAAACAGGGAGTCCTGTAAGCCATAATAAGATTTCTGTACTGGCTAGCAATCTTTTAAAAGATAAAATTCAGTATTCTATTTATGTTGTACAGGGGATTATATTGCACAATAACTACCTATGGCCCACACTCCCGAAACTCTGCTTTACACTAGGGGCTCTGAGATGCACACATGCATGGACTCGACTTCTACTTATCTTGGTCACTGTGTCCAGGCGTGTTGCAGGGGCTGCTGCCGCCTTAGGCCTACTCCTGCCTTTCTAAAATGCAAACAGTAGTGATGGGCAAATTTATTCACCAGGCGCGAATTCGCGGCGAATTTGCGTGATTCGCCACCGGCGAATAAATTTGCAAAACGGGCGTGAAAAGTCACTGGCGAAAATCTATTTTTTGGACACTGACGCATTTTCGCCAAAAAAACAGACGCAGGCGTCAAAAAAACGGACGCTGGCATTAAAAACGGACGCTGGCATCAAAAACGGATGCCGGCATCAAAAACGAGACGCCGGCGCTGTTTCTCAAATTTTTCGGCGAAGCGAAACGGCGCAAATTCGCCCATTACTAGTTAACAGCACTGAGCTGTGAGGGTTATCATCGGGGCTCCCTGTATATCTTTTAAATGAAAATAGATCATATAAACAATTAATATATCACCATATAGACTCTAGACCAAAATATAATATCTAATAAATTCTTTCAGGAGCATTTTTGATTTATAATTTTAAGCAGCAGCAAAAGAAGTAGAAATCCTAATTTAAATTCATCATGATAGCTGGAGACAAGTTTCCATGTTATGCCGTTTGATTACTCATCGATGGATTCATTAAAACTGTTATGTTGATTAACACATATCAAATATTTCAAGGGTGTGTATATCAGCCAGTGCGCTTTGAAGAATTTAATCTTTCAATAAAGACTTTGTTGCATTTTTTGCATATTAATTATGTAATTAAAAATGCTTATAGGAAAATGTTGAGCAATTGCAAATATGGTGAAACAATGTTCTGCATTAAATCTGAGGAGTAGTTCTGTGCGCCAGAGGCTTGGCAGTGTTTTATACCCAATGTCTAAAGGGAACAGTGAAGCCCCAATAAGCAGTGGAGAATTTAAACAGATTTATGTAAAGGCAGCTTTGCATTAAGAGAGGATGGACAGGCCTTTGTGCTCCATTCTGGAGTATAAAGACCTGCACTCTTAGGGGCAGATTAACTAAGGTTCGAATGGTAAATCCGAATATGAATTTTCAAAATTGTTTTGGTCAAAACTCACAAATTCAAATTTAAAATCACCAACTTGAATTGGAATTAGAATGTGAGATTTATCACACCTCGACCCTGGAAACAGTTTTAATTCGACTATTCTCCACCTCAAACCTGCCGAGTTCATGTAGAAGTCAATAGCAGAGGTGACTTGAAGTATTTGAAGATGTTAATAGTAGTGATGAGACAAGTATTGCCAAGTTTCACTTTGAAAATGACACCCCAATGTCGCTTGTCAAAAAATATTTGACTTGACTCCCAAACTTGACTCCCAAATTCAACTTTTTTCGGAGGAAAACTCGATTCGAATTAGATTCGGGTTTTCGGGTCGGGACTATTCACTCGAAAATTTAGACATTCAGATTTTTCATAAATAACGAATTCGAATTGTGAATGAAAATCGAAGGAAAATCGTAGGAAAAAGAACGGTGAAATGCATCTGGTAACTGCCCTGTGTGGCACTATGGGGGTTATATACTAAACCTCGATTTTTTCTGGTAAATGTTTTTTGGGGGAAAACTCATTTTTTAGTGGAAAAAAATGATTTTTTTGAGATTTATTATATCCTGAAGCTGCTAAAAGTCTGATTCCAAAAATCTGCCATCTCAAACCTGATTCCAGCGTATCAAATTGTATCAAGTTGCTGACTACCCACCATATCTTTCATGGAAGCTATGCATCAATAAACTTATTTTTGTGGCATTGCTCCATGGTTTGAGTCAACATCCCAAGCAAGTACTTGCACCCACAACACTGATATCAGTCTTCCAGCTAGGAAGGAAAATTTCTGAATTGGGATACATTTTATATTATTTTTATTAAATAAATAAATGCAAGTTCACACTTTCTACTTTAAAATGCAATGTTATTTTAAGACATCACCACTTTTCAAAATTAGCCATCAAGTTAACTAGGCAGAGATAAATATAACTGCGCTTCACTCTCAAACTGGAAGCCTTTCAACAACATCTGTCTGCGCTGAAAGGTGTCTTGAGACTCCCATAGCTGAACTGTCAGTTCCACATTCCTATTCTGGTTTTCCTGAGGCTACACTCTGCAGAAGGCAAAATGTATGATTTAGAGAAATAAAGCAAAGAGCAAATAGTGTACCCTTTGCTGACACTAAGGGAATATATTTTTACATTAGGTGTTAACTGGAAGTGAGTCACTGACTTCTGTCTCTTAATTAAAGCTTAGCTATTTTCACTTAAATTTATTATATAAAAAAGGCAGAAGGTGGGAGATTTGTACTTTTTACTCTGCCCAGACAGAATGTGCTAATTACTGTATGTATATATAATTTATATATATATGAACAATGCGCATTGACGCCTTAATTGATATTATATCATAATTAGACTTCATAATAAACTGATATAGCTGTCAGAAAAGTGCCAAGGTAGGAAGATAGTAAATTAACTTAAATGTCACATCAGGAAGAGGAAAGTTTCCAGAAAAATGCATGATGTAATCTTTGTAGCAAAGTTTCCGGTAATATTTCACATGTACTGCAGCTCTCAATTTAATTTCCAAGCACCCTGTTTTAAAGCTGTCTGTAGGGAGGTTTTGTCATAGGTGAGAACCCCACCAGGGGTAGGGTTGCCACCTTTTCATAAAATTTCCACCGGCCGTTGGTGGTGGTGGGAACAAAAGGGACGGGCTGTGACGTAAAAGGGGTGGGTGGTATGTGAAAAGGGGGTGGAGCCACATTGCATGATGGCCAGAAGGCAGAGAAAAGTTTTGAGTGGATTTTGGGGCGGGCCAAGGTTTTTTGTTTGGGGTATTACAAATTTACCAGCAGCTACATTGCCGGTAAATTTATAATAATGGCCCCGGCCTTGGCAGGTGTATTTACTGGCTAGCCCACCTAGCCGTGGGGTACAATAAAGCAGCATTTGTATGTAGAGGGTGAAAGAGAATACAATTCTGTATATGGAGATTCCGCCAGGAGCCCCCCTGACTTGGATGGATTCTGTTCTCAAGCTAGCCTTGGTCACCAGTACCCTGGCCTTGAGGCAGATCCACCTTCTTGGCTGCAAGGCCAGTTCTTTGTTTTTCTGTGCTGTGAAAAGATATGTCTATGCTCTTCCGCCGGTAACTCCCTTTTACATGCATATGTTCTCATGTCATATGTTCCCAAGTCAATAAAACTCTGTGATTCTAACCCACGGAGCTCGTCACAAATAAACTTTGTCTTTTACCACAACTGCTCTCCAGTTCCTGAAATTCCACAACAAAGGAAATAAAAGCTCTACTGAATTCATATTTATGGAGTTGCAGTATAAAGTATCTCCAATGGAGAAATCATGGCAGCCACATCCCTTTCGCCACTGAAAAGATTTAGATTTATAGATTGTTTAAATATATGAGATCAATGTGGTCTCTCCATCCAGGGAAACTTTGATCCTGTCTTAAAGGGACATTGCTCTTCTGAAAAGTAATACAATAATTCAAAGTGGTAGGTTTTACGTAAAGTGGTTACTTTAGTTGGTATCACAGAAATCTATGGCAGAGGAACAATAGAGAAAGTAAAGATTAAAAAAATCATACATTTTATTTAAAACATTGAAAAAGACTTGCAAGATTTTTTAATTCTGATTGATTGGTTTTGCCTATATCTGTCAAAAAAGGAGCACCCTTGTCTCAAACAATCCCTTTCACGTATTACGCAATAATTCCCAAAAATGTTACTTTTTTAAATTGAATTTATTCAATCTACAGTCTATATTTGTTAATTACATGGGCACCATGAGACTTTTTGAAGTAGGCTTAATTTTTTGACGCCCGTGAATTGATGCCTACGTCAAAACTCGCTTTCGCAAATTTTTCGGCGAATCGAAAAGGGACAAATTTGTCCATCACTAATGTTAAGTAATTGTGTATATATACAGGGCACAAATTACATCATTTAGTTGAATGTAAAGAGTGTAGAGTTGTGTGACACATGCACAAATTATTTGTAATACTAAGATCTTTCAGTAGGCTGTGTTATCTACCAATTTTCTCACATTTACAGGTGGTATTTTACTTTCTCTTCATCCATGTCTTGTTTAGTTTTTAAAATTCTTTTTAGGGTACTGACAGACCGTGAGAACTGGGAAAACGTATGCAGAGCTTAATTTTTCAAAAATGCCTGATGTTTCCTCACGAGGCAACCGTGGGGTGTCATGTGTGTTTTCCCATTGGTGATTTACATTTATTCCCAATGGGATAGCATTTTGGGGAGATTTGTTGCCTGCAGTTGAAAATCAATTAAAAAATCTACCAGGCAGCTGTTATCTTGTGTTAGGGAGCTGCTATCTGGTTACTTTCCCATCGTTCTGTTGTTAGAAAAACAGCAGCCTGCCAGAGATCATTTCTCTCCTAAAATGCAGGCGCAAGTCACATGACTTGGGGCAGCTGGGAAATTGACAATATGTCTAGCCCCATGTCAGATTTCAAAATTGAATATAAAAAAATCTGTTTGCTCTTTTGAGAAATGGATTTCAGTACAGAATTCTGCTGGAGCAGCACTATTAACTGATTCATTTTGAATTTTTTTTTCTTCCCATTATAGTATCCCTTTAAGCAAGAAAAAGGAGAATCATCATTCCATAATGAATGCTATAGCAAATTTTACCAGTCCCTATTCATGAGCTATGTGCATGGGGCGATAAGTATTAATATGTTGACTTTGGGATTTCTGTAGGATACTAAAAATGTAATTGGGATATGGATTCTAAAAAGTCAAGGAGAATGTCTCAACCAAATGACAATTGTTCCTTATACTGTACTGTATGTATACATGTTCAAAGGTTCCCTATCACATTATTCCTTTATACTTTATCTTCTACTACAGAGAATATACAAAAAAGATACTAAGCTATATATTTTCCCTTTTATAAAATAACAGATGCTCATTTAACTGCACATTGAATATTCAGTGGATTTTAACATTTCTGTATGTATTTTGATATGCTGCTGCTGTAAATAATATTCTAATTTCATTTACCATAGCACAGCTGAACAGATGGAAGATTTTGGTAAACATGGAATATCCAATAAAAAGATATATGTCTCCAGAAATGCTTGCTGTTGGCTATATCTTTTAGCAACTTTTAGACTCCCACTTCACAGCCATCAAAATACTCCACCCATTAAAGTGGCTGTTCACCTTTGAGTTAACTCTTGGCGATGTGATATTCTGAGACAGTTTGCAATTGGTTTGAATTTTTTATTTATTTGTGATTTTGAGTTATTTAGCCTTTTATTCAGCAGTTCTCCAGTTAGCAATTTCAGCGATCTGGTTGCTTAGGTCTAAATGACCCTAGCAACCATACATTGATTTGAATAACAAACTGGAATATGAATAGGAGAGAGGCCTTAATAGAAAGACAAGTAATACAAAGAAGCAATAACAATAGAGAGCATTTTTTTCTGATGTGGTTAGTGACCCCTTTTTGAAAGTTGGAACTGAATCAGAAGGAGAAGACAAATAATTAAAAACCTATAAAAAAAAAAGAAATAATGAAGACCACTGAAAAAGTTGCTTAGAATTGGCCATTCCATAACATAATAAAAGTTAACTTAAAGGTGAACAACCCCTTTAATTAATGTGCACAATGACCCCAAAAATCAATCTAGGAAGGAGGTAGGGTTGCCCTATAACTGTGTAGTTCAAGGTCTTGCAGGGGAATGTAATAAAAGTCGCAAAGAGCAAAACAATTCGCACCAATAAGACTAAAAATCCACATCTCGCAATGTAATATTGTTCCTTAAACTGTTATTGCATTGCGAATTTTAATTGCGCACTCATAAGAAGTGCTTGAAGGTGTCATAATCTTTTGGAGCAAACATAACGACTTTTTCAGTAAGAAGTAGTGATGGGCGAATTTGCGCCGTTTCGCTTCGGCGAAAAATTCGTGAAACAGCGCCAGCATCTCGTTTTTGGCGCCGGCGTCCGTTTTTTCGAAAAAAAAATTTTGACGCCGCCGAATTTTTGCCGCCAATTTTTGCCGCCAATTTTCGCGGGCGTTTCGCGAATTTATTCGCTGGCGGCGAAACGCGCAAATTCGCCGCAAATTCACGCCTGGCGAATAAATTCGCCCATCACTAGTAAGAAGTTTTATTACATTGACTGCGCATTGGCTCAAACTATAAAATTCGCAAACGGTCTTTCACTGTCGGCAGTGGTCACTAAACAGTTTCCGGGCTCGCAAAAGCTATATTAAATTCGCACAAAGCAAAATTTGTTCGCGCAAAGGCATAACTTTTCGAATTGCGAATAGTTTTTCTGTTAGCGATTTTTATTACATTCCCCCGTTAGACATTAAATTTAAATCTGTTGGCTCTCTTATAGGTTCCTGTTTTGTAGTTAGTTAATTAGGAATCAAGAAACAACTTGTTTATCAAACAGATCTCGGATCGTAGGAACTGGACACATAAGAACACGTGATGCACAGTCGACAGCCCCATAACTCTTTAACTTACAAAACACATCTTGAAAGGAAGAAATGATTTGAATACATACAGTATTTCACCCCTAATTGTTTGTTGTGGCTTAATTCTTTAATTAAGCACTATGTACAATTCCTTACAAATGCATCTGCTGTTCAGCTTGAGGATTCATTCCCTAGGAAAATGCAAATACTCTGAATTAAAATTGATAAAATATGCAGCAGTGGTGACTGACAAGACATTTGGAATTGTTTTACATTTATTTATGTTAATGGAAAAACAATTGCATTGCTTTATTATCAGCATTTCATGTTTTGTGGATCAATATTCTAATCTGCAGAAAAAACAACCCCACGAATGAACAGAGAAGCAACTCTCTTAATTAAGACTAAAGTAAATATTCATTTAGAGAACTAGAGTGTCTACTTATCAGCTGTATGTGCGCCACAAAGAATATCTGAATAGAAAGGGTTTAAAGAGAGAAATTTGCTTTTATCTTTTGTAGCTTTTATTAGCTTTAGCCCAAGAGTTTGATAATGGGATAAAGTTTTTTGTGTTGTATGGATAAAGTGTTCCGAAGTCATGTAAAGAAGCAAGAAATCCTCTCTTATCAGGCATGCCCTGGCACAACATCAGTGATATGACATGTGCCTAACATGGTGGCATTACCAATCTCTGCTTTCTCTGCCTCGGATGCAGAAGTTATATAGCTTTTTTTTCAAAATGAAAAGGATGAACTCTGGGAGTGGCCAGTGGTCAATAAAATTTCACATACTTTCAAAGGATAAATTATTTGTTTTGCGGTGAACTCTAAATTACTCTGAAGAGTAGTGATGAGCGAAATTTTTCACCAGCCGTGGATGAAATTCCACATTTCCCATCCTCAAATTTTTTTGTGAAACTGTTTGCCATGAAAAATTGGCCACAACAAAAAAGGCACAGAGACAGAAATGTCGCAGAGACAAAAATAGTCGCCATGAGAAAAAGTGCCTGTTGACTTTTATGCATTTGGACATAAAAAGTTGCCACAAGAAGAAACTCCCATTGAATTCAATGCGCAAGTTGTGCATAAAAATTTTTTGATGCCCATTGACTTCAATACATTTTGCAAATTTTTTGCCGTTTCGTGAAATTTGCTCAACACTACTGAAGAGTGAGAGGGGGCTGTGATATCAAACAGGCCAAAAGACATAGTACATAACATAGGACATGTTAACACAGCATAATGGAGAATGGAAGCCAAACTGAGATACACAGTCAATTATTAAAGTAATAGTAGGGTTTCACTTTAGCATTTATTTAAAGGGGACCCGACACCCAAAAAAAATTTCCAAATCCTATTTTATGACATTAGTCAAGCAAAATGAACTTTAATTACACTATATAAATTATTTGAATCTTTTTTCCTTCAGTCTGGGAATTCATAATTATAACAAGCAGGCAGGAGCCATTTTGTGGACACTGTTATTAAGACAAGTCTTGTATCATCTCAGAATCTTGTTTGTGCACCGGAATGGAGGACCCGATGTCCATCCCCATGTCCTGGCTACACAATTAAACGGTGAAGAGAACTGGGGGAATGTGGGGAGAGCAGTTATATCTAGGAAGTGCTGAATGGAAAGTGAAAGTAATTTTGCTGCCCCGCCTCTATGCCACTGGCATAGAGGAGGGGCAGACAATATTTGATTGACAGCTGAGATTTTTAAATGAGTTTACAACAGCTATGAATGCTTTAATAAAAAATAGAAATTGGATTTTATGTTTAATTTGAAAAGGACTTTTATTATACAGCTTTTTGTGTCTGGGTGACAGGTCCACTTTAATTTGAGGTTTTTGTTCTCCTCAAATTACCTCTTCATGTGAACTGAATCTAATATAGACCCTAATTTCATAAAGTTCCCATGAATTGCATCTTGGTCAAATGTCCATCAGTACTGAAACTTATATGCTCTTTACAAAATCATTGCTGGGGTTTTTCGGATCACACATTTTTTCGTGATTTGGATCTTCATATCTTAAGTCTACTAGAAAAAGGTAAAGGTACTGATATCTATTACAGAAGGAAGCACATGTCACTTGGAATAACTTTGCACATATCATAAATGGATACATTTAGGGGCACATTTACTATGGGTCGAATATCGAAGTTGAAGGATTTACCGCATTTACTTTGATCGAGCCTATTGGGACCTTCCCCATAGGCTTTCTAAGTAATTTCTGATCGAAGGAAAAATCTTTCGAAGGATTCGAAGGATTTTAATCCATCGATCGAACGATTTTCCTTCGATCAGAAATTACTTACAAAGCCTATGGGGAAGGTCCCCATAGGCTAACATTGGTGCTCAGTAGGTTTTAGGTGGCAAAGTAGGTAGTCAAAGTTTTTTTTTAAAGAGACAGTACTTCAACTATCTAATGGTCGAATAGTCTAACGATTTTTAGTTTGAATTGTTCGATTCGAAGTCATAGTCGAAGGTCGAAGTAGCCAATTCGATGGTCGAAGTAGCCAAAAAAAACCTTCGAATTTCAAAGTTTTTTTCATTCTAATCCTTCACTCGAGCTAAGTAAATGTGCCCCCACGGGTAGTATGAATAAATTGTAAATATTGGTAGATGCAAGAATATTCAACATCTTTGGTGAAATACACAAAAAAAATTGAGTTGTAAGAGGTAAGGTGGGAAAAAATTAGTAGTTAGTGAAAGGCACGTGTAAGGTTTATGTTACTTCGTTACATTGAAGTGGAAGGAGGAGGGTGTTTTTTTTAGGAATGGTATTGGCTCGTCTGAAAGGAAATGTTATAGCAGTATATGGTACATATCTTTCATCTCTTTTTGAAAACATTGTGAAAGCTTTTATTACTGATTTCTAAATAACTTTAAATAATTGTTTTATGTCTGCACCAAAAAAAGGGGGAGCCTGGGTGAAACGGAAATTTCAATATACTGTAACAAGCATAGTGACAAAGATTTTTGATTGATTTGATTGATTCTATCTTAGTTTGGATCAAGTACAAGGTACTGTTTTATTATTACAGAGAAAAAGGAAATGGGATTATTTGGATAAAATGGAGTCTATGGGTGAGCTTGCTGGGTTATTGGGTTTCTGGCTAATGGATCCCATACCTGTATTTGGATTCTTCCTTCTAACCATTCTAATGTGCATACTATATCATGTTAGCAGGATAAACATAGTGATGACACTGATTTTGTCAAGATTGTTGCATGGGGCTTATAAATCCCTGATGAGTTGTTTTGTTTTCCAAGATTTTCCTTGACAAAGACCCCAAAGTTTCTATATGTTGAATGATGACATCCCACTTTGCATCTGCATGCTACATTAGACTATTACATGGAAGCTACATTTTGTTTTGGGGTTTAGCATAATATAAATGTCATCTTTTCCACTCACATTTCAAGTACTTTTGCCCTTGAATTATGTGTTTTGAAGAAACATTCTTTAAACATCATAATTTTCTTTCTGAAAGTCTAATAGATTTATTCAACTGACTGCCAATCCAATAGATACATTCATTATCTTGGCTGAATTTATCCAGTATACCAGTACTACAATGACAAGGTTATTACTTTAAAGGAGAAAACAATAGGATCAGACAGCTATGTTTCTAGAGTTTCTATGGGAACCAGCAATGATATCACTTCATTGGCTGTTAGACTGGAGGGTGTGTTTAGTAATCTGATCTGAGAAGAACTGAGCATGCTCATGAGCCAACAGCCAAAGTAAATTCCAAGGGAAGGGGCAAAGTGGGTTAGAAGAGGTGAAGGATTTATACGTGATTAAAGAGATACTGTCACCAGAAATAAAACCTTTGTTACATTAATCATAGCATTGTGTTTGAATTTATATTATATTATAAAAGTGAAAACATTTATGTCAAACTTCTATATATCATTATTTTAGAAAAGTGCTGATTAATTTAAATAGCACAAGGCAAAGATTGTGTAATAAAATAAAGAACTTGTATTCTAATGGCTTTGGCTGTAGGCATACAGCAGAACGTGACCTGCTTAGACATACAAGTAACTTAAATTAATTTAAAGGAATTATCAGTCAGTCTCATTCACCAGCTGCACTTCAACTTACTGCAGATGAGCTTGTTTTAATTTGAAGAATCCAAATGCACTGTGTCCCTAAAGACCAGAACAAGTGTATCTCTAGTACAAATGTGCTCATTTCTATTCCATGCCGACATTTACATTTTTAGTCTTCATACATCACATCTCCTTAAAACAGCCTCTCCTTGTTGTCAGATAGAAATAAAGTGGAATCTGAAGAAAGAATGATTATATTTTTGTATCAGATGATGATGACAAGTCACAATGAATAAATTCATCTCTCTTCATTATTTATTTAGGCATGGTAGGACATAGTAAGTTTAAAGAGTAATGTGTATGTCTAATAACAGGCATAGGCTCAGACTATCTTGAAACTGGCAAGTGTCCATTTAGAGCTTCTTCAGTAATCTCATATTTTTTCTGCTCACTCAGCTCTTCTTATTGGATACCTACTATAAAGCAACTGAAAGGAGAAAGACACAAGAATGTTGGTAATATCATGTAGCCCCCAAAGGAATTTACAACAGTGTAACGGCTACACATTGCTAGGAAAAAGCATGACAAAGATGCTGAAGGAGTATTATACTTCAAAAAGGGGGGGGTGGTAGGGTATTAAGGGGCAGTAACAGAGACCATGGAGACAGAGGCCTGGGATTAGATTTGGGACATGTGGGAGGAGTGAGGGTCAGTAAAATATAGCAAAATGAAACTATTTAACAATGCATGATATATTCCAAGGCATGGACAATAACAATGATTATGATATAACGAGAGCAAACTTTTAATTTTGATTATGTCACTGCTAATAATCCGCATGGTAGAGATGAAATTCAGAAATTCTCTTCTGTTTCAGTAAGAATTGCCCTGATTCATACCAATCCCATGATGGTTAAGTAGCAACATGGATGAAAATTGCCCAAACTGGGTAACCAATAGCAACTACAAGAGGTCCTCTGCACTCAACCCATTATCAATATATTTAAGACAGACATTTTGTGCATACTGCTACTAAAAAATGCCTTACCCTTTAAACAACACAGGGATTGTTTGTCCATATATTGCAATATATTTAAGCTGGCCAACTACGTCAAAGTCATCCCATATCTGGCCAGTCCTACACTTAATTTTCATCTGATTCATTAAGAATTCAATTGCCTTGTTTGTTATAACCAATAGCAACCAATGAAACATGTTCTTCCTAATAACTGGTCCAGGTTGTCCAGAACTAACAGGTTGTTATTTAACTATCAAAGCAGGGCAAGTTTTCCTAAGTTACCCCACAAACACGCAAAACCACAGACTGGCACTTGAGAATATTTTTCAGTAAAACGTTGTTGAAGGTCCTACAGTGAGCTGCACTGATCTCTTTCTAAATCGATTTGGACATTTAGAGGTTTTCGTATGTTTTTTTAGAATTGTTTAAAGTTTAAAGAGGCATTCGGATTTTTTAGAGTTCAGCATAATTTTCTGTTTGTGCTTTTTTTATTCTGATATTTTAATATATGTCATGATATTCATAGTTTTAGTGATTGAGACTGTTGATAAATAGGCCCCTTTGGGGCAGATTTACAAAGAGTCGAATATCAAGGGTTAATTAACCCCCGATATTCGACTGCCGAATGTAAATCCTTCGACTTCGAATAGCGAATCGAAGGATTTACCGCAAATAGTTTGATCGAACGATCGAACCAAAAAATCGTTCGATTTGAAGGATTTTAATCCATCAATCGAACGATTTTTCTTTGACCTAAAAAACATTAGAAAGCCTATGGGGACCTTCCCCATAGGCTAACATTGAGGTTCGGTAGGTTTTAGGTGGCGAAGTAGGGGGTCGAAGTTTTTTTTAAAAAGACAGTACTTCGACTATCGAATGGTCGAATAGTCGAACGATTTTTAGTTCGAATCATTCTATTCGAAGTCGAAGTCGTAGTCGAAGGTCGAAGTAGCCAATTCGATGGTCGAAGTAGCCAAAAAA
Source organism: Xenopus laevis (assembly GCF_017654675.1). Lineage (NCBI taxonomy): Eukaryota > Metazoa > Chordata > Amphibia > Anura > Pipidae > Xenopus > Xenopus laevis. Next base: position 102,499,757 of record NC_054387.1, read on the forward strand.
AACATTAGAAACTCAAAGTTTTTTTTATTCTATTCCTTCACTCAAACTAAGTAAATGGGCTCCATAGTGTTCCTATTTTTGATCAAATGAAAAGCTTGCCATCTAAAACCTGGGCATGTTAAAAACTCATTTGAGGAAAAAACATTTTTTAAAATGTAATTTTATAGCAAGACAGAGCAATTAATTGTGGAATAATTCAGTGAGATCAGGAACTCACACGTTTTTTCTATAGTTGAATGCCCTGAACATGGTTGAGTAAGGTTAATAAATCCGCTCTTAGAGGCTATTTTTTATCTCAGTTTTTTCACTGCACTGTTTTGTATTTAGCCAAGTTTTTGGTTGTTTAATTCCTCTTCTTTTTCTGATGGTCTGGGGCATGAGCACCTGGATACCTACCTTGATGCATACCTACCTCATGTTTAAATATTTTGACAAGCTACCCCAATTATCATTTAAGGCAGATTTATCAACATTAAATCTCAACTTTTTAACACATTACAAGTTTAATTGTTTCAAAAATTGCAAATTCGAGTTTTTACAAGACTCAAATTATGTAATAAAAAATTGGTATATACAACTTGTGAGTTCATAAAGAAGTCAACTGGAGTTGGCTTAATATTATTTAAGCTATTTTTCAATTCAAGTTTTTGAGAAGAATTGAAATTTGACTCATTGACAATGATCCGTAGAATGTAATCTCACTTTGTTCAAGTTGGGGTTTTTTTTCATGTTTTTACACACAAGAGATTTTCGAGTTTTTCTTAATTAAAGAAAGCTCAAATTCAATATTTGATCGCCTCTAAATGTATTTAGATGCCTTTTTACTTTTAGCCCCCCCTCTGTTTATGTGTTTACTGTTGCAAATATACATTTTTCTCTGCATTTCTCACATGAGTAACCTGTGGGTTTTTATCTGGGGATATCGTATATATACGTAAGTATCATAAAACCTATTCCAAGGATATGATTATCCTAAGAGTTTCAATTTGGCAAAAAAAAAAGCTGCAGCCACACCTGGTATTAAGCTTCTATTCATCTTTGGGCTGAAATTATGCAAGAAGTTGTGCAGTAAGTTTTAATGTGTCATTTGTTTCGTTTCTTGACAGTTATGTAAAACAGACTACAGGTCACTTCTTATTAGCTAATTATCTTTCGTTTTGTGACACTGTGTTTTAAAATGGCTTTGAACATTGAATGTGTATGTCAATACAATTTGTAGCTCAAAAATAAATAATTTATAGCAAATTTATTGTTACTCTAAACACTTAACTGAGGATTTAATAAGCATATTAAGCAAAAGCTTAGAAAATACTTGCCAATACTGTTCATTATTAATGAGCATTTTTCGTTGCTATTAACAGGTGCCTTATACAAATGCATTCCAAAGGTTTCACCCCTAGTAATTCATGCAACAATATAACGTCTGGAGAATCCATTGTGGCTAAATTTTCGCATTAGCTCTTATGATGGACCTTTAGCTAGCTCACTCATGCATATGCAAAATTTAGCACCACATTTCATATAGAACAGACGTGGGGTAATCTCAATCTATTAAAAAGAATGGGAACATAAATGCCTTTAAAGTCACATATTAAATATATATATATATATATATATATATATACATATACATACACATACACTGTGGGGCACATTTACTAAGGGTCGAATATCGAGGGTTAATAAACCCTCGAATTCGACCCTCGAAGTAAAATCCTTCGAATTCGAATATCGAATTAGAAGGATTTTAGCGCAAATCCTACAATCGAATAAAAATCGTCAATCGTCGATCAAAAAAAGCTTAGAAAGTGATGGGGAAGGCCCCCATAGGCTAATATTGTACCTCGTAGGTTTAAACTGCCGAAGTATGTAGTCAAAGTTTTTTTTAAGGGGACAGTACTTCGACTATCGAATGGTCGATTAGTTGAACGATTTTTAGTCCAAACCGTTGGAATCGAAGTCTAAGGTTGTAGTAGCCTATTCGATGGTCGAAGTACCCAAAAAAGTATTTCGAAATTCGAAGTATTATTCATTCGAATCCTTCACTCGAGCTTTGTAAATGTGCCCCTACATATCAAAATATGCTTAATGCTATCAGAGCAGAAACAAGGTATTTAAATATTTACATTATTATATCAATGAATACATCTGAGGGGTTTAATATTATATAAGGAGCATATTTTGCTACAGTTCTTATTGCCTATAGCAACTAATCAGCAAGTAGCATTTACCAGTCACCTATTTAAACGCAAACACCTCATTGATTGCTATCGGTTACTTTGTATTTTGGCGTAATGTAATAAAAGATACTGCGGCTCATTTATCAACACCGGGCAAATTTGCCCATGGGCAGTTACCCATAGATTCACTTTTAAAAGTCAGCTGCAAGTAGAACAATGAATGCTACAATTTGTTTCCATGGGTTTACTGCCCGTGGCCAAATTTGCCCAGTGTTGATAAATGACCCCCAATATGTTTGGGGGAGCAGTAACTCATGGTATCCAATCAGAGGGCAGCATTTATTGGCCAAATGATCAAAAACATACATCTTATTGATTGTTATGGGATACTGCTCCTGGGCAAACAGTGTCTTTTATTATATATGGGGGTTTGTCCTTTTAAATACATATATAAGTAACTGTTTTACTGTGCTGATGTGCACACCACAGTGGTGGAATTGTTTATTTTACTCCCTGTTGTGAAATCTCTGCCACTTCAAAAGTTGCATCAAAAGCTGCATCTTTGCATATTTTGGATCTTTGCAGTTATGCAGCAGAGTGCATCTTTCAGGAGATGCCACTTCCAGCTCAAGGTTGCTTCTAAATAAATATTCACAAAGGTCTCCAGGGGGTGAAGAAGTCATCGCTGAACTTACCCTTTCCTGTATTTAGATGTACAGCTTCCCCTATGTTATCCACTGAAAACAAAATCAAATCAAAATAATTTAAGCAACATTATTGCCTATTCAAAAATCCATATTGCAGGAGTAATATGAAAAAATATACAGATAGTTACAAAGTGGCAGAAAAGATATAACCCTTTCTGGGTTAATTCTTAAATCATCGAAACAAAATTTATAATTTTGATACATATTTTTCAAAACTAAAATTTTCACTTTTTTTAATTAAAAAAACTAGAAAAGCCACCAAACCTGAATTATTTAAAAAAAACTCTGAAAAACTCAACCTCGTTAAAACATGAAAAAAAAAAACCTCAAATAGGGCTAAATCACATTATACCCATCATTTTCAATGATCGTGCCAATTTGTTATTGAAAACTAGAATTGAAAAATAGCTTGAAATAGCTTGAAAAACAACTACCATTAATTTCTTCATCAACTCACCAGCTTTTAGAAACTGAATTTTTTTATGAGTTTTTACGTTTTTCTGAGCTTAACAAATCTTGAATTTTCAAGTTTCTGAAACTCAAATTTGAATTCAAGATTTTTGCAGCAAAAAACCTTGAATTGCAAAATTGAATGTTAATAAATCTTCCCCTATGTGTTCATTTTACAATGAATTGTGTGTTGATGAGAAAGATATAGCTTCCTAAAGGTGGCCATAGACGCAAAGATCTGCTCGCCAAACGAGCGGATCTTTCCCCGATATGCCATTAACGAGCATGGCTATATCGGTGGTAATCTGATTGTTCGGCCGAACGATCCGATTACGATGCGCAATGGGCTCTGGCGGGATCGGTCGGGTCAAAATCAAACCTGACCGATCGACCAAACGACCGATCGAAAGCTGTCGGCAATCTCCACACACGATCCGAAAATCGTACGAATCCTCGATTCGTACGATAGGATCTGTGTGTCTATGGCCACCTTAAGGGGCCAGGGAAAGATGTGGAGCTTTAATAGCCCTTCCTATAATGATTATGCTGACACAGAACTCTGATTTAAGCTTTTATTTTCCAAACCAAAAACATTGCTTATTCAACCCTATTGCAACCACAGGTTTGTATTTAAGGACATCAGATATTGTAGATTCAGCTGTTTTGACACAAAAATAAGCTGACTTCATTGAGCGCCTGCACAAGCTATAAATGTAAAGCACTTCACCACAATATGTGGGGAAATATAAAAAGAGAAACAAAGAGGTGATAAAATAGGAATGAGTTTTTGCAAATCTGTACTAGAATTTTGTCATGTGTTTTTGTTTCACTGGAAAATGCCAATAGCATCACTTTTTGTTTTGTTATGCTGGAAAAGTGGTGGAGGGGGTGGGCTTGCTCTTAGAAAAAGTCCATTGAATTGACTTGTCCATGGCTTTGCAAACTTTTTGGTGAAGCAAAATGGACCAGTTTCATCACTAGTCATAAACCTTGCCCATGGAAAAAAAACGTTTTTGTGCTGGTAAAAATGCCCATTGACACAAAAGCATGTGCTGATATTTTGTGAAAACTGTTGCAGCAAAGTAAAATTAACAGTTTTGCTCATCAGTAGTCCTAACCCTCACCCATTAATAATGTAATATTTAGAGGAGTATATCTGATATACTGAGTTTTTGTTGCACAGAGGTGGAAGGAATCACAATGCAGAAAATGCATAGCAGATTCTGCAAATGGAACATTTTCTTTTCTGTACACATTCCTAACAAAATAATAAAAGAATATAAAGAATGATATGCAATGCAAAGAGTTACACATTAAGGGGCAGATTTACTAAGCTCGAGTGAATGGTTCGAATGTCAAAAAGTTCGAATTTCGAAGTAAATTTTTGGGTACTTCGACCATCGAATAGGCTATATTCGACCATTCGACTTCGATTCGAACGATTTGAAGTAAAAATCGTGTGACTATTTGACCATTCGATAATCGAAGTACTGTCTCTTTAAAAAAAACTTTGACTTCATACTTTTTTTTGGTTGAATAGAAATCCTTAGATTGATCGCTAAAAATCGTTCGAATCGCTCGTTTCGAAGGATTTAATTGTTTTTATTCGACCACATATTCGATATTCAAAGTTTTTTAATTCGATGGTCGAATTTCAAAGTTTTTTGTACTTCGAAATTCGATCCTTAGTAAATCTGCCCCTAGATCTGTTTGTTTCATCGGGCATGTGGCAAAGCTAACTTACCTAATTGTGCAGGAGTAGGGATGTAGCGAACTGTTCGCCCGCGAACTAGTTCGCGCGAACTTCGACCGTTCGCGTCCGCCGAATGTTCGCGAACGTTTGGGAACGTTCGCAGTTTGAGTTCGCGTTCGATCGTTCGACCATTCGACCATTCAAATTCCTTCGACCGCTAAAAATCGAACGATTGTAAGCATTCGATCCAATGAAAAGCATTCGATCTAATGGCTTCGATCGTTCGATTCGAATGAAAATCCTTCGATCGAACGATTAAAATCCTTCGATCATTCGAATCGAACGATTTTAGCGGTGTTCGAAGTTCGCGAACTGTTCGCATTTTTTGCCGGTGTTCGCGAACGGCGTTCGCGAACACCAAATCGGCAGTTCGCTACATCCCTATGCAGGAGAAATCATTCTAGAATCCTAAGTAACGCTCCTCATTAGTGATGGGCGAATTTGTGGCGTTTAGCTTCGCTGAAAAATTTGCGAATTTCCCGTGAAATTCATGAAACAGTGAAAAATTCGCAAAACGGCGACAGCGTCTCGTTTTTGATGCCAGCATCTCATTTTTGATGCCGGCGTACATTTTTGGATGCCGGCACACATTAGACGGCGAAAATGTGCCGGCGCCCAAAAAAAACCAAATGCTGGCGTCCATTTTTTTGATGCGGTTGCGGCAGTTTTGCAAATTTATTCGCCGGCGGTGAATCGCGCGAATTCACCGCAAATTCCCGCCTGCCATATAAGTTCGCCCATCTCTACTCCTCACTCCACAGAGACTGATGGGAATTAATAACAATGGAAAAATTGTTTGTAGAGAAGGTTTTATACCTTTTTTTAACAAAACTAATTTATAGGTTATTTTTGTTCAGGAGAAGATTCAAACACTTTCCCTACACGTCAGTATCATTTTAAGTGCCACTTTACTTCCATCAGACAAACATATCCACTGGGAAACAATTATGAGAAAACAGAAGCATTTTTAAACAATTATTGTTAGCGATTTAGAGAAATGCTTGGCATTCTGGGCACACTGCAAGACATTTCTTATACAACAGATGGCTATTTGGATTGCTACAGAAAAGTAGGAGTAGTCTGAGCAAGGTTGGAAAGGGGATAGATAAACTTGGAAACAGCTCAGAAGATTTGTTAAACCCCCCTCTTTATCATAGGAAATGAATATACTGCTTTTTGTGTGCAAAGTGTCTTGAATTTAGAATCCTAAAGAATGCTTGTTTGTTTGGCAGCAATGCAATAGCAGAATGGCAAAGGATCAGCAGTAATTAGAAATGTAATGGCCTGTTGATAAGAATAAAGCATATTTTAACAGTGGAACGCCTCTCTTATTTACATGATCGGTTTTAGACCCAATTTGGTGATGTTCTTTTAACAGATTGGACAGTGCTTTGCCTCTGATGACACATAACTGATATAAATGGAGTATTTTTTCTTTACTGCATTCTTATTTTCATCATTTGCATGAAAATAAGAATGCTGTGCCTGTAATTCATACCTTCCTTTCTGCCTTGGTGGTATATGTCTTCTTCATACATACAGCTTTAATATTGCATAAGAACTTTAGAGAATCTATCCAACTATCTGCAATGGAATCATAGTGAAAATACAATATATGCTTTGGAATACTTAATTTGAGGTCAAAATATTGGATTTGGTGTAAATTTAAGTTAACTTTAAGATAAACCACTCCGTTAAAAGGAAACTACATACATCAAAAGCAGTGGAACAGAAATCAATGACATTATGGTATGTCTTGTTGTGTCAGCTTCTTCTCCTATTCCTCATTCATCTGTGTGCCCTTGAGTTTTGTTTTGTGTGGTTTGTGATGGAGAAATAGAAAAAAAGTTTGGGATCTATTTATTGGAATGCCTGGGACCTGGGGTTTTCCAGATAAGGGGACTTTTCAGAATGTGGGATGCTGTGACTTAAAGGGATACTGTCATGGGAAAACATCTTTTTTTCAAAATGAATCAGTTAATAGTGCTGCAGACTTCTGCACTGAAATCCATTTTTCAAAAGAGCAAACAGATATATATTTTTTTATAGTTTTTATATTTAACTTTGAAATCTGACATGGGGCTAGACATATTGTCAGTTTCCCAGCTTCCCCCAGTCATATGACTTGTGCTCTGATAAACTTCAGTCACTCTTTACTGCTGTACTGCAATTTGGAGTGATATCACTCCCCTCCCTTTCCCACCCCCCCACCAGCCTAACAAAAGAACAATGGGAAGGTAACCAGATAGCAGCTCCCTAACACAAGATAACAGCTCCCTGGTAGATCTAAAAACAACACTCAATAGTAAAAGCCAAGTCCCACTGAGACTGATTTAGTTAGAAATAACAGCCTTCCAGAAAGTAGTTCCATCCTAGGGGTATATTTATCAAAGAGTGAAGTTAATAGTGAAGTTCCACCACTAGAGTGAAATTCCACCACTCTCCATTCATTTCTATGGGATTTTTATAGGCGTATTTATCAAAGGGTGAACTTTCACTTTCACCCATTGATAAATACGCCTTTCAAAATCCCATAGAAATGAATGGAGAGCTGTGGAATTTCACTCTAGTGGCGGAACTTCCCTCTTTGATAAATTTACCCCCTAAAGTGCAGGCACACGTCACATGACTGGGGGCAGCTGGGAAAATGACAATATGTCTAGTCCCATGTCAGATTTCAAAATTGAATATAAAAAAATCTGTTTGCTCTTTTGAGAATTGAATTTCAGTGCAGAATTCTGCTGGAGTAGCACTATCAACTGATGCGTTTTGAAAAAAACATGTTTTCCCATGACAAGATCCCTTTAAATAAATGCCTTTAAAGAGAATGCCTAAATAAAAAGGGATTTCTAAAAAGTGGTAGTAACAATACATTTGTAGCCTTACAGAGCATTTGTATTTTTAGCTGAGGTCAGGGACCCCAATATGAAAGCTGGAAACAGTCAGAAGAAAATGGGAAATAATTCAAAAACTATAAAAAAGAATAAATAGAGATCAATTGAAAAGTTGTTTAGAATTCGCTATTCTATAATATACTAAGGGTTAAACACAACTCTTAAAGGAGAAGGAAAGGTTAAAACTAAGTAAGCCTTATCAGAAAGGTCCATCTAAATATACCAGTAAACCCCCAAAGTAGTGCTGCTCTGAGTCCCCTGTCAAAAGAAACATCACATTTCTTTCCTTCTATTGTGTACTCATGGGCTTCTGTATCAGACTTCCTGCCTTCATCTTAAACCTCCTTGCCCTGGGCAAGAGCATGCTCAGTTTGCTCCTCTCCCCCCACCCCTCCCTTCTCTACTGTAATCTGAGCCCAGAGCAGGGAGAGACTCAGGCAGGAAGTGATGTCACACCATGTTAATACTCCAGCTCCTATCCTAAACAAACAGAGAGTTTCTAGAGCTTTTTACTCAGGTATGGTAAAACATTCTACAGAATAAATATAGCATTCTAGCTTGCACTATTGCAGCTAATCTATTGGCAATAAAATGCCTCCGTAGCTTTCCTTCTCCTTTAAGCCTATGTTTTTCTGTGTTTTCTAATTGATAATAAAATCAAGTTTGAGTGACTGTTGTGTCCATATTGTACTATGTATAAAGCATGTTTATCTATATGGAAAGATTATGTAAGCATAGAAGAGGGCAAAATCAAATCACATTAGTATGAACTTGTGTAATAAGAGCAGGGTGTTGGGGTTATAGGTTAAAAAACTGGTATTGGTTAAATGGTTGATTATTTACAGCATATAATCAGATGCAAAGGCAATTGGCTATGCAAAATCATTTCCCAGATAAAACCAGATGAGTTCAGTTTGCCAAGTTTCACTCTGAGAATTTAGTTAATTTGATCATTTTATTGAGACCATTGGCAGCTCAGCGCCATAATACAGTTGCCACTTTACTGTTATCAGAATGACATCTTTGTCCCCCAACTTACCCTACATGTGTCTTCCTGAAGAACATCATAGCATTTTTTTGTTCAAGCCCCCCTCTCCCATTTTTGAATTACATTTTTTAAAATATTTCAAAGAAAACTCGGTATATTTTCTTACTTGATATTTGCATGCTCGCAGTGTCTCAGCTGTACCTCATCTGGGTGCCTAGTAAATCTGTGCAATACTTTTTGTTGTATAGTGTATGAGTTTCTTTCAGAGCTTTGTACTGGGATCACTGGTTGCACGATGTTTTGTATTTGTTTTGTTATTTTCCAATAGATTCTTGTACTTTCATCCAACTCATAAATTACTTTACTGACTGCTGCATCTCAGCTTTGTTTCAGTATTTTGGCAGTAAACCCAAGATGGATGGCTTCGCTTGCTGAAAGCGTTTGAATATATGCATTAGAAATTACACAGGACAGTGTTTCTGAATACAAAATAGTGATGTGTAGACAGCAACAACTCACAGAAAGAATAATTCTATCTGACAATTCATTTTCCATGCGCCCATATTTAACGTGCCACGCATCCTCATTTTGGAATTGATATTAACACTTCACAAAAGCTTGCTTCATAATCAGTTAGCCAAATGAAAAATAATATATACTACCAGCATATATACTGCAATACAATGTGGCTTCTGCATATATGTATTGTTTAATGTTTTCATTATTTTTCTTGCAATTATAAATTTTTTCATATGCATATTCTGTTTCCTCCTCTCATGAAAGCTTATGTCTAAATCCAGGTATGGGACCTGTTATCCAGAATGCTCGAAACCTGGGGTTTTCTATAATATGGATCTTGATGCTTTGAGTCTACTAAAAAATATATTTCAACATTAAACAAAACTAATAGGATATTTTTAGTTCCAATAAGGATTAATTATATCTTTGTTTGGATGAAGTACAAGGTACTGTTTTATTATTACAGAGAAAAAGGAAATCATTTTTAATTATGTGAATTATTTCTTATAGTGGAGTCTATGGGAAATGGCCTTCCCATATTTTGGATCTTTCTAGATAACAGGTTTCTGGATAACATATCATATACCAGTGGTACAAAGACTATTGAGCTACAATAACACTCTGCAGTGCACACGAGTGGACTTATTTATCAGAATTTGAATTTATGAAACAATAGGGTTTTTTTTTTTAAATTGGAATAAACTGTAATGTTTTAACCTCTCCAAATGAAAACCCAGCATCCATACACACCCCACTCCCTACTTTCACATAAATTCTATATACCCATACCTATACTAACTATAGAGTTTAGTATCACAATAGCCTTTGATATTATGTCTGTCCAAAAAATCATCCAAGTCATTCTTAAAGGCATTAACTGAATCAGCCATCACAACATCACCCGGCAGTGCATTCCACAACCTCACTGTCCTGACTGTGAAGAACCCTCTACGTTGCTTCAAATAAAAGTTCTTCTAGTCTAAAGAGGTGGCCTCTGGTACGGTGATCCACTTTATGGGTAAAAAGGTCCCCTGCTATTTGTCTGTAATGTCCTCTAATGTACTTGTAAAGTGTAATCATGTCCCCTCGCAAGCGCCTTTTTTCCAGAGAAAACAACCCCAACCTTGACAGTCTACCCTCATAATTTAAGTCTTCCATCCCTCTAACCAGTTTAGTTGCACTTAGTCTCTGCACTCTCTCCAGCTCATTTATATCCCTCTTAAGGATTGGAGTCCAAAACTGCACTGCATACTCCAGATGAGGCCTCACCAGGGACCTATAAAGAGGCATAATTATGTTTTCATCCCTTCAGTTAATGCCCTTTTTTATGCAAGACAGAACTTTATTTGCTTTAGTAGCCACAGAATGACACTGCCCAGAATTAGACAATTTGTTATCTACAAAGACCCCTAGATCCTTCTCATTTAAGGAAACTCCCAACACACTGCCATTTAGTGTATAACTTGCATTTATATTATTTTTGCCAAAGTGCATAACCTTGCATTTATCAACATTGAACCTCGTTTTCCAGTTTGCTGCCCAGTGTCCCAACTTAGACAAATCACTCTGTAAAGTGGCAGCATCCTGCATGGAATGTTAGACAAACATGAGCCAGACAGGAAGACAGTGATGTGAAATGTGAGAAAAATATTGCGTCCATTTTTTTGCACTCAAAATTGAGGGCTATGGATTCATAAATATGGGCATTATTGATTTACTTTTAATAATTTAATAATTGCTCCTAGATTTTCTGATTGACAATGAAAGTTATAAAAGAGCAGATTTAGTGTATCCGTTCTCCATCAAAGCAGCTAATTAGCACAAAGTCTGTGGAGCTGCCTCTGATTAGAACAAATCCAGCATCTCCGTGATAACATGGTTGCTGTGATTAACAAGATCAGAAAGGAAAACACGAGTATAAGGATCATTTCTCAGCTTTCGGAAGATGCTGACAAATTTTAAATCATGGTGCATGGTGTATACTGTGTGACCTTTACTGTTTGAAAAATGAATTATTGTTTATCTTCTTTTGACTTGTTGCCATCTTGTTGTCAGAATGCTTTGGAAGCAATTATACAAAATGAGTTTGGGGTTTATTTGGTTTTAAGGACTGAAATATTATATAATATTGCAGTTTAAACGTAATGCTCCGAACAACATGTCTTACAGTATATAGGATGTAGATGGTCTAGGATCCAAGACTTCTCTTGGTAATGAACCAAGGTGAGGAACCTTACCTTTAGAAAGAACACAATTAAAACCCCTGTAGATCTTACCAGACATATATGACATAATCAAGGAACTTTTGCAATAATGTAAATACAGCACAGCTTTCTGTACAAGTAATCTCTTAGTCCCAGTTTACCTTTCAGTCCTTTTCTGGCATACCTAGTGATAGGGCACATAGGACATCTTGACCACCACAGTTATTTTGCAGAGAATAGCAGTGATCAGAGCTCCTCAAATAGGGAAAATTCCTGTATAGGACGGAATACAAAATACAATAAATAGGGATACAATGACAAACTCCACTTTCAAACTTTCTGGGCATGGAAGTTAGCCTCAAAAATGAGGCTTGTAACGCAAAGAATTCTAAACTGAGGCTTATAACAGACCATTCTCTAAATTGAAAACCACTTAGTACAAAAATGTGACTTTATTCTAAATATCCATAATAAATAAATAAAATATAAATAAAGTCCATGTCTGTAAAGTTCAATTATGCCTCCCAAGTGATGATCTTTCTCAAAAGGTACTCTGGTGCCTAAACTCAGACTTTAGTGACCATAATAATAAAGAAAACTAAGAAAGATTACATTACAATTGGGGTGGCTACTGTATGTCTTATTCTCATTCAGCTATCCCAAACCAGTTATCAATAATTGTAAAAAATTAAAATATTTACAGTGTGCCCACACAGGGACCATGCAGGGAAAGGGCACAACAAGGCACACAAATACTTGCTTAATAATGTTCCTATAGAGGAAGCTGACCCCGTGGTCTGGGCCCCTCTGCAACTGTGGGGTCTGCTTCCTCTATAGTTACACCACTGATTATATATATCACAGCCCTTGCCATGCCAAAAACAAACCAAATGCCAGGCGCCACAGCAGGCACCTAAAGTTAACTTTAAGAACTTGCATCAAATGGCATAACCACACCAAAACAATAACATAGGAGATAGCCAGTGCAATAAGCAAATAAAAATAGGGCAAGTGATGAGAAATTGTCAGCTACATTCCTCAAAAAGTCAGGGACTGTGAAGTGGCCACATGGAATGCTGGTACCTAATGTAATAATAGGGTGGGTGGGGGATCGCTCCAACATTCTGGGTGACCACTCAGCTCAGAAGGTGGCAGGGTAAGGCACCGCTAAGCTTAAATACCAGACTCTCTCCCTGGTAAATGCATATTTCTCTTATTTTTCCTATAACTGGATGTTGATTTGTCCCACTTTCATATATGGAAAACCATGCTTACATGACATCCAGTTATGTAAGCATGGTTTTCCATTTATGAAAGTGGGACCAATCAAATGTTAAAGCAAATCATAGGGGCTTCAACCCAAAACATCTGAAAACTTCTGCCTTCTGCCTGGGTGTAAGCTCTCTATACTCTTGCTTATTCTTTTGATAGGATATGGCTCCAGGTATAAAATGGCTTTTCATAAGCAGCGGCACTTTCAGTTTTGTATTATTGCTGTAGAACTGTCTTTCTCTTACTGTTTACGTGTCTCATAACATATCAATTAATTTTTAGCTATTTGATTTTCGTAACAGAAATATGAAAAAATATGCAAAATTAATGTGCAGAATTCAATTTTCAGAAGTGCAAATTACATCATATAATAAAATTCCAACATTAATCGGTTCCTTTCATTCTATATGCACAGCTAGAGGGTAGTCTGGTGAATTTACATAAATAAGCAGAATGACTTTTAAATGTTTTTTGTTCAATTTAATTTTAGAAGAGCTGGGTGTAAATTGATTTCATAGTTTTTTAAAGGTAAGTTTTATTGTTTTATCAACACAAAACAACCCAAAACAGAAAATAATAGACATTTTTCAGTTGTGATTGGTTATAATAGTTACAATTTATGTTGGTGTAGATACAGCCTATAGCGATTTTCATAGTATTATGCTTACGGTGTAGGGATAAATACCTCTATGCTTCTTTCATCTCTCCTGTTATTCTAACTCCAGGTGGCCATGCAGGCCCTATCTATCTCCTCAAAGTTCTTTGCCCGCTGTCATTTTAGCCAGTGGCAATCCGCTCTCTTAAAGCAGATCAGTGGTGAGCACAACTTTCCCTTGTTTGTTATAGTTATACAGGAGCAGTGACCAGCTCCATGTTGTAGCTCCCACCCTTCCCAGCTATAGTCAGGTGATCCCACTGGTGTCTAATAAAAGGGCAGCCAAGTTTGGGAGTTTTACTTTGAAAGCAGCTAGTAAGTTGCAGGTAAAACTTAGTCCCTTTGTAAAATGTATAATGAAGCAATAGAATTCTTAATGAATCAGATGAAAATTAAGCATAGGACTGGCCAGATATGGGATGACTTTGACGTAGTTGGTCAGCTTAAATATATTGCAATATATGGACAAACAATCCCTGTTCTTGTGAAGCTATGTCATTTCTTCATATTACTTTCTATATACAGTTTACATCTCACTAATATCTGTTTTTATATACAGTATTGTGCACAGTAACCGGAAATGCCTCACAGGGAAAGTACATTTTTCCCATACAGAGCAGATGTGGAGAACAACAGGGGCTGAAAATCAGTATAAGTGTCAGAATGAATTAGACATCACCTGTGAAAAGAGGTGGGGCTGTAGGTGAGCTCTAAGTCCAAGAAGTAGGAGAGGTGTAGCTTTGTCAGTTTAAAAGAATACATCAGACAGGCATACATCTAAAAATAAAATGCTTTGCACACCACTAAGTTTTTGATACAACATTTTTGAAAAGACAGGCAACATTTTGAGTAAAGCCATAAAAACTATTTGTTTCCCAATTACATTTTAAAATAAAAAAACACTCCCACCCTGCCCCATCTAGCTATAAACCCTGTCCAAATAATAAATTTATGTTGACTGATACTGTCTGTAAGCAGTTCTTCCAGAAGTTGCCCAGACTAAAGACACAGGGAGTTGCAATAAAACAGAAACGTATTTATTAATGTTGGTCTGACTTCACACCGTCACAGACAGGCACACTCCAACAGGGCATACATTTACAGTACAAAGCATCCAGAATAATTGCACAGTTAGGTTGGTTACCCAAATACACGTCATTGTTCCTCCAGTGTTCTCTCCCATCTGTACTATCAACCTGCTGCATCTTGCTAGGTGCTTATCAGGTGCTTTCCAGTGGGACTCCAAAATCTTTCACCGGCTTCCTTCCAGTGCCCTAACTAACCACTCTAATCCTGACTGGTGGAGTCACTATACCCACTTACTCCTTGTTGGGGTTACAGCTGCCCATGCTAAGTATCCTATCTCGCCTTACACCACTATAGTGTGCTATTACACCTCATATCACTATAGTGTGCTATTATTAAGCCCATATGCAAAGGCAACGTTTCGAGCCCAACCGGCCCTTTATCAAGCCCCTGTGTTACATCATAAAACCACCTTTTATAATAAAATTAGGGTGTGTGGCTATACATCCCACCTCCTAATTAGTGACATCATAGTAAGTGCTATTTTGCATATAAAAACATGCGTCTCATGCTGTGTTATCATGACATATTGTCCATTCTCTTGTGAATCCAGTGATAAAAATTTCTCAATATTAAAAATTGAAGAAATTACAAAAGTGAAAAAGAAAAAGAAAGTGTTCAATTGTTGTGCCATAAGTTCATTTCCATCAAAGCTTGTAAAAAGTCCATTAGTGCACTCTTATATCAATAATAAAAACTCGATGTGTAAATTCGCTTAATGTATCCATTATTTGTGTCCAATCTTGTATCCAAAAATCGTGTCCATCACATCCTTATTATAAAAATTAGTAACATTCTAAAACATTTTGAAACTTCTGTTGCATAAGCATATGTGGTAATATTAACCATTCAATAACATTAATCTTTAGTATCATTTGAAAGATAATGATCCAGCATACCTGAGTTGCCTCAAATGACTCACTCTGCACATCGTACTCAGTACTTTTCTGAGACATCTGTGATATGCGAGATGTTTTTTAGCACTCAAGGTATTCTAGCGGATCTTTAATGACCTAAGAGAAAAAAGATATAATTTAATAAAATATAATTTGAAAGGCATCAAAGCATGTAACATCTATGCATATACATATACACATCTCAGGACATCAATAATTACCTAGAATATAAACTGTGATGGGGTATATTCCCTATTTAATCCGCGGGGCCAAATCGTGTCCAGTTTTTGTATCCACATCATTTCAAGCTTTTTTAACATAAGGAGTCTATTGGATACAAGATTGGACACAAATAATGGATACATTAAGCGAATTTACACATCGAGTTTTTATTATTGATATAAGAGTGCACTAATGGACTTTTTACAAGCTTTGATGGAAATGAACTTATGGCACAACAATTGAACACTTTCTTTTTCTTTTTCACTTTTGTAATTTCTTCAATTTTTAATATTGAGAAATTTTTATCACTGGATTCACAAGAGAATGGACAATATGTCATGATAACACAGCATGAGACGCATGTTTTTATATGCAAAATAGCACTTACTATGATGTCACTAATTAGGAGGTGGGATGTATAGCCACACCCCCTAATTTTATTATAAAAGGTGGTTTTATGATGTAACACAGGGGCTTGATAAAGGGCCGGTTGGGCTCGAAACGTTGCCTTTGCATATGGGCTTAATAAAAGTTTGAATTTTTATATATTACTTCAATTGGATCCGGTGTGCTGCTGTTTTTTCCTTGAATGATATTTTGGCCCAAGGACGGGAGTGGGTCTCACAGTTCAGCACCTGGCACTGCGAAAGCGGACATTGGAGGGGTGAGCACTCTAATTTTGTGATTGATTATAGTGTGCTATTACACATGATTGGCCTCTCACTAGCTAAATTTGGTACCTCCACTGCTTTAGTGACTTCCTGAGTGCCACCTCTTCCTGTGACACATCCCCTATTTCCTGAGAACCTCCCCTTTTTATAACATTCTAGTCTCCACCCTCAACTCTTATGCAATTAGTTGTACTCCCTATAAATGCTTCTACACTGTAATTAAACCTATTAACTTGTTGGCTCCATCTAATGGGCAAACTAATTATATAGTAACCATTAACTTAACGATTCACATTTTACCCCCTTTAAATGTCTTTAATGTACTTTGTGGTTTCACCCATGTATAATAGGCCGCACTGGCACTTGATAACCCCTTTTATTCTGAGTTGTTGTTTTTGTGGCAGCATCTCAGTCATTCTAATAAGTAAAAGACAATCTAGTTATACCTTTAATTAAACTGGCCTGGAAGAACCTATTTCCTGTTAATTATGTTGCCTCATTATGTTTAATCCTGATTAATGATACAAGTAATATTGTTTATTAGCTAGGCAAAGAATTGCAATCCATGCAAAGTAACACTTCTATAAAAAAATGCATTTATCCCAGTTAGCAGAGCTGGTAATACAGAACAGAACAACAATAAAATAACAAAACTCCACAGTAGTTGATATTATACCTTTATACCTTTAGGTTTTCGCTTGCTAATGCTAAATATATGAAGTTTTAAGCAATTTGAAAAAGGTCAAATAATTTGATTGTTCCCATTTAAGAAAGTTCAGTGAAATGTAGATATGGTATGCAGTTGCATAGTAACAATTTAATTTATGCATAGTGGCATAAATTAAATGCTCAACCTGTGTACAATTAATAGTACTTGTGCAGAAAATGTACAGTATTAAATGAATTGTTGGTTTATACAAAGTGATCATACCATAAGCCCCTGCAATGTAAACAATGTCCACTTGATATGTATTTTATCATAGCTGAGATTCTGCATTCTTTTATTTAATATAGATTTCACCTTTTGTACAAATAAGTGCACAGTGGGGGCCATTTATCAACACTGGGCAAATTTGCCCATGGGCAGTAACTCATGGCAACCAATCAAATTGCTGCATTCATTGTTCTACTTGCAGCTGGCTTCAAAAAGCTAATCACTGATTGGTTGCTATAGGTAACTGCCCATGGGCATTTATCTCAGTGACTGGTCAAAGAAGAGATACAAAAGAGGGGGCAGATAGACAAATATTGAGATGAAATTGAAAACCAAAACTGAATATATTAGCTATGCCTAACGAAGTAGAAGAACGCTAATGTTCTGATTCATGCCTTATTGGTAGTCGTTATAAGGGTTGAAGTCAGTTTTGAGGAATAAAGAAATATATCAACATCACTTTTAAAAAAAAAATACTGATTAATGCTGTTTGCCATAGTTTGGGGCACATGAACAATAATTATGATTTAGGTTCACTTCTTTATCTGGTTACAGAAACCCCACATTACCATTTTGATAGAAAAATGGAAACGGAGTCTGAGAAGAGCGATTGAAAATTATATATGTCTCTAATAATATAGTGCAGATGCTGCCAAATATTTATTCTAAGAGAGGACTTTTTCTGTGAAGATATTATAAGGGAGAATCCCACTGTGAAGAATGCAGAGTTCTGAAGTTTGCTGACTACTCAAAATCCCTCAAAGGATTTATAGGCTTGTCCTGCAAAGGCGCAAACCCATCACATTACAAATTTTACAGAAAACATTCAAAAATAAAGAAAATGTCAAAGGTATACTTCTGTATAGACAAGCTTTGTAAATTTGTAAAAATGGAAAACATTTTGTAGAGATAAGATTGACTTTCCGACAGGTAAAGTATACAACGTAGGGACCAACCCAACTAAAAACCTAAGTACAAAACATACTGTTTCCAGTGGATCAGATTTTGGTTCAGACACATCGGACAGTGAGACGAGTGACACACCGACAACGAACACAAGGGGTGAAAGACAGAATAGAAATTTTTTCAGGGATAGAAACCCAAGAAATACCCCTTCCTCCTCTTTTTTAGGGGTACCCCATAAGGGATCTGGGAACAAAGAGAGACTAAGAGACAGACAGAAATGGGGCTTCCGAATAAACAAATAAGTAACACTGACGCCTTACAAACTTTTAAGTTATCCACACACACGCTTGATAAATACCAACAAAGAGCACTTCAAAAAGGGTTATCATTTGCAACAACTGATACATTTAAATTATTTAATTGGATTAAAGATTTACATCTGTGTGTTAGGAAACTGTTGTTACATAAACACCTTGCTAAAGTTTTCAAACAATCAGAATGGTCTTGTGAAGAACCCAGAGCTTTAGAAGACCTGTCAGTTGTTGGATGGAAATGACACCGATATCGATCAGATCAGGGGTCCATTCACTACATTTAAATCTAAAAGTATTTTCACTCCCCCTGGTTCACTGTGTCCTAAGGTGGATGTGTGTATAGGGACATGTATACATGACCTCAGACATCTGTACAACAGTACCAGCTCTAAATCATGCACTGATAACTATTTATCTTGGAAGGAGAGACAAGGTTCGAAACAGTTGCAACATATAATAAGGAGATTATGATCAAACCTAGAGATAAGGGTGGCAACATTGTCATCCATGACAGAAGTGCGTATGTGAAAGAATGTATATGAGGCAACTTAGTGATAAAAGTTGCTATATACAGTTACAAAAGACCCCACTAGAGACTTTCAAGCAATATTTTCTCCAATTTTGAAGACAGGGTTATATAAGATGGTGATCAACAAAGACGAATTTGACTTTATGACATGAAATCACCAGTCATACTTACTTTTTACACCATCCCCAAAATCTCCCAATCTCCACCAGGGCGTCCCATTGTCTCAGGTATTGGCAGTTTGATTGAACCCTCCAGTAAATACATTGATGAGATTTTAAAACCGTTTGTAAATTGCCTACCATCTTTTATACAAGACACCACAGATGCATCACCTTAGGCACAGACCAATATTTAGATGTGGAATCTTTATACACTAGCTTTCCACACAAAGTCGGTCTGACTGCCGTTAGAGATACTCTCATGCAATGAGGACAACAATTCATAGAACAAGAGTCAAGTCAAGAGTGATCATTTCATCCATATACGTTTGTACAGTACACAATGAAACAAAACGACGTTCCTCTAGGACCATGGTGCTACACACAACATAGAAATACCGGACAACAGACAAAAAGTGCAAGTGCAAAAATATGCAACTCCTGCAAGACAGGACAGCACAGTGCAGGGACAGGACAAGACAGTGCACACTCAGTAGATGTAATATGTTAAGTAAATAATGCATGATGGGTGTATCATTGTGATATGATAGTAGTAAGAACATGATAAAGAACAGGATAAAGTGCAGATGTGCTCATAGAGAACAATTGTATCCAATGGCTATTTATTTATACAATTGAATACAGTGGCTGTGTAACGTTGTGGTATATAGTAAGGTCAGATGGAGTGTGTGAGAAGGATCTTTCCGGTCCCTGAGTATTCAGGAGCCTTATGGCTTGGGGGAAGAAACTGTTAACTGTAATGAGGGCCCTAATGCTTCGGTACCTTTTTCCAGATGGCAGGAGTGTGAACAATGAGTGTGAAGGGTGTGTTGGATCAGCCACAATGATGGTGGCTTTTACAGATGCAGCAAGTGGTGTAAATGTCCATGATGGAAGGGAGACACCTATGATCTTCTCTAGAACACAACATTTTGTAGTTGAACTAGTAGAATTTGTAATCACACACGATTACTTTACCTTTAACAGTAAATACTTCCACCAACTAATGGGAAATACATGTGCTCCCTCATATGCCAACATTTATTTAGGCTGCTGGGAGAGGAATTTAGTGTTTGGAGACAAACTGTTAGACTATACTCAACATACACCACTCTGGCTGTGCTATATAGATGACATAGTACTAATATGGTCAAGCACAAGCAAACTGTTCTTTGAATTTGTTAATGAATTTAACATCAACATTATTAATTTGAAGGCGACAGCACAGATTGACAGTAACACTGTTAATTTCTTAGATATTTGAGTTTTTCGAGACTAAGCAAATAACAAAAACATAGTAACCTCCGTATATAGAAAAGAAACAGCCACCAACAGTCTTCAACACCCTATGAATACCATTCAAGGTATTCCAGTTGGCCAATACTTTAGAGTCAAAAGACTATGTAGCACAGTCGATGAACTCAAAATAGAGGCCAAAAAACTATTCTGGCGTTTCAAAGAATGTGGTTATAAACATAATTCTCTCAAAAAAGCCTGTAAAAGGGCACTTGAAACAGATCGAAATTCCATCCTTACAGTTAAGAACTAATCAATACAACCAACGAATATCAATCCCAAAGGCATTAGAATCATCGGAGGTTTTAGCAAAGAATATAGGGACATCAGACATATATTAAATAAGCATTGGCATATACTCCAACAAGACAATGAACTAAATAAAGTTGTGGGTGAGAAACTACTCAAAACATTTAGACGTAGTAGAAATCTCTGTGATCGACTCACACAAAGCCATTATGTGAACCCCACTTACAGACTAAGGTTACATTTGCACAGTTTCTTTAAACATTTGTGACATAAGTACCGCTCTAGGTAACAATTCAATAAGCCATTCTATATATTTATGTTCTGGACCATGACTGATAATGGCAAGATTTGATGGCATTATTACTTGTACTTTCCTAGTTACTGACTTTCATGATTAAAACAATCCTTATTGGGTAGCTTTTGAGTATACGTCCGTGTACTGGCAAAGAAGAATATCACGTATGAGCAGTAGTGATCTAGTGCAAGTAAGGGCAAAAGTATCAGGATCGTGTCAACTGCGGCACAACCGGAAGTGAAGCATACACGAAGCGCCACCACAAGAAATGCTACCAGATGCCTATTTAATCCTGAAGGTGACACGCGACCAGCACCTATGCCTCTGAAGAAGCCGTAGAGACTGTGAAACGCATCGGGCAGCATAGGTGGAAGGTGGGGGAGCAGCTCCCATCCGTTCCCAACATAGGTAGGCAGAATTGGCTATGAGGGAATTTGGTCAAAGAAGGGAGGGGAAATGGACAGGGGCGATCCTGGCCCCTCCGCCGCCCGAGGCAGCAGCAGTCCCCTCCCCCGTGCGCTTACCTTTTTGCGCCTGAGGGGGTCCGGGGGGGGGTCCACCAGGGCAGCAGAGAGGGCCAGTGCACTAGCGCAGAGAGCCTAATGCGCTCTCTGCGCTAGAAGAGCAGAATTTCTGGTTTGAAAACCGGAAATTCGGCTCTAAAAGTACCAGGAGCGGCATTTTTGCCGCCCCTGGTACCTAGTGGGGCGCTGCCGCCTGAGGCGACAGTCTCAAGTTGCCTCATTGGCGAAGCGCCCCTGGAAATGGATTATTCTAATCTTTAAAAGTATTGAAACTTAACTAGAACAGTCTGCAATACTCAGCGGTAACTTGATACCCTCACCCACCACTTTATGCGGTTTTTAATATATCAGTTTTTAAGGCTAAAGTCCTGCACTGCATGTACTCGTTTAAGGCAGTGGGTCTGTATATACTTGGTCTTGTGTGCTGTGTGGGCATTGCCCAATGTATTATTAGTTTTAAATATTAAATATTAAAGACAAAGTTTTATGAGTCAGTTTACTTTATAGCATGATTTGGCTGTTTACCTGAACTGGTTTGCAAGAGGGCTGAGGGATGTATTGTTTATTATCAGGGACAACAACCTCTAGTGCCTCATTGGTTTGTTTGTAAGCTTTGTAAAATACAGAATAAAATAATGTTAAAGTTTCAAAATAAATAATGGAAAAATTGCACTAAACTTCTGAAACCTCAACTAAAAAAATCAGTAATATGATGAAAACTATAAATAAACAAAATAGTATTTAACTTTTAAAACACAACGCAAGAATATGGCATTTTATTTTGTTCATGCCTCAGGTTTATATATATGTTACTGTCAAGCTACACTGTTTCCAAAGAACACAAACTGTTTCACCAGCCTTAATTTATTTCTCAATAATTCATTTCCCGAACCAAGGTAAAAGAAACGGGAGATCATTTCCAAACACCCAGTATTGCGTAAAGGAAAATCATGCATTTATTACAAATGCAATTATTTCTTATGGAATTTATATTTCTTTGAGCTCAGTTAGTATTAAATGACTACGGAGTGTGTAAATTAATATCATAACGTATGCTGATGGTGAGAATTAATCTGAATCTCATTTCTAACCAAGAAAGAATTTTAACCCTTTAAGACAATCAGAGGCTTAGATATTTGATCATTTTTTACCCATCGACTGGTTCAAGAGAAAATGAAACATGATGACATGGGTAATTATATACTTC
Organism: Xenopus laevis; assembly: GCF_017654675.1. NCBI lineage: Eukaryota > Metazoa > Chordata > Amphibia > Anura > Pipidae > Xenopus > Xenopus laevis. The sequence continues at coordinate 102,522,666 of NC_054387.1, forward strand.
TGGATAGTGATGTACACATTTTTTCGCCAGCCATAATAGTCGCCATAAGAAAAAATGCCCAGTGATGTTAATGCATTTTGAAGAAAGGACAATTGTTGTGCGTAAAAAATTGACGCAAGTAAAAAAAATGTTGATGCCCATTGACTTCAATGCGTTTCGCTTATCCCTACTTCTGGATGTCAGTATGTATGCGAGATGATGAGAACTAGAGAAATATAAATTAACCAATTCTAATTTTATAGAAAAAAAAAAGCAAATATCAACACAAGTAGAATTATACAGGATCAGTTAGAAAGCTCGGTATTACGGAAAGGCCATCTCCCATAAATTTCATCGATTTTTTAAAAATGATTTATCTGTAATAATAAAATAGTACCTTGTACTTGATCCTAATTTGGGTTTGATTAATGTTTACATGATTTTCAAGTAGACCCCAGGTCTCGAGCATTCTGGATAACATGTTGTATGCCCATTTATATATTCAGTATATATAATTATATCATATCTATCTATTCATCCAGAATTAAGAGTTAGGAATAAGGAAAACATATATTAGATTCCCACACAACTAATAAGTAATGAATGATGTCCTTACAAAGTCATTATTTTTATTATTTATATTTATTCAGAAAAGTGCTTCCAAGCTACATGTCTCTACAGATTTGCATTATTTTAAAACTTTTAAACTACTTTGTTAATCTCTACATTAATCATTGTTCATTATTTCTAGCAATGTCTGCTCTGAATGACCACAAGTCAACTGCAAAGGTGAAACTACTCTGTGGTTGGATATAGAATATTTTTTCATAATCACAAGGGGAATGTAAACCATTCTAGCAAAGACTAGGGCATTTCATTCAAACAGTATAGAAAATGTAAAACACAATGATCACAATCAGGAAAAGACTAATTAAAAATATAGACACACAAATGATAAAGGAGGAATACTGTCTTTGAATTCTATGATTAATAAGCTAGCTATCTCATATAGATTAAAGCATATGGATTAAATGTATTTTATGTTTTGAATAAATATACTCTGGTTTAATCTGGACAATTGAGAAGTACATAATTACCTCGGCATACCTTTTACAAATCTAGTAAGGAATAAAATTGAGTCTGGGTTTTAACTCTTTAGGAATACAGCAGCATTTGTAGGATGAATTACATTCATTATTTTGTTATAGCCAATAATGGAGCCACCTTGTGTGGAAACTCCTGGAAGTGAGACAGAAATAGACTTTTTAAATGACCTGATGGACTGGTAGTCATTTATAAAAGCAAAACTAACAGGGCCGGAACTAGGGGTAGGCAGAGTAGGCGGCCGCCTAGGGCGCACTTTTAGGGGGATTTTGTTTTCTTTTTTTTAAACCCTGGTTTGATTGGACTTTAATAGTTTTTTAATTGTATAAACCGCCTATTCCAACCCCCTCTTGCCCGTGATTTGTACTGTGGGCACTCCCCACCTCCCTCTTGGCTGCTGCTGGCACAGCTACATATTTGTGGGCAATATGGTGGATTTTTGGCTCCTGCTGGCATAGGTACAGATTGGGGGCAATATGAGGGATTGCTGATGGCACAAGTACAAATCGGGGTAATATGATAGCTGCTGGCACAGGTACACAGATGTTTTAGGGCATTATGATGGGTTTTTGGCTTCTGCTGGCACAGGCCCTGAAAACTAATAGAGAAAGAAAGAAAAAGACACAGTTCAGTTTTGTGATCCCCAGATAGGCCCCCACTGGGGGGCTTATACCCCAACTAGCCATCACATCTCCAAGTGGATTAGGGGTGGTTCAACTCCAAGTTAACTTTAGGGGGCCGATTCACCAATGGTCGAATATCGAGGGTTAATTAACCCCCGATATTCGACTGGGAATTAAAATCCTTTGACTTCGAATATCGAAGTCGAAGGATTTTAGCGCAAATAGTTAGATCGAACGAGCGAAGGATTATTCCTTCAATCGAACGATTAAATCCTTCGAATCGACCTTCCCCATAGGCTAACATTGAGTTCGGTAGGTTTTAGATGGCGAACTAGGGGGTCAAAGTTTTTTCTTAAAGAGACAGTACTTCGACTATCGAATGGTCGAACGATTTTTAGTTCGAATCCTTCGATTCGAAGTCGTAGTCGATGGTCGAAGTAGCCCAAAAAACACTTCAAAATTCAACGTTTTTTTACTTCGAATCCTTCACTCGAAGTTAGTGAATTGGCCCCCACGTATGATATAGAATGAGCAGTTTTTAGCAACATTTCAACTGATCTTCGTTTTTGATCATTTTTTTTATATTTTCTTTTTGCTAATACTATAGATTAATAGGCTAGAATATTAGGATTTCCAGTCATGCACCCCCTCAGTAAAATCACTGCATGTCCCTTTGCCCTTGAGCCATATAATCTAGATTTTTGTTAGATAGTTAACGCACAGCATTTTACCTCTTGAGGGTAGCTGGAATGTCCTACCATACAAAGGGAATACTTGCTCTTCAAGGTAATACGCACAATGAACAGGTTGAGATATTAATTTATAGGAAGACAAGTAAAAAACATTATTTGCAGCAAGGGTCATATTAAGTAATATCATCATTATTGTTATATAGCTTTCCTCATATCCATATTTATTTTTTTCAATGAGAAGAAATATGTGAGAAAATATTGCCTGACCTACAGTCCAGTGAATTGCCGCTACCTGCTGTTTGGAATGTCATTCTCATTAGCTGGAAGCAGATGTTAGAAAATATTTAATTTGTAAAGGGCACTGAACATGAATTAAATTGAGGGGTAATTATATATTAACTTTTTAAATTATTGGTTGATTGATGAAACAGCTGTGGTGTGTAGAATGGGATAACAAGATATATTTCATCAAGAAGATAAGAATCCATTTTCTTTTTATGTTGGGCATGTTTCTGTTTGTTTTGTTGTTTATAACTGCTGTCTTTAACCTCTTCATTTCTTTCATGTACAGCTATATATCAAGTCGATTACAAGAGCTTTCCAATAAAATGTAAATAAAGTAGCTACTGGCACAAAATCAGGTGAAATGAAAAGGGCCCAGAAACAATGCGCCTGGTGTATTTTCTCTATGGCTACAGTGTCGGGCTGGCCCACCGGGATACCAGGAAAACTCCCGGTGGGCCCAGGTGTCAGTGGGCCTCTTGCTTCTAACCATTTGGCCTATTTCATGGGATTATGGGATCTTTATGGGAACAAAGAGGCTTAATAATGGAAGAACAGAGTATAGTAACTAGAGAAAGGAGACTATGAGAATAAAGAGGTTGAGTGAAGAGAGGATGTATAAAAGTTTGGAAGGTTTTCAGGTGTGCCCATGGCATCCCAGTCCGACACTGTATGGCTAGACAGTATTTACAATTGTGAGAAACTATCATTGCCCCCTTGTAATTCACATGTGAACCCAGGGATGACTGGAACTAGGTTTTGAGGGGTTGAGAATTTTTGAGGGGTTGTAGTTACTGAAGATAGAGTATGGGAACTTTTAAAAGAAGTGTTTGAAGGTCAAAGACAGGTGTGGTGAGAACAGATTCCCTCCCACCCTTATGGTGGATAGACTTGGAAGCGGCGTAGGAAATTGGGAGTTTAGTTAGTGGAGTCGGACTTTCCTAGGGGGAATTGTAAAAGGGAGAATACTGGAATTTCCATGGATTATTGTGAGGCATAGGCTTGTGATTGGTTTTTAGCAGTTTTAGTGGTGTGTTTGGCAGATTGGTTACATAGTTGTGTACAAAAGGGCATTTGAGGGAAATTGTCTAGTAACTATCACAACTTCCAAATTCATGGAGCTTTTCAGCTTGAAAATGCTTATTTTGTTTTTTTGACAGCACTTGTCATATGTTTCATAGTCCATTGAAGGGAAGCAGTAGTTGGTTTTTGGGCTGCCTTAAATTCATTGCCAGACAAATTAGATAAATCCGTTTGACCCCGTACAATGGCCAGAGCTATATCATTGCTAGTTACTGCTGGGAAAGAGGTTTTGGACATTGACTGCAAACTGGATTTTTTAATGAATTTATTGTACAAATATTAAAATTGTAAATATGAAAAAGCTTATACCTCAGACCAATGGTCAGTCAATCATGTGCCCGCACTCTTGGGGGCAGATTCACTAAGGGTCGAATTTCGAAGTTAAAAATACTTCGAAATTCGACCCTTGAATTGAAATCCTTCGACTTCGAATATCGAAGTCGAAGGATTTAGCGCTAATCCTGCGATCGATCGATCGAAGGATTTTTCGTTCGATCGAACGATTAAATCGTTCGAATCGAACGATTCGAACGATTTTAATTCAACGATCGAAGGAAAATCCTTCGATCAAAAAAAGATTAGCAAACCTATGGGGACCTTCCCCATAGGCTAACATTGACTTCGGTAGGTTTTACCTGCCGAAGTAGGGGGTCGAAGTTTTTTTTAAAGGGCAAGTACTTCGACTATCGAATGGTCGAATAGTCGAACGATTTTTCGTTCGATTCGTTCGATTTCGTTCGAATTCGAACGAATTTAACCAATTCGATGGTCGAAGTACCAAAAAAATACTTCGAAATTCGAAGTATTTTTCATTCGAATCCTTCACTCGAGCTTAGTGAATCGGCCCCCTAGTCATACTGCAGTGTGAAATGCTTAAGTAGAAAATTGGTGGTTTAAATGAGTGTAAACACATTGCAGTCATTCTCATCCCCATGGGAGGAAACAATAAGTGATTCACGGCTTGGTTTGTCTTTCTGTGGCAGTCTATTTCTGTCATAACCAGTGTCTCTAGTGAAAAGATCAAACGTCAGGCTGTAGCAATTAGTAAATGCTGCAGTATTTTTCTCATTAAAAGAGGCTTTGAAGAAAACATCATTTATATCTTCTGAATGATAAGAATTAAGGTTCCCTGTAGGGCTGTTTGTTTTTTTTGTGAAGTCAGTAGCTGAAGAGTAGATTCGTACCTTAAAAATATTCAGTGTAGCCAGTGTTGCCATTAAGTCTCCTGATACCATCAGCAATGAACTGAATTTATCAATATGACAATTCACTATGGTAGCAATAAAATAAGAGATTCGTGGCAAAATTCATTACAACCTATTTGCACAGCATTATCTCCCATGTCTCGCAATATTTATTTTCAGCTGACTTTTTGGATTCTGTCTTATAAGGGGAACACAGACCGGAACCTGGGGTTTTCCAGATAAGGGATCTTTCTGTAATTTGGGTCTCCACATCTTAAGTCTACTAAAGAATAATTTAAACATTAAATAAACCCAATAATAGTGTTTTACCTCCAATAAGGCTTAATTATATCTTAGTTGGGATCAAGTCCAAGGCACTGTTTTATTGTTACAGAGAAAAAGGAAATGTTTTTAAACATTTTAAAGGAGAACTAACCCCCCCAGTAACAAAGGTCCCCTTAACTGCCTGCTATCCTCACAGTGGAATTCCCTGGCACCATATTCTGCCCGTTTGCCTTCTTTTGGGTCTCACTGCCAACACTAAGCCTCCAGTTGAAGTTGATTCCTGACTAGGCCCAAAGCAGGCTTCATATTGGCAAAGAGACCCAAAAGAATGCAAATGGGCAGAAGATGGTGCCTGGGGAAATCAATAAGGGTCAGGTTTTTGTCAGTGGCACCTTTTTCACTAATGCACAAGTGCAGGGAGGGAGAGGGCATGGGGTGATGGCAGGTAGTTAAGGGGGCTTTTGTTACCTGGAGGTTTAATTCTAGGGATGTAGCGAACGTCGGAAAAAATTTTCGCGAACATGTTCGCGAACTTCCGGCCAAAAATGCGAACGGTTCGCGAACGTCGCGAACCCCATAGACTTCAATGGTAAGGCGAATTTTAAAAGCTAGAAAAGACATTTCTGGCCAGAAAAATGATTTTAAAGTTGTTTAAAGGGTGCAACGACCTGGACAGTGGCATGCCAGAGGGGGATCAAGGGCAAAAATGTTTCTAAAAAATACATTGTTGACACAGCGCTGCGTTTTGTGCTGTAAAGGGCAGAAATCACACTACGTCACTCAGGTGATGTTTCTGGACACGGACTGTGAAAAAGCTCACACAGCTAGGTGGCACTTGGTTAAAGACTGGGCAAACAATGCCTGCAAGGGCAACGTATACAGTAGTGGATACGGAATATATTATTGCTGCTTGAAAAACGTCACTCAGGTGGTGTTTCTGGAGACGGTATTATTATTGATATTTAGACAGAATGTGAACAAGCTCACACAGCTAGCTGGCAGTTGTTTGAAAATGAAGAACACACTGGGCAAACAAATTGAAACAGTGCCTGCAAGGTCAACGTATACACTACAGCAGTGGATACGGAATATATTATTGCTGCTTGAAAAATGTCACTCAGGTGGTGTTTCTGGAGACGGTATTATTATTGATATTTAGACAGAATGTGAACAAGCTCACACAGCTAGCTGGCAGTTGTTTGAAGAACACACTGGGCAAATAATGCCTGCAAGTGCACTACTATTGGTGCACTACTATGAAGAACAGCAAACAGCACTGGACACGTTAAAGAACAGTAAGATAAGTAAAATAAAAAAATATGTATATGTATATTAAAAAAAACTCTGGTTGGTGCTGAACTACTAGGAGCAGCACACCAGTCCCACTCCCCAACACAGCTAGACTAATAGCACTGGGCTCTTATAGTAGCAAAGTAAAAAAACAAAAAAGAAAATAAAAGCAGTCCTTACAAGGACTATTGGGTTATTACAGCAGTCAGCAGATGAGATCAGAAGCAGTGCCCACAGCAGCTACATACAGAGCACTGCAGTAGAAGGTAGATTACTAGTCAGCAAAGCTAACTAACCTAAACTCACTGTCCCTCAAATCCCTGCAGAGTTCTGTCCCTACAATACAGAGCAGTATCAAGTAGATTACTAGCCAGCCAGTTACTATCAACTGTCCCTCAAATCACTAACAGCTCTCTCCCTACACTAGCTCTTCCAAGCACACACAGGCAGAATGAAAAAACGCTGCAAGGCTTCAGTTTATATATGGAAGGGGAGTGGTCCAGGGGGTGTGGGGGTGGTCCAGGAGGGAGAGCTTCCTGATTGGCTGTCATGTATCTGCTGGTCTGGGGTGAGAGGGCAAAAATAAGCACCAGCTAAGGCGAACCCAAATTGGCGAACGTCGCGCGACGTTCGCGAACATTCGGCGGACCCGAACACCCGATGTTCGCGCGAACTAGTTCGCGGGCGAACAGTCCGCGACATCCCTATTTAATTCTCTTAATTATAATTATAATGGAGTTTAAGGGAGATGACCATAATTCATATCTTTCTGGATGATGGGTTTCCTGATAACATATCCCATATCTGTAGTATCTTAATTAGCATCTTCCATTAGATATAGGAGGACAGCTCATCCATCTAAATAACTGAGGGAACCATTTAATGAAAGTGTGATTTAATTTAATAGACCCAATCAGCTCTAGAATAGGCAGGACTATTATATTAGGAAGGCAATATACCATGCGGTAATATAGCATTATATTATAGGAAGATGACTAATATGTCACCCAGACTCTACATACCAAGGAGTTGGTTGTTTGTCTGGACTAGGGTTCAGCATGTGATAGAAATGAAGGACAGACAATTGGCCTGGGGAAACCCATCGTTTATGGTAGTTTAAAAACCAAAGGCAAGACATCTGTGTAATTACTTAGATATATTACTTATTCCATGTGTGACATATAGGACCTGTTATCCAGAATGCTCGGGATCTGGGGTTTACTGGATAACGGATCTTTCTATCATTTGGATCTTCATACCTCTACTAGAAAATTGTGCAAACATTAAAAACCCAATAGGCTGGTTTTGCTTCCATTAAGGATTCATTATATTGTTGAATTTTGATCAAGTACAAGGTACTTTTTTATTATTACAAAAAAAAAGTTTTTAAAGGTTTGCATTATTTGAATAAAATGGAATCTATGGAAGCCTTCCCGTCATTTGGAGCTTTCTGGATAATGAGTTTCCGCATTATGGATCCCATACCTGTATCTGTAATAAAACTATTAAGTCCTCTGCACTATTAAAATGTGCAATGTAATAACTGAATATTGGATTAGTAAAATGTTTATTCTTATGCAATTTCTTTTTGAATTTATGACTTCATTACATATTCCCGCATAATTCTACCTGAAATTCTAAATCTTTTCTTCGGTTCCAAAGCTGACCTTCAGACTTTATCTGGATCTGGATCCCTTTGAGAAAAATATTAAGAAACGCCATTGTAGATTTTGTTGCATTTCTTGATGTTACTGAGGACCTATTTTTATATGACTAAAATGTCAGCCCGGTAAAATACAGGACAGATGGCAACCCGACCTATGTAAAACCATGTTTCATATAAATAAATCATTTTCATAATAATATACTTTTTTAGTAGTATGTGCCATTGGGTAATCCTAAATAGAAAATTGCCATTTTAAAAAATAAGGACTGCCCCCCTGGGATCTTAGGATTCACGGTGCACACAAACAAACCAACCATACATGTTAGGTCACATGAGCCAATTAACAGACAGAGTTCTGTGTTTTGCAGAACTGTTGCTTAAATATTCATTTTGGGGGTAACATTTTTCTTTAAGTAGGGTTGCTGTATTACATACTGTATATCGAGAACATATAGCAGTAACGATACTTTCTTGTATTATTTTCTTAAAATGCAATGCCTAATGTGCCCATTGTTTCAGTGTTTGCGTTCCGTGCTTAATTAGCTGTCAGTTTTTCCAGTAATTCCAGCAGTGCATCATCCCATCCTTAGTTTTGTGTAATTTACAGGCTTCCAATTTCTTTAAACGCATTGCATGTTGTTTGCTTTATAAATCAGACTTAATATGCATTGCAAATCACTTTCCTTGACCCTCGCTTGAAAACGGCAGACTATAAAATTCAAGTCCAAAACACAACGACATTGAAGTGAGAGGCATCATTAGTTGCTAGGCAACCATTAGATAAGATGCACAGAGATAAAAAATAAGGAAAACATTTGACAGATCTTGTATCAAGAACCAATATAAAAATGTCTGTTTTTATTTTTCACAGAAAAAAAAAAACTAATTTGAGGTTTCTAACATTTCCCAATTTAAGTTTTTTTCCCTGTAAGTGAATGGAAGTTGGATTGCACATTACACCGTATATTGTAATCGGCACAGTTAGCAAAAAATGCCATTGTCTGTGTCCATTATTTTGATGGCATTTTGAGGGTTTGTAACCCTGAAGAAACCCTGAAACCAGAACAGATTATACGAGCATTTATGAATATAAATGAGTTTTAGGAACTCATTTAATAATTTTTTTACCAGCAATGCAAAATTACCCCCTAAACACCAGTGTTATTGCAGCTACTGCGAACCAATGCAAAATTGTGTTTAGTAGACACAAACTCAAAACTCCCTTTGAAAAACAGAGGCCTTGTTTTCAGAGTATTAAAATATGATATCACTAAGGTGGTTAGAATTAGGAACCTCTTCTAGACAGATATAAATATATATGGGGAGGCCCCTCCTTGTGGGCCCCCCACATAAAAGTCTGCCTGCTGTGTCTGCTTACCTTATGTAAGCTTTAAAAGGTATCGGTACGGAGATTAACTGGCCCCTACATTATTTACACCTAACATGGTGTAAACAATGGTGGTGCTCAAAAGTTCTTGTGGTTACATGGGTGTGGTTTAAAGTGGGTGTGGTTTTAAAACTGGGCGTGGCCAACACTGGCCCTCCACCATGTAAGATAGAAAAATTTCGGTCCTCAGTACCACAGAAGTTGACCAGTACTGATCTATGTCATATGCTCCATGCTAATATCCAACAGACGTCATTACCAATGTATTCTTAGAATTACAATTATATGGGGAAAATATGCTGGCATGATCATGTAAAGTGTTTACACCAGCAACATTTAGTCATGGTATGCTTCCAAAAGCATAATTACCATTTTTATTGAATATTTACTCTCAAAAATACAGCTGACATATTGCTTGAACTTTAGACATGGAAAAAATGTTAATTAGTGTAAATATGCCACAATATCTCCAATGTCATACTCGCGGGTCTGGGCCCCACCAGGACTGTCATCTCAAGGGTCCTCCACCCCAGCCATGATGTCCTTTAGAAGGAATAACCGACACTACAATGCCCTCCCCCATGTACCTTGAACTAATCCCTTACATCGGGATTGGTTTCAGATGGCAGCACTCAGTTTATATTTTGTGTTCATAGAGTTAAATGGGTCAGGCTACATGCTGGAGATGACAACCTTGTTGATAAGGCATTAGTAATAGCTATAGATAGTTTCATTGTGAACAAACACCTGATGAAGGATCCTATGACCAAAAACATGTTGTGCTTATATTTGCAATAAACATGATAGTTATGCGGCTCTCAGGAGTAAATTCTGTTCCTGATTATCTAGCATGTCTATCCCCATAGCTGTCTCTATGCTTGCAGCAAGCTTTGAAGTGATTCAATTAACTGTTCTCTCATCATACCCAGCCATATTCATTTCTCCTCATTTCCACTGTAACCACTGTTACCTACATATGAAACTTACAGTTTATCCCTTTGTGGGAGAATTCAATTAAAAGTTAAATAAAATAATTAGCAGCAAAATCCTCAAAGATATTAGAAAAAAAAAATATCTGACGCCTATTCAGGACTAATGGAGTTAACTCATCAGAGATCAAAGTCATTAAGGAACGTGACTGGAAATTAAACAGGAAGCAACAATATAATGAGGAAGGATGCTGAAACAGCTGCACATTTGTGCCTATTGGGTCCAATCTACAAATTGATTTGACGTGAAAAAATGTCCCAGTAGATGCTTAAAAAATGGTCAAAATCCCATTAATTACATAGCAAAGAATCTACTTTCTATAATTTATAATCCATTAGCAAACGTTCATTTTCTCTGCTGTACAGTATGTGCTTTCTAATTCCCTGTGATAGAATTGCAGAGCCATGTTATTATTATTTTACTTCATTGTTCACTTATAGTATGCTGTCACATTTCTTTGCTGCCCATTAGATTGTTGCAGGTGAATTTTGTGAATTTGCTGCAGAAAAGTATAAGCATTTTCCCCCTGAGCAAGACAATGACACGTGAAAGGTACAGTAGGCACTGTCAAAGTAAGATGGTGCAATTTATAAAAATGTCTGATTGGAACATATTTAGGCATCGTATAGCTAATTGAGTTGCTACAGAATTTTATACAGTAACTGCATTCTGTCCAATTTAAATTGCTTAAATCAAAATTGATAAAATTACATATAATTTTGATAAAGTCTCATGGTTCCCTGTCCTTTAAAATTCAGTTTCTCAGTGGCACAAGTAAACCAGAATAAGATGAGAATATTCATGCAAATTGTCGGAGTAGGGTGACATTATTAAAGGCAAATTATTGTGTGATTAAAAAAAACAAACAAACAAACAAATGAATATCCTTGTTTATCAGTTTGCACCCTGATGTGCCCTATATCCTACCAGTAGAATATTTATTATTCTCATAACAATTTTGTGACACAGGAGGCAGCAGTCTCGTGTTTTTTTTAATGGCATGTTAACATAAAGAGCTTCTTCCCCAATGTATAGGAGATAAGTAGTGATGGGCCAATCTGACACATTTAGATTTGTGTAAAATCGCCAAAATGCATTGAAATCTATTTTTTTTTTAAAAGGGAACAAATTTTTTTTGATGCATGGCAAATTGTTGGCCCATTATTGTTTATGAGATTAGAGCCCAAAAGCTCAGAACTGTTTTTAACTATAAACAACCTGTTTATATAAAAATATCAATGCTGGCACAATATTAACACATCTTCAGTTTTCAGGGACTGGTTGGCGACTTGTTGAAATACCTGCAAGGAGTAGGTTGCAGTAGTTAAGGCGGGAGATGATAAAAGACTGGATAAGTGTTTTGGTTGCACCTGAACTGAGATATGCAGGGCTGGATTTCCTTTTATGCTTCCCCTAGGCCACCTGGGTCCTAGCACCCACCCGTGCACATGCAACCCCCTGCAAGCACATGCACCAGCCACCAGGTCCTAGTGCCTGCCAGTGAATGTGCACACATCCTCCCCCCACTAGCGCACGCAACTCCTGATGCTCCTCTAGATGCAGCTGCGCAGCATGCCACCCCTCAAATTTTGGCCTGGAGATATGGCAGTTGCACAGCTGAAAATGACAAGATTTTGCAAGTGTTTGGATGTGTGGTGAAAAAGAAAGATGGCAGTCTGAGGTACAGTAATTCCTCGGCAGCTTGCATGTGTAGTAGAGTTAAAGATGATATTGTTAACTGTGAGTGAGATTTGAGGGACAGGGCAGCATCTTGGAGGAAATATAACAACAAAAATATAACAGTCTGTAATTGGGAAATGACAGAAGGAGAGAGGTCAGGAGTAGATAAGCAGAATTGAGTATCATCAGCATAAAGGTGATACTGAAGTCTGTAAAGCGTGAGAATGAGAGACAGCAGAGTACCTAAGACAGAGCCATGAGGAACTCCAACAGTGAGATGGAATGTAGTAGAAGTAGAGTTAGAAAAAGCAACTTTAAATGAACAGTCAGAAAGGTAAAATGTAAACCATGAAAGAGCAGTGTCATAAATGCCAGCTGAGTATATAATGTCTAGGAGAAGATTGTGGTTAACTATGTCAAAGGCTGCAGAGAGATCTAGAAGGATTAGTATGGAATAGTGACCTTTAGACTTTGCCAGGAGAGGATCATTAGTTACTTTGGTGAGTGCAGTTTCAGTTTAGTGTTTGGGTGGACACCAGATTGTAGGGGGGCAAGAAGGGAGTTGTGATGCTGGACCAGGCATTTGTAAACAAGCCTTTCCAGCAATTTAAATGTGAATGGAAGATAGCTGGTGGGAAAGCTGTGAACAAGGGCAGGTTGTTTGAGGATATGAGTGATTAGTGGAAATGTACCATTAGAAAGGGAAATGTTAAATAGGTGTTTAATAGGTGTTTAATAGGTGGTGAAGTGTAGGAGAGAGTGTATCAGAGATTGGGTAACGGAAGTGAGAGGGTATGGGGTCAAGGGAGCTTTTGTTATAAACAAAATGAACAGGTTCAGCACACTTGCTTCACATAAGCATTAGCAGTCCCACTTTGACACCCTCACTGGTGTTCACACAGACACAAATTTTCAGCACCTGCAGCTTTCGCTGTACACAGAATACTCTCTTGGAGTCACTCTTGACGGTATTTACATTTCAGTCATGGTCCAGGAGGTATAAGGGCCCTTTGAGGCTCTAATTCATATACAATTTCAATAAATATTGGTATAACAGGTCAATCTACAGACATTTTGGGGGCCTGAAAAATAATTTGCTGTGGAGCCCAGTAACATCTAGTTACACCACTGATTATAAAAATGCTGCTGCAGGTAAATCGGGTTGTATTCCTACTCCAGAGATTATGGACACTGCTATTAACTATTTTATAATTACAGAAAAAAAGGACATTATTAAACATTTGAATTATTTGATTAAAATGGAGTCTATAGGAGATAGCCTTCCTGTAATTTGAAGCTTTCTGGATAAATGATCCCATAAATGTATATAAAAAAAATGAAACTACAACTAGGGGGCACAGGGATCATAAATGTGTATAAAAAGAATTGTAACTACAACTAGAGGGCACAGAGATAGTTTTATATACTTGTTTTAGATTGCATTTAAGGCCTTGATGCTGCAAGAAATACAGTAGCCAAGCACATGTTTAGTAATTTCACTGTTTTCGCAAAACAGTTTCACAAATTATTCGCAGGTGACGCAAATTTGCGCCTGCTGAATTTATTCGTCCATCACTAGTAGTGCCTTTTATTACATATGGGGCTACGTGTAATTTATGGCCGATGTAGTTGGTTTAAAGGAACAGTAACACCAAAAACTAAAAAGTGTTTTAAAGTAATGAAAATATCATGTAGTGTTGCCCTGCACTAGTAAAACTGATCTATTCACTTCAGAAACACTACTATAGTTCATATAAACAAGCTTTTGAGTAGCAATGGCCGAAATTGAAAAACGCCTATATGGCACAGGATGAATAATGGATAACAGATAACCATTATGTTCTACTATCTGCTGTGTAACTTGAGTCTTTTCTCCTTTGAATGGCTGCCCCCATTGCTACACAGCAGTTTATTTATATAAACAATAGTAGTGTTTCTGAAGCAAACACAGCAGTTTTACCAGTGCAGGGCAACACTGCATTATATTTTTATTACTTTAAAACAATTACATTTTTTGATGTTACTGGCCCTTTAAGCAGAAATCAGCATACATTTGTACTGTAGCAAGCCCTCCTAAAATACTGCAATTTTTAGGATATTTTAGCATTTATCATTATTACAGTACTCAATTGGTCTTTATATAAATATATGCTAGGGATCATTTGAACTTGACAGAATCTTGCCTTTTTCACCTGGAATTAGCTATGCAACTGGGAATCAATGTAATGCAATTGTATAATATATAGATATTACAGAATATATTTTATATCCCTATCCCCTGCTACCAATAAATGCATGAAACAAAGGCAATAGAAACACTTCAGACATTTTTCTTTTATATCTGAGCACATTTTCCCCTTTCGCCATATACCTTTAGTAACCCAGGCAGCATCTTACCCTTTGAATTGTCCAATGCAGAATGCCAGATCCATCAATCAATATATATTTTAAAGTTTGTTCATATACTGTATCACTCACCCAAGAGTCTTTTCAATGTCAGATACCTGTGTAAAACAATCACTGTATATATCTTATTATGTGTAAAACTCTAGAGCATCACAGTCTCTCAGAACTTCTAACTTAATTTTTGCAGCCTGAGGCATTGGAAATAAAGCGACTTGTTCAAGGACACATGGACCTAACCTAACAAATAGAGCCAAGATGGCCTTCCTCTCATTTATGTGCTATCAACTGTACCAATAGGGAACTCACAAAGGCACTAGACTTTATTTTTTAATCCTATTTTACCAAATGAAACACAATTTAATATTTTCCCTTCAATGTGTTTAGCTTTAAACAGCTACATTTTATAAGAACAAATAACCTTATCTTAATTATTCATCTCACCTGTCCTTAAAATTGTATTTCTGCAATAATAATGAAATCATTACTTGTACAACGTTTTAGTAATCCATTTTGTAGTTCAGGCGGTCCAAATGTTGTGTTTTACATTTAACTGACTTTGGGAAACCGCGCATTAGTATGCAATAAGAGCAAAGGGCACATACAGTTTAATTTTCTGCAATTTAGAGGCACAATTGTTTGGTGCTTAACCTAATTGATAAGGAATGGATCTGTAATAGATGAATGGTGGTAACTGCTAATTACTGTTTGGATTGAAAAATCTATAGTGTTATTTTGAACTTTCACCATTGAAGGGTCAGACGATAAACTCATTTGGATGAAAAGACTACATAGCATTTTAATATGAATGTGTCTAATGAGAACTGGGATATTGAAATATATGGCCATAAACCACTTAGCACCAAAATGATGGGTTTTTATCTGTCTCTAAGTGTCTGTGACAAGGCTTTGTTCTGCTTAAAGTCACCTTCAATTGATGAATCTGGGATTTGACATGGACAGCTTCTCGTGCTGTGGCAGTACTACTGTCATTTTTACTGCTGCCGTTGTATTTTCTTGTACATTTCCCACATGTACTGTAGCATATGCTGTATTTACAAGTCATATATATAGTGCCATACTGTAAAGCAGAGTCATCTTTAAATGTCATTTTAAAATTGTTATTTTTTTGTTGTAGTAAGTGTTAATGTAAAATAATTAGCAAGAACTCAACATTTTTTATTTTTGTCTGCTTTTAAGTTACGTTCTTCTAAGCCTCTTCACCTAGCAGCTTGAAAACCTTAGAAATGGATCAAATGTGAGGCAGGAGTTTAACTATACTTAATAGTAATACATTAAGTATCTTTCTATTAATCACCGACGCCTATTTCATTCAAGCTGTCAATCCAACCCATTGTCAATAGAGTCAGTGCCACACCATATTTCATATATTATACACACACAGGAACATAAAGGGGGTTATTTTTCAAAGGTCGAATTTTAGAGTTATGCGAGCTTTTTTAAACCTCAAATCCACTTGAATGAACTCGGAAATCAAATGGTTTCGAATTTAAGAAAAAACTGTAATGGAAAAAAACAAATCAGCGAGTTCATGGTTAACAACCCTAAAACCTTGAATTGCTGTAATTGATCGAGTTTAAGCTGAACGCACCAAAAAAACTCAAACATCTTCAAATGGTTCAAGTGACCTCTGCCGTTGACTTCTACATGACCTCAATGGGTTTTAGATGGGTTATTTTGGATTCTAGCTATTTCCAGCTTCAGGGTATAATATATCTCAAAATTTTTTATTTTTTTCTAACCCGAAAAATCTTTTTTTTTTTTACCAAAAATAACCAATAAAATGATGTTTGGCAGTGAGATTTGGCAGTTTGAAATGGCAATTGCAGCTAGCAGTGCCCTAAATTAAAAGGTAGTTGTACAAATTTGCAAGTATGAACTATTACCCTCCGGAAAAACTGGAACATTATGCAGGCTATAAACATCTTCAAATGGTTCAAGGGATCTCTGCAATTGACTCCTACATGACCTTGACAGGTTTTAGATGTTGTATTTTCAGACATGAGCTTTTTCCAGGGTAAAATAAATCGCGGAAAAAACTCAAATTTTCATGGAAAACACATTTCGAACCTCAATAAATAACCCCCATAATGTTCTTATTTGATATGGAAAGCTTATATTTATTTTGCAGCCATTTCGATAAATTTTCAATGGACCCTTTGTCATGTTGAAGTATAAGAAAACCTTAAAAATTGCTCAGGGTGCTTTTCTACGCATCTTTGCATTTTTTTATAAATCATTTCTTTTTTTCTGTTTCAAACCTTTTTAAGTTTTTATTAACTGCCAATATTATGAATTTTGTACAGTCAAGGAGATATACCTTCAGAAGCAAAACAGGGAAGTATTCTGATGTTGCTCTGCTAAGGAAAGAGATAGGAAAGGGCATATGAGGTTTCTGATATCTTTCCTGAGCTGAGCAACAGCAGACCACTTATTTATTTTTCTCCTGAAGAAATATCTCTTTGACTGTACAGTTACATGAACTTACTAGCAGGTGGTACTGTTACAAATATTTTTTAAAGCTTTAACAAAACAACCTTAATTGATCAAATGTTAACAGCAGTAGAATGCAATTAAGGAGCACAGGTGCACAAAGGTTGTGCTCTGCCATTATGCCTGTTGTGCATAATGTTTTTCACTTTTTCACAACACTTACCACTATTAGAAGAGCACAAACTTGCCTTTTGGCTTTACTGAACCCACTTCCACATCTTCTACCATCTTTGCACACTAGATTGTAAACCTGGCTATAGACTATAAGATCTGCTTATCTGGGTGAGGTGGCCAAATGAGCAGATCTTTCCCAGATATGCCCACCAGCATCAGGCATAGTCCGAACGTTTGGCCCTAGGGCCAAAATATCGGAGTATACAAAGGAAATGGGTACCGACGGGTTGTAGGACTGCATCAACTAGCCAATGGGGTCCTCAATCGCATGAAAAATCAAACCTGCTCGATTGATATCTGGGCAATTTTTGGCCTGATATTGATTTGGGAGACCCGACAGAAGCCCCCACTCACGGG
Source organism: Xenopus laevis (assembly GCF_017654675.1). Taxonomy (NCBI): domain Eukaryota; kingdom Metazoa; phylum Chordata; class Amphibia; order Anura; family Pipidae; genus Xenopus; species Xenopus laevis. The sequence goes on from NC_054387.1 coordinate 102,540,359, forward strand.
CAGATATCAGTCTAAAGGACCAATATCATCTGCCCTTGTATGGCAACCCTTAAAAACAGAATGTGCAGTGTATCAACACATGTGAAAATACAGCTGGAGCAAAAAATAATTTTGTGTACTGCACTATTTTCGTAAATGGGCACCAGTTATTATAGTGAAAATAATATGAGCTAAATACAATACTAGGAGTTTAATATTAGTTAAATGCTTGTTATAGCAAAATAGCTAGATGGGAACTGCATTAGCGCATCAAAGGGATCAACATAGAGGGGCCGCTGTAAGATGCCATAGACAGTCACTATTTACCCAGGCCTGTCAAAGAAAACAAAGACAGAAGACAGGTGAAAGAAGTAGAGGGACTGAAGAGAAATTAGTTGTGACCATGGAAAGGCAGAAGATTATAAAAGATGTTGGTGTTTGCGCTAGATATCTTCGGTTCCTAGCAATGTAGCTAAATGTTAAATTTCTCTTGTATTTTCTATCATTTGTATACCAGTGTTTTGTTTCTATTATGCTTTTTAAGAGAGTGCCACATTGATGCTGTTACATTGACTTGAATGGTATGCCAATTGTCTCATGCCTTTGTAGGGACCCGTAGGGTTAATTCCCCTTAAAAACCCTTGCTTGGACTGTATGGACTGTAGCTACAGGGTTTCTCAGGTGCTGGACAAGGGGCCAGAGGCCTTGTGCTGGTGCAACATGGCAGATACTGGAGTATGCCACAAGGTGTCGCTGCTGCACCACTATAAAAGGAGATGCCATGTGCTCAGAACCAGGATTACAGATTTCTGCTGTTTTACTGCTGGATGTTACTTCTTGGATGAGAGAGTGAATTCAGCAGCCAAGATGTAGATGCAGGAGGCCTCCGAGGCTGGGGTAGGTGACCCCATGCCTGGGAGCTCAACCAGGAGGATATGAAGCTCCGGATTTTCCAAACTGGATGTGGAAATGCTTGCGATATGGACAGTGCTGGGAGCTACAGTTCAGCTACGGATTGGATAAAGAATCTCATCGCTGTGGATGCCTGTTTTCACTCTGTGTAAGCCTGCCAGCTCTGTGTGTAAGCCCTCGGGTGAGTCTGCCTGGGGAGAGTAGAGGAAAGGGAAAGGATCCAACTGGGTTTCTATTGTGTCGCAGGCTGTTTGTGTGCCACCCATGTCGGAGCCATTACTTGTCCATCGGGAAAGGTACTTGGGAAAGTAGCGCTACCTGGACCAGTTGTGCTCTTGTTGGGAAAATGGGACAGAGACTCTTTGTCAGCCAAGGAGTAGTGCGGGACTTTGCCTGGTAGGGAATTACCAGGATAGGACTGGCACAGGTTAACCAGGGTAGTGGGTCATGCTTTTAAATGCATATTTGTACCTTTGATAGTTTTACTTATACTTTAATCTGCACTTCTCTGTATAAAGTTGATATTTTTATAAAGTAAAGTGTGTGTTGAATGTTTTTCCTAATGGGGCCACCCGCAGGTGTATTCCCAGATCCCATTAGGTGAAGGCACTGCCAGAGAAGAGTTTTACCAGTACCATTTCACCTAGCAAAGGGAACTCAGGACCTGTAATTGATAAGATATTGTATGATGTATAAACTTTGGCACAGTGGGGTGGCCAAAAAGGGGTTACACCTTCTACATGATTTATTGGAGTACATTTGAGCACATCTGCCCCTAAAACATGTTTGTAATGGTTAACTTTATGTCCTGTGAATAATGGACTCTGAAATCCATGACTGACTTATATAACAATAATAATGCAATCTTCACAGGTGGAAATGATGTGTGATACTGTTTGTAAAAAAATAAAAATTTAACATTTTATTTTCCAAGTTGTAAAGTAGTAGTCCAAATTGTTAATCCTCACAGTCATATGCCACCTACCTCAGCGATTGCATAGGCAATAGGAAATCAATGCATCTTTATAACTGACACATCTATCAGCTTTTAGAAATGTGCCATGTCATTAACACTTTTATTTTATTCAGTAATAACCACATTTAAAGCTGATTAAAAAATACTGATACTTTTTAAACCTGCCCATAGTAATACACGTTTTAATACACAAATACACAACTTTATTACATGTATGGGATCTGTTTTCAAAGCTCCAAATGATGGGAAGGCCAACTCCCATAAAGTCCATTTTAATCAGATAATTCATATTTTCAAAAATGATTTCCATTTAAAAAAAAAATAGAACTGTACCTTGTACTTGATGTTGAATAAGTTGCATGCATCCATATTGGTGGCTATACAATCCCATTGAATTTATTTAATATTTAAATTATTTTTTAGTAAAATTAATGTATGGAAATCCAAATTATGGAAAGGCCCCTTATCTGGAAAACCCCAGGTCCTAAGCATTCTGGATTACAGGTTCAGTACCTGTTGTCTTAAGACAGGCTTCTCCAAACACTGGTATGTTTTGTTATCTGGAAAACCACAGCTCTTACAAATTGTATAGAGTGTATATAATGTGTAACTAAGGCAGACTTAATCTGAACATCTAGCACACTCTATACATGTACAACTATGTACTGTAGCTTTCAGTGGGGAAATTGGCTGGATGTAGGTACAGATATAGGACCTGTTATCCAGAAATGCTTAGGATTTGGGATTTTCCAGATAATGGATCTTTCCATAATTTGGATCTTCATACCTTAAGTCTACTAGAAAATCACGTAAACATTAAAGAAACCAAATAGGCTGGTTTTGCTTCCAGTAAGGATTCATGTTATGTTAGTTGGGATAAAGTGCAAGGCACTGTTTTATTATTACAGAGAAAAAGGAATAATTTAAAAAAAAATTGATATATTGGATAAAATTTAATCTATAGGAGACGACCATTCTGTAATTTGGAGCTTTCTGGATAATGGGTTTTCAGATAACTGATGCCATAAATGATCACTAGTATAAGCCTGACCCATCTGTAGGAAACTGATTACATGTGCTATTAGTTTATTTGAATATGAAGTTGGAATTATAATTCTCTTTTATTGATCATCTTAATCGTTAATATCATGGCACTGTTAAAGGAGAACTTTTATCATGCGTCCGTCTTTCCAGTGTAAACAGAACCTAGCAGAACCTTGCACACAAATGGCTAATGGGTTTATTTACTGAAAAAGATTACAGTGCACAAATGGCTTGTAGTTTTTAATCAAAAGTATTTTTTTTAGTTGAAATTGATAAATGAGAAAGCAGAAGGTGGTATCAGCAAAAGCACGGGCTCTTTTGTTTCAAGTTTTCATGTCAGACCATTCTGTAAAACACTGCATGGAAATAAGAGTGCAGCGAGGGAATAGAAAGCTCCTGCTGCCAATAGCAATTACCCTCAAGCCATTCTGCTTACCTCCACTGTGAGAATCTGCACTAAACCAAGTACATGGACAATGCTTCTCTATACTATTGACAAAGCTTAAAAGCATATTAAAGGGGATTTAAGCCCTCTGTAAAGCTGCCTCACTGTGCCCCCTAGTTGACAATTTAAATAATAAATGCAAAATAGAAAAACAAACCTGGTTAGGATAATAATAAATACAAAGGAATTCACCAATGAGAATGATGCTTACAAGTCTTCTTGCTTTATTTTAAATATGGCATCTATTATGGCTTCACGATATTACACTTATATGGGAAAACAAACAGCTGTAGTAGTAAATAAGGAGAAGATTGTTAAACCACCCACTTCCAGCACATGGAGCCACATTTACACAGATCAGCGGGATTCCCATCGGATGATTTTTTTTTGCCATTTATGGGTGTCATTTACCCTGAAGAACTGGCCACATTTTTGTTGAGTAATATGGCTTTAAGATTAAAAAATGATGTTGCTGGTACCCCTTGAACATAGATTCAGCATTGTCACTATGCTGCAGCTACATGGTTGGTGAGGAAGGTGTTAACACATTTTATTTTTTTACTTCTGAATAATTGAAGGTGTTTCCTTGCTTCTAGAAATCTTTTGTAATTCTTGAAACTCAATCACTTGGAGGCTAATTTATCAAAAGTATGTAATTTTTTTTCTACTTCGAATAACCTCAAAATGAAACTGCTGGTATGGTGTATATCACAATTTGCAGTAGGTCTTAATTTTTTTGTGGTTTTTGAATTACATAGGTTTTTATTTAGCAGCTCCCCAGTTTTTAGCAGCTAGGGTCCAGTTAGAAACCAGGCAGTGGTGTAGATCAAAAGTTTTTAAGGGGTGGTACACCTTTAAGTTAATTTTTATTATATTATAGAATGGCCTATTCTTAGAAATTTTTCATTTGGTCCTCATTTTTAATAGTTTTTAGGTTTTTTTCTTTCCTCTTCTGATTCTTTCCAGCTTTCAAATTGGGATCACTATCCCCAGACTCCAATAAAATGTTATTGTTACTTTTCATTTCTTATCTTTCTATTTAGTAATTCTCTTATTAATCATAAAGAATAGTCAAAGTACTGACCAGTAAGGCCTCATATGGAACAGGCAATGCAGTTCTGGTCTCCAGCGCTCAAATAGGATATTGTTGAATTAGAGATAGTCTAAAGAAGTGCAAATAAGTTGGTTAAGGTTGTGAAAAGTCTCATTTATGAAGAAAGGCTTGTAAAGTTGAGAATGTAAACATTGGAAAAGAAGCTTTTAGGGGGAGGTTTTATAAATAAGTACAATAAACAAGTTCTGAGAATATTCTGTAAATTATATCCTTAAAATACATAAAAGCCATGAATATCTTGTAAATTATATCCTTATAAAGGGTGAGTTCTGATGTCATCGGTTATGAAAAACGGTGAATTCACTGAAACGTGATTCACTGAAACGTGTGTATTATAATAAATAAAGTACCCCCAGTTGCAAAATATGAGGTTATTAGAAGTTACCTCGGAGTTCCATGACCTGTATAAAAACACTCAGCCTTCAGCCTCATGTTTTTAAATGGTCATGAAACTCCTCAGTAACTTATAATATCCTTATATTTTACAAAAGGGGGTACTTTATTCACTATATAACCTTGGAGTTGCTGGTCCACTTAGCCTTCAGCCTTGCACTTTTATATGGTCATGGAACTCCTCAGTGATTTATAATTTCCTTATATTTTACAACAGAGAGTACAGAGGGTACATTATTCTCTATATAAATATATAAGGGGATTATATAATTCCAGCAGACACAAGGGCATCCAACTTAGTATTTTAAAAAGTTGTTATTTTGAATCACAACAAGGTTGAGATTTTGTTCTTTTTTTATTCCCTGTTTGGGAGGCAGGTGGTAGGCCCACCCCTGGTTTGTTAGAACAATTGACCTGTATTAGTTAGAAGCCCATTAAAAGAGAAACAAACCCTTAATTTAAAAAACCTTACCCCCCCCCTATGTAGACCCCTGTCCCTGCTCCCCCCCCAGCCTTGTGCTCTCCTCTTTACTTACCCCTCTGTGCAGTTTTTTCTCTTCAGTAATCTTCAGAATGAGACTGGCGAAGTGTTGCATGCGCAGTTGGAACAGTTTTCTGTTTTGCGACAACTGCACATGCGCTGAAACTCACGAAAATGGCCGAAGCGCCAGTCTCATTCATTACCGAAGCGGCTGAAGATGGCGCCCGTGAACTCTGCTGGACAGAATCTGCATGGAGGGGTAAGTAAAGAGTTAGGGGCATTTGCCGGGGGTGGGGGCGATAAGATGGAGGGGGGTCTATGTAGGGTGGGGGGTAGAGTTTTTTATTATTAAGGGTTTGTTTCTCCTTAAAGTGTCAAGGATGTTTTTTATCTTCTGTTACAAGCCAAATACACTGCCTGAAAGATATTACACTTGCATTAGTTGTGATTGTGCTGTGGATTGCTTTATTCACAGAAAGCTGGTCCCAGCTAGCTAACCTCCTGACATATGTGAGCGGTAGTCGGATTGTTGCCAACATCCTACACCAAGGGGCAGATTTATCAAAGGTCGAGGTGAATTTTCGAATTTAGAAAATTCAAATTTCGAGCTATCTTTGTGTACTTCGACTAAGGAATACTCCAAATTGATTCAAATTTGTAAAAAATTCGAAAATTAGAATATCGAAATTTATTATGTACTTCGACCATTCACCATCTAAAACCTGCTGAATTGCTGTTTTAGCCTATGGGGACCTCCTAGAACCCATTTGGAGTCATTTGGTGTTTCATTCTCCCTTGAGACTGTATTTATTATACAGTGTATATATATATATATATATATATATATATATATATATATATATATATATATATATATATATATATATATATATATATATATATATATTTGTTTATTTTTATGTACAGTAAACACAATGAACTATTCAACCCTTCGTGAGTTATGCTTCCAACTGATATCAATAGGGAAAAGCCCAGAAAGTTAGAAATCCAAATCTCTTGGGCAAAGAGGCTGGAAGAACTAACTATACACAGGTATATTATCTTGCAAAGAATATAATCCCAGTACATCTATTTTTGGATTTGTAAAACTATTGAAACATGCAGATAATAGGTAGGTATTGATAGCTTTACCCAGCAATTTCCATCTCACAGTTTGTACTGTTATGCTATTGATCCACACAGTTATATTTTCTTGAAGGCTAGGAATAATACAGAAAAGGAGAGCTGTGCAGAGCCGCCCTGGTAATCACAGCAGAAATAGAAGCAGAATGTTTTTATTTCAAATAGAATTATTTCACCGTAGCCCTGTAGAACTCCTACACAGGAGCTATTGATATTATGTCATATGCCATTATTATCATTGTGCTAACTCACAAGCAAATGAAATCCTACATTCCTTGAAGCAACAAGGTAACAACAAGCTGCCACTTTGCTTTATTTTACTACTTCTGAATGATTTCCCTCTGGACAAACTAGAAACATTCAAATGACAGCTGAAGAAAGTATGTTTGACAGGCAACAAGGTTAGTAGAACAACAAGAGATTTACAGTCTGGGTGGGTCATTTTATTACAAATCCTATGATTCCAAAATACTTACAGGAAAGCAAAAGTAACCTGAAAATATATTCATTAAATATATCTAAAATACATTTATTTTTAGAGTCCATTACTTTGTGTAAAAGGCGAGTGCTTATGTTACATTACTATGAGAAGGACTGGAAATATAGCAGGAGAGAAAATGTTATTAATACTCGAACTGAAAATGTTTTGTGAAAGTTTATGATACATTAGAGAAGCCGTCTGCCTACAGCTTTAAAAGCCCACCGTTTTCGAGGATGCGGCCTTTGTTTAGATATCATATAGCACTTAGTGCAAGTGGTGCAAACAATAGATAAAATATGGTTATCAAATAGAAAGCTTATTTTTGACACATGCTCTTTTATGGCTAAGGCCTATGTTACAGTTGGCAGATATATGAGAATATGTGACTCGTCGTTATTTAGGTTGTCTTTATAGTTTGCAATCTTTTTTTTCTACCCTCCCTCCATTAGTTCTATGTCTTTTCCAGTCCTGCCTTGTACAGCTGAATAAGGGTAGAATACAGTGGTTCATAGTGGGCTGAGGGAGGATGGAGGGGGGTGGATCATGGCAGTTTAAAGAAACAGTAACACCAAAAACTGAAAGTGTATCAAAGTAATTAAAATATAATGTAATGTAAAATATAACCTGCCCTGGTAAAAGCTGTTTGATTACTACAGAAAGACTACTATGGTTTATATAAACAAGCTTCTGTGTAGCCAGGGGGCAGCCATTCAAGCTGGAAAAAGGCACAGGTTATACAACAGTTAGTATATTATATATGAATTACTTTTACACCTTTCACTTTTTGGTTACTTTTCCTTTAAAGGGGAAGTAAAGTCTAAAATAGAATAAGGCTAGAAATGCTGCATTTTGTATACCAAACATAAACATGAATTTACTGCACCACAAGCCTAATCAAACAAATGATTTATGCTTTCAATATTGGCCACAGGGGGTCACCATCTTGTAACTTTGTTAAACATCTTTGCAAGACCACGACTGTGCACATGCTCAATGTGATCTGGGCTGCTCTGGGATCATCATAAATTATAAACAGCACAAGTCAAATAATATCTGCCAAAAGCCGATACAGCAAGATTAATAATCAGAATAGGCAGACTGCACTGGGTCCTGTGTTGTCATGTAATCTAATGTGGATTTTATAGTTTTTGTATTGTTTAATACAAAGTTTCTCCAACTATGCAGAACCAGTGGCTACAGCAAAATAATCCTCCAAGTTTATCCCAGTTTATCTGTTTAAATCTGGCTCCATGATCTTTGTCCCTGCAGCTGGAGTTGGAAACATAAAGGGGATGTAAAGGCGAAAATAAAATACAAATACAAATCTCTATACAGTTTCTGACTGCTCTACAGGGAAACAAACAAAGCTGCTTGAGTTCTGTATGGCTGGGAAGTAAGGCTGGAGGCTCTCCCTGATTGTTTCCCTGCAGAACAGTTAGGAACCGTCTGACTTTTCCTATCCACAGCAGTAAATGAAGGGAGAATTTCACTGCATACAGTCAGGTTTCTTATAAAAACTGTACACATTTTTTAATTAAAGTATATTGGAGGTTTCTTTTTCATTAAAGAAACTAAAAATTGGATTTTTTTGCCTTTACATCCCCTTTAGTATAGTATAGTATAGTATAGATGAGATGCAAAGGAGGACTAAATACAAATTAAGGTGTTTCTTCAATATGGAGAATATTGGAAGAGGGTTGTAGGGGCAGATTTATATAGAGCACACCTCTACCTCTGTAGTACACACTTAGGTTCCTTCTCTGGTGGTCATCTGGTACTGTACATAATAACACTTCTTGAAGGACCTATACAGTCTGCTCATTTCACTAGCTATCTTGTTCTCCTATTTCATCTTATGGGACACATTTTCAATTAGTAAGCCTAGCTCACCATTGTCCCCAGAGCGAAATTTTGCCTCTCTCTGTTTATTTCAGTGGGAGTATGCAATTTTATTATACCTAATAAAATTGGTGGAATTTCACTCTAGTGGACTGTGGGGAGCTCTGACAAATATGTCCCCAAGAATCTAGCTGTACTCTGGAAGAAGTGAAGACCCTTCTTTTTACACTTGTTGTGGGTTATTTATCAAAATCCGAAAATTTTTCATTATTTTCTGAAATCTACTCTGACCAAATCTGCACGGGTTATTTCCCCTTATTTTTGAATACATTTTCCCTAAAATTTCCTGTGTGGGGAAAAAACTTGAAAAAATTGTGAAAATCATACAAAAATTCAAATCGTATGAATTTTTGCGATTTTTCGCCCAAAAACTCAGATTTTTCGGATTTTTGCCCAAAAAACCACAAAATCTAAGGATTATTGCATGAAACCAAGCACAGATCAGGATATCTTCAGCTCTTCTTCCATTTACTTATATATAACCTCAGCAGGTCTGAGATGCCGGATTTTAGAGTTTTTTCATCTTCAGGGTATAATAAATTCTGAAAAATTTGAGTTTTTTTTCACAAAAAATTTGGATTTTATCGTCATAAGTTTTTTAAAAACTTTTGGCATTCGGACTTTAATAAATAACCCGTTAGTTAAAAAAAATTGTCTATAAGCCTTGCACCTTCCTTACCCATGTGGCCCCAAGTTCCTATTTTTTCTTTTTTGATTACAGTGATTCCAGAAGCTATATGGAGTGAATTGGAATACAAAAGTGAAGGTCGGTATGTGTAAAGGTGCACAAAACCAATTTTTCTTTTGCAGTGTTCCCCATTGAACCCTACTAAATCCATAGCACCCATGTTGTGCTCATGTATTCGCCTTTATTTCAGAGAAGGATACAAAAAAGAACTTTCCAAAATGAAAAGTTGCTTAGAATAGGTCCTTATATTATGTAGTAAAAGTTTATTTAATTGTAAACATACCCTTAGATTGCTTGCCTATATTAGCAGGTACCCAGAAGCAATGGCTTGTTGTTACATGTCATTTAAGTAAACAGAAACCTGCATTTTAATGAATTCTTTCTTTTCATTTGTATGTTCTAAGAATGAGAAAAATAATCTTTTAGAGTTGACACGTTCAACTGAATTCAAAATATGTGTGACGTGCGTGAGTTACTATGGGGAATAATTACACACAGTAAAGTGTTAGCATTAAGAGGTGTGAGGGGCTCTTTACTTGTAAGAATCAATAGCAAAAAGTGCAAAAACCAGACCCTCTTACAGTTAATTGCAGTTAATGGAATCACACCAAGACAAGGCTTTTTATTTTGGTATGGGAAGCGTGCATTGTCAAACATAGACAAAGAAACAGATTGAAGAATGGAACAGGGTATCAAAAAGGTTAATTTCCCAAGACGGGTAAAAAGTCAGGCTAATGAATACTGTTGCTTTCTGTTGATGTGTTTTAGGAACATTAAAAATTAAGAGAATAGCAAAAACCATAGGGATTCCCACTTGTCATGTTGATGACATCAGGGGTATGATTGCACATATAGATTGGTCTTGCCGATAATGTCATTGATTTCCCCATTGGATTTGTGCACAGCAAAAAACAATTCTTCCTAAATGTTGTGATTTACTTGGCATTTAGAGCTGTGCATGTTATTTAGTGGTCTTGGTTTCTGTTTAAACAATGTTGCCCTCTTCACAGTTCATCCCATAATTACACACAAATCTATTCTTCAGAAGTTTCTGTTGAAAAGCACTTCACTAGGGCCCTTTAAAAGCACTAAGAATAACAAATCATCGGCTGTGTGAAGAGAAATCTAACAGATGTTTTCTTTCCTTGACTGAGAAGCAAGGCAAGTTTTCAACTACTTAGATCCCACTTATTTATGCTGCAGTTGTGAATTATGCTCTTTTACATTAGAACTTGAAATACAGAACAGATGCGAAGATTTATTTTCAACTGATGTGCTCATTTACAATAGTTTTAATGCCAAGCCCTTGTTCTATATAACTATAAGAGATATTAAATGCAGACTATATCTTCTAGAATGAATGTATCTTTGCGGAATGCTCTACCCTATTTGGGACATACTTCACCTATAAATGTATGTATCCCTGCATTGACATGAAACTGAGCAAAAGGTTTTCTTTTATCTTGTTGTTACCAGGTATAAACTTATAAACTTGAGCCTCAAAGTATAGTTCCTATAGTGTAGTGTCTCTTGTAGGATGCCATGCTTTCTTGCTCTGCACTTCATTTGTAAATACATGTTGCTTTTTTTTCTGGGTTCATTTATTGCTGAATTTCTCTCATTTCTGACTTCAACCCCAAGAGCCTTCTTTGTCTTAACCTTAGATCTACAGTATGCCACATATAGTGTGTATGGTCCACCAGAATATGGACCAAATGTCGTTGTGCAGCCTAGAATTTATTTGAATGGAATCTGCCTGTAAAATTAGGAAACATGCATATTTTGGCTAGAAAATCTGCAAATGCTAGGGATGAGTAAAATATCTGGAAAAAAACGCTCATAGATGCCCAGGGCCGCCATCAGGGGGTCACAGGGGGGACAGTTGTCCTGGGCCCACTGGATTTTGTGTCTAAGGGATGGGCGACCATGCTCACTTACTTTATTTCAGCTCAGCATGCTGCCAGTAGGACACTGCAGCTCTGTGCATGGAAGCTTTTCCCAATCAAGATTTCCTGTACCCTCATTGGTCCATTAAGAATAAATCCTGGTAAATCTGCATCGGGATTGGATCTCCTTGTCCAATCCCTGTACAGCTTTACCGGGACTTATTTTTAAAGGACCACGAGGGTACAGGAAATCTTAATTGGAGAAAAGCTTCCATGCACAGAGCTGCAGTGTCCTACTGGCAGCACGCTGAGCTGAAATCAAGTAAGTGAGCATGGTCGCCCCCCCTTACACACAAAGCCCTGGCAAGTATTTTTTTTAAAAATTTGGGGATATCTAGCCAATTTTTTTTTACTTGCAGGAGGGCCCTAATCACCAGTGGCTTTTTATAACTTGTGGGGGGCCCAGGCTATCAATTTTTTTTTTTTACTTGCAGGGGGGCCCCTGATCACCAATGGCTTTTTATAACCTGTGGGGGGGGGGCAGGCCATTATTTTTTTTTTACTTGTAAGGGGGGCCCTGTCACCAATTTTTTTTAAAAAAAACTTTTAACTGTAGTGTGGAGTGGGCAGGGTCTGGGGTGGGGCTTGGGGGCGTGGTGGGCGGTGCCCAGGGGGGCCCTGAAAATGTTGTTGTACGGGGCCCCGTGATTTCTCAGATGCTAGTATAATAAAAAAAAATATTGTGTGGTTTGAAAAAAGTCACAAAAAACCACCCATTTACTTTAATGCGATTCGCAATTTTTTTTTTTGCCGTTTTGCTAATTTTCAGCAAACGGAACAGATCATATTCACCGATCAGTAGCAACTGCACATTTTCAGCCTATTGCCACTACTGCCAATCAGACACCATTGAAATAAATTACAGGCTGCACAACCAAATTTGGTCTCTCTCCTCAATCTGCAAAATGCCCATGGAGAATAAGTGCCCATGTACAGTAGGTGTTTGGCATAAAACAATCACCCATATCAACTCACAGTGGACGCATGTAACTTTCCCAAGGAGATATTAGCTGAACTCATTGAGGAATGAAAGTATGATCCAATCATAATGGTACCGTAAAGCAAGTGTTCATTTTTTGAGTTACACATGGAGTGGTGATTTGTTGTGATACTTCTGTGTCCTAACTTGATACCAACATATAATTCATGCAGCACTTTATGGTAACTTGTTGAACAATATTAAGTCATTCTTGATAACAGAAGGAAAAGAAAAATAAGCAACGTGAGTGTTGTCTTTATTCAGTGAAAGTGTAAACCCCTGTGATACTTACAAGATGTATGGTAATCATCTTGAAGTATTTTTGCCAATGCACTACACATTTCATTTATATTCTTTGGGACCCTTCAGCTAACTAGAATATTCTTTTGAGAATTTTCCTGTTTCTCGTGGCCACTACTAGTAATTACACCGTTCAAACAATGTGTTCCACTACAACCTAGTGGTGCAAATGACAATGTCTCTCTAACAACAGTTTGACTCTTTTTCATCCTCTTACACACAGTTTATTTTCAATTCAGTTTTTCAGTTTATGAAAATAAACTCCACCCAATCTCAATATTACAAAAAAAAACATCATACTGTAGATCAACAGCAGTTTTGAATACAACCTTATAAAGAACCAATATGGACTTTTGTTTTCATAAAAAATCCTTACAAAAATTTGATAATACAGATAAAGGATCTGTTATCTTGAATCCTGTTACCCAGAAAGCTCCAAATTACGGAAAGGCTGTCCCTTAGACTCCATTTTATCCAAATTATCCAAAATTTGAAAATGATTTCCTTTTTCTCTGTAATAATAAAACAGTACCTTGTACTCGATCCCAACTAAGATATAATTAATCCTTATTGGAGGCAAAACAAGCCTACTGGGTTTATTTAATGTTTACATGATTTTCTAGTAGACTTAAAGGTATTAAAGACTTAAAGATCCAAATTACTGCCATCTCCCATAGTCTTTTTTTTAATCAAATAATTTCTTTTTTCTCTGAAATAATAAAACAGTACCCTGTACTTGATCCTAATTAAGATATAATTCATCCTTTTTGGCATTGGCAGCAGAAGATGATTTGATCTGGGGGGCTGCTAGAGGAAGAAGCTGGCATGTGCGTAGCTACCCCCACTTTTTATGGCCACGTCCATTTGCTCCACCTATTTTGCCATGAATTTTCACATGGGGTGTGGGGTATGGGTTTTTTTTACAAAAGGGTTTCCTTCTCCTTTAAGGGCTGATAAGATAACTATGTATAAATATATAAGGGGATCATATAATAATCTCTCTAATGCTTTATTTACCAGTAGGTCTTTCCTTTCCAGCTCACAAAAGGTCACCTATTCCGATTAGAAGAAAAGAGGTTCCGCATAATATTCGGAAGGGGATTTTTTACAGTGAGAGCTGTGAAGATGTGGAATTCTCTCCCTGAATCAGTTGTACAGGCTGATACATTAGATAGCTTTAAGAAGAGGTTGGATGGCTTTTTAGCAAGTAAGGGAATACAGGGTTGTGGGAGATAGCTCATAGTACAAGTTGATCCAGGGACTAGTCTGGAGTCAGGAAGGAATTTTTTCCCCCTCTGAGGCAAATTGGAGAGGCTTCAGATGTTTTTTTTTGCCTTCCTCTGGATCAACTAGCAGTTAGGCAGGTTGAGAAAAGTTAAAAGGTTGAACTTGATCGACATTTTTTCAACCTAACTTACTATGTTTCTATGTCATATTATAATGGGACAATTGTACATCTCCAATCCCACTCCATCAGCATAATAATGATATAAACACAGTAATTTAGGTTGATAACAACATGCAACCTTTTAGTCTAAGTGAAACCTGCATAACTGCTAGTTGATTCAAAAGAAGGATAACCCCCCCCCAATCTAAAGGCTCTCCTATTTGCTTGGCACAAAGGGATTGCATAGTGGCAATTTCATGTATAAATACCCCAAAGTAGGTTGTCACAGAGACTATAAGCGCAGCAGTGTCCAAATTCACAGTTGCAGGGTTCAAACCCCACCCCCCCTCTCTTTGACACTGTTTAGGCTGACTGTAAAGGCAGCAGCTGCGGATAGAGGTGGAAAAAAAACTATAAAATGTCTGCAGTATACAAAATGAGGGGTGAAATTCTGGGGGGCTATATAGCCCCCCTAGCACCCTGTTTCTGAGGTCTATGCTTTTTGGAGGCAAAACAATTCTATTGGGTTTATTTAATGTTTAAATTATTTTTAGTATACATAGTTTGGAGATGCAAGTTACGGAAAGATCTCTAATCCAGAAAATCCCAGGTCCCAAGCATTCTGGATAACTATTTTAGCAAAGAACTGCAAACTTCCCTACCTCTTTTTAACAAGTTGCAAATTGCACTTCCTATATTTATGTAATCTGTACCTTGATTTATGATAACATGGGGAGGGAAAACTACTTAAAAAGGCAAAGTAAAATAGGAAGAAAAGTTAAATTGTTGGTGGCTCTAAACAAGGGATTGCAGCTGTGATACATAAACAGAAGGCCAAAAAAAAAGAACAGGACTGCAGATTTTATAAGAAGCAAACAAATAGGATTGTGATTGGTTAGCATGAATGCCTACTTAATAGGGAATAGGCATTGACTAGAGGGAGATGGTAGAAGTATAAGGAACTCTGACTCATAATAGAACACAAATTAGTACATTACAAGTAAAACATTATGTATTAGAAAATGTTTTATTTGACTAAAGTTAGACTAAACTAAGAAAACTGCCCTTTTTACCCTTTAATTTGCATAGTTTAGTTAGTTTTATTAATATTTTCATGCAAGCCCAGCAACGTTAGCCAAGACACTTTGAAGAAAGTCAATGGAATAAAGACTGCTTAGGCTTGCCTTTTTTAGTGTATAAAACCAAAACCTTGTTTATATAAGAGCTGAATTTATTTGTCAACAACAGTGCGGATGCTTACAATCATTTTTATTTTGAATGACAACTATTCAGAGGAATGATTTCAGGCATGAAAGTTGACATTATTAAAATCTCTTGAAAGCTCTTATGTCAACAACATTCAATTAGAAAAAAAAGCCTAAATAAATATTTACTTTTTTCATGAAATGTAAATTCTCTAATATATACTGGCTCTACCAACCGTTTTTGGTTTTGTTTCCTTTTTTCATTTCACACCAGGAAATCGTTCTTAGAAGTGAAAATATAACTTCTCTAATACCGTATATTGGCTGTACCAACAGGCTTTGGTATTGTTTCCTTTTTACATTTTACACAAAGGAAATCGTTCTTAGAAGTGAAAATAACATTTTCTGTTTGAAACACGTTTTTACTGATGCTGCTCACATTGATCGGTTTTCTTCAAAGATCATGCAAGTGTATATAAATAGAATGATTTATTTGGCTTGCTTGGCTCAACATTTTTATTCCAGTCATTGCTACCAATTATACCCTCTCCTTAAACTTCACCTACTCTTTTACATAAAAAGTGTGTTATTTTTGCGGGTCATTGAGACGGAGGTGCAGATGTGTGCTTTGCCAGCATATTTGGAAATAGATCAGTAAACTGCTAATAGAATGCCAAAGGCTAAGACAGATGACTGTGGCTTCTGTAGTACCCCGGGGACAACAAATCAGTATGACCTTGTAATTCAACACTGCCGTCAATACATCAGCAATGAAGAGTGGCAGAGAATCTAGAGATGGTGTGGAGGAAAGAAAGCCACTCCAGTCAATATAACCCTCTCCTAGATGCAATAGGTGTAATCAGTTTGTGCTAGGGACATAGAATAAGGTCAAGAAACTTCAATGCAGTTTAAGCAAAAACCCAATTCCGGTTTGTGAAATCCAACAGAAGGTCGAAAGTGGTTTTATCTACATCCATATTTTAAACCGCTATAGGCATTTATACAGTAATTACCATCTGTGAACGGTAAATGTGAAGTTTGAGACATTGTGGTTTTTGTGAGCCACTGATTCCCAGAATAGAGAAATAAGCATTCAAGTGTAGCAAACAGATAGAGATGGGATGATCTCAAAGTGCATTGAAGCTTAAAACTTCATTGTATTGATTGAAGTGCAGTGATCAAACCGGTAATATACTTGCACTAGAATATTATTACCAGCCTTCATAATGGATCCAACCTAAGAGCAATCACCAGGGACCTGCTTGGTCTTTGTCACTTTATGTCACTGGCATATAGAATAAATACTAGCTCAAGCATGGTACGCTGAGTTCGATGAGAGATACTGTTATAAATGGGACAGGAAAATGTACTATACATTGGGGCCCATAACTGCCTCTGGTGCATGCCCACCTAGTGGCCACAATTATGTTGACATTGTGGGATAAAATGCAGCATTATGAGCAAAAATCATGGCGACTTGAACCCAAAATTGCACTTTGAACAGTGCACTTACACATATAAATGAGCCCTTTATTTTTTTCAACATCCCTAATTATATACATTTGTTAGAATCTGCTCTACACCCTCTGGTATCAGAAAGAAATGTTACAATATTGATGTGGTAATATGTAATATGTCAAATATACAGTAGGCATATGGCAAGAAGATCGTTCTTGATTAACAATGTCAAATAGCTCAGAGTGCTCTTTTGAGCACTTTTGCAATTTACATTATTGTTTTTTCTTGTTACAATATATTTGTTTAAATCTGTTGTACAGCCTATGGCATCAGAAAGCTTTGTTGCAATATCATGTTACAAATGTGGTAATGTGTAATATGTCAGAGGTATGACAAGAAACTCGCACTTGATTAACAATGCACCAATGTAAAATAGCTCAGAGTGCTCTTCTGAGCACTTTACTTGTTTTTAATGCTCACTGCTAATATCAGCAATGTGTAACAGGAGTGCCCTCTGCCCCAGCCTGGACAGAAGAACAATAACTTAATTTATAGAAAATGCCTAATCATAATTTATCAGCTAGGTTACATGGCTATGAAAAAAATCTTCTAAGTTATATGGGTAATATATTCAGTAGTACAAGTATCAGACCTGTTATCCAGAATGCACTGGACCTGAGGTTTTCCGGATAACAAATCTTTCCTATTTTGGATCTTCGTACCTTAAGTCTACTAGAAAATCATGTAAACATTAAAAAAAACAAAATGGCTGGTTCTGTTTCCAATAAGGATTAATTATATAGTGAATAAAGTACCCCCTCTTGTAAAATATAAGGATATTATAAGTTACCGAGGAGTTTTATGACCATATAAAAACACACGGCAGAAAACATGAGGTAACTTCTAATATCCTCATATTTTGCAACTGGGGGTACTTTATTTATTATAATACACACGTTTTAGGGAGTCATGTGACGGAAATGACATCAGAACTCACTGTTTATAACTGATGACATCAGAACTCACCGTTTATAACTGATGACATCAGAACTCACCGTTTATAAGGATATAATTTACAAGATATTCATGGCTTTTGTGTATTATATAGTGAATAAAGTACCCCCTCTTGTAAAATATAAGGATATTATAAGTTACCGAGGAGTTTCATGACCATATAAAAACACGAGGCCGAAGGCCGAGTGTTTTTATACAGGACATGGAACTCAGAGGTAACTTCTAATATCCTCATATTTTACAACTGGGGTACTTTATTTATTATAATACACAAGTTTTAGTGAGTCATGTGACAGAAATGACATCAGAACTCACCGTTTATAACTGATGACATCAGAACTCACCGTTTATAAGGATATAATTTACAGGACATTCATGGCTTTTGTGTATTATATCTTAATATGGATCAAGTACAAGGTACTGTTTTATTATTACAGAGGAAAAAGGAAATCATTTTCAAACATTTTTGGACATAAATGGATAAAATACAGTCTATGGGAGATGGTCTTTCCCTAATTTGGAGCTTTCTGGATAACACATTTCCATATGCATACCTGTATATAAATGTATTATAGGGAATTTAATAGCCCCTACTGCATTGTGAAATGGTTGGCTATAACAAACAAGAGACATGAATATCCTTTTAAATTATAATTTCTGTCACTCATAAACTTGTGTATTTTAAAAAGTAATGTACCCCTAGTAAATGCTATTAGAAGTCACCAGAGTTCAATGACTCAGCCTTATGCCTTTATATAGTCATGGAACTCCTCAGTGACATAATATCTTTATAATACACAAAAGCCATGAATATCTTGTAAATTATATCCTTATAAACGGTGAGTTCTGATGTCATCAGTTATAAACGGTGAGTTCTGATGTCATTTCTGTCACATGACTCACCGAAACTTGTGTATTATAATAAATAAAGTACCCCCAGTTGCAAAATATGAGAATATTAGAAGTTACCTTGGAGTTCCATGACCTGTATAAAAACACTCGGCCTTCGGCCTCGTGTTTTTATATGGTCATGAAACTCCTCGGTAACTTATAATATCCTTATATTTTACAATAGGGGGTACTTTATTCACTATATATTTTACAATACATTACAGTACAGTACATTATTCTCTATATAAATGGCACAGTCTTTTAATAACGTAAAAAGACATGCACATTGTTGTGTTTATCAAATATATATTGGCATTAACCCACTACTGTGGTTTCTCTCACTGGTCCCCCACATACACCCTTTCCATCAAATATCAATGCAATATATTTTCTTCAGTGTCCATTACATGTATATAACTTTGTAGAGCTGAGCCAGCTAGGTTTGTGTGCTTTTAATTCCTCTGTAGTGACGGGCGAAATTCGGCAGGCGTGATTTCGCTGAAGCTTTTCGCTGCCGGCGAATAAATTTGCAAAACTGCTGTGAAAATTTGCTGGCGTCACAAGAATTTGTATGCGCGGCGGAAAAGTTGTTTGTGCCAAAACAGTCGCACGTCAACATTATTCGGACGCCCATTTACTTTAACGCAGGCATCAAAATTGATGCGAGCGCCAGAATTTTTTCGCTATTTTGCGAATTTCGCCCATCACTATTCCTCTGTAAACAAACATATGTGCAATTCAATTCTTGCACAAAATTGTACATATGTCCTTATAGGTTCACAAGGGCAGGGTGTAAGCATTAATTTACGCTGCCTCCATTTTTGTGCAATTTTGGTATCATAAAAAATATTGCTAAAGGCTGAAACCTTTACTTAATGTTTGGCTAAGACAGATGCTAAGTACAATATATTTCCTTGTGCCTGTAGTGATGTGCTCAGTGCTTTGCGCCTAAGTCACAATTAAGAAATACAAAGACATAGGTGTGCTTGGTGTATAAATGCCAGACTCTGCAGTAACAAGGTGCATGTATTTCATTTGAGGTATTGTTTGTTCCAAGTATATTTTGTTTACAAAAACATTTTAAATGCAAAAATACCATTCTTAATACACAAAATGAATTTGTCTCAGGGTACATATGCAATTTTATAAAATACACTGGTAAAAAAAAATATACAAAATACATATTTCAAGTTTGTGCATAAAAGGATATTAATATCACAATCTTCATTCTGTTGATTTAAATGTGCATTCTGTCTCTCAAAACAAAATCTATGTAACAAGTGACGTGTAATGTTACTTACAGAATGAATTGTGTAAAAAGAAAAACTTGGACAAAATATCTAGACAAAATATATATACAGTAGTTTCGTAAATGACTAGTGTATGCCAGGCTACACAATTAATATCTGGCTTACTGGATTTATGTGACAAAGTAGATGTTTGTTAAAAAAATAAGATTCCATAGCACAGAATCCATTATGTCAATAGAATTAACAGTTCAACAAAACTGTTTCAATATCAATTGTGTGAAATGATTCTCTCAGATTACTGTTTGAACCAATAAGAAACAAACATACTTAATAACCAATAATAAGCAGTACATTTAGGAATTCATTTGCTGGTATTTCCCCCACTATTACAATTGGTTCTTAACTAGAAGTTCTTACAAATGTATGACAAATATGATGCACTACTGACCGAATGATTGTATTTGCACAAAACTGTTATAATGATGCTGTAGCCAGTAGGGATGTAGCGAACTGTTCGCCGGCGAACTTGTTCGCGCGAACTTCGACCGTTCGCGTCCGCCGAATGTTCGCGAACGCCGCGCGACGTTCGCATTTTGAGTTCGCGTTCGATTCGAATACAAATCGTTCGACCATTCGACCATTCGAATTCCTTCGACCGCTAAAAATCGAACGATTTCCATTCGTTCGAACGATTGTAAGCATTTGATCGAATGAAAAGCATTCGATCGAATGCTTCGATCGTTCGATTCGAATGAAAATCGTTCGATCGAACGATTAAAATCCTTCGATCGTTCGAATCGAACGATTTTAGCGGGTGTTCGAAGTTCGCAAACTGTTCGCGAACGTTCCCATTTTTTGCCGGTGTTCGCGAACAGTGTTCGCGAACACCAAATCGGCAGTTCGCTACATCCCTAGTAGCCAGTCCCATAGGAGATTTAGCCAGAAGAGGCACATGCCTAGGGCACTAGGTATACTGTATATTTATTCTGTCTGCTTAACCCTAGTTTGGCTTTCTGTAAATGATTGACAACTATATATTTTGTCCAAGTTTTTTTTTACATAACTCATTTTGAAAGTAACATTACCTATAACTGCAAAAAAACCCAGCACAAGCTGGAGTTATTTTAATAATAAGCAGTACATTTAGGAATTCATTTGCTGGTATTTCCCCCACTATTACAATTGGTTCTTAACTAGAAGTTCTTACAAATGTATGACAAATATGATGCACTACTGACCGAATGATTGTATTTGCACAAAACTGTTATAATGATGCTGTAGCCAGTTCCATAGGAGATTTAGCCAGAAGAGGCACATGCCTAGGGCACTAGGTATACTGTATATTTATTCTGTCTACTTAACCCTAGTTTGGCTTTCTGTAAATGATTCAACTATATATTTTGTCCAAGTTTTTTTTTACATAACTCATTTTGAAAGTAACATTACCTATAACTGCAAAAAAACCCAGCACAAGCTGGAGTTATTTTAATATACAGTTGCGAATTCTGATATTGTCAAATTCAGATTTCCTATAACTACCGCTCCCTCCTGAACCCAAACCATTTGAATAAATCTACCAATATGATGAGTTTCACACATTTTCTTCAGATGTTAAGACATGAGTGAACTGGTTAATAGAAATGGCTTCTGTAAAAAGAAAACCTGAACATTAGATGATATCTAATAGAAGCTATATATTTGCAAATTAGATTCCATCACATTGAAAGCATGAAATTGGAAAAGCTTTGAAAATATGTGCGAGGAAAGAAGCAAAGGCAGATTGTCAATGTAGAATCACAAAAGGAGGAATCCAAACATTCCGATGTGATCCCGTGAGTGTCCTGGCTGGGGTAAGAGGAAGGAATAATGGAATGGTTGGTTTTTTTTATGGATTGCAAGACTGCAGTTTATAAAATAACATACAATAGGATTCAGAATAGATTGATTTACTGTACAACTCAGGAGCTGTGGCTTGTACAGAAATGTAGAAATTGATTAAAACTTTGCTGGCAGGCAGAAAACATGAGCTTTTAATGCAGATTGTCATTCACTATTCAGGAATTAGGAAGTGAACACAAGATGCTGCAGGGAAAGCATTATCTTTATTCTTGTGCTTTATATGGGAATGTCTCAAAGAAGGATTATGTTCTTAGCAAGCTGTAAAAGCAGAATTAAATCTGATTGTAGATTCCCACACATATTCCACACATTAACTCATTTAGTTTGGTGCTCCAGAAATGCTCATGTCATGCCAGGACATTTATATTGCACCCATGCAGCCAGAGATGTATTTTCTTTATAGATCCTCAAGGCAAGTGCCTAAAGAAGCCCACTGTTAGACTGGAGGCTAAATCCTGTGGTGTAGCTAGGTGTACCACTGATCTACCCTGTACACTAACTGCACAATGCATATTCTATTCCCCTCTGAGGGGAGGGCAGGATTAATTTGGTTCTGCATACAGTAATGGCAACTTCAGTAAATAGAATTACTAACTGGTTGTTAATAGCTACAGTTCCAGCATAATCGTTGTTCGTACAGGTATAGGATTTATTATCCATAATGTTTGGGTCCTGGTGATTTCCAGATAAGGAATCTTTCCATAATTTGAATCTCCAAAAAGTAAGCCTTCTAATAATCATTGTCACCAATATGCATTCATGCAGCTTAGTTTGGATTAAGTACAAAGTACTGTTTTATTATAGAGAAAAAAGGGGAAAAAATGTATAACTTTTTAAAAATTAGAATTATATTTTTAAAACATACTCCACGGAAGATGTCCTTTCTATAATTCAGAACTTCTGAATAATGGGGTTTCCAAACCTGTGTCACCAAATATACCTCTTTAAACATTAATGGGGTTTTTTACTAAACCTCAATATTTTCTGGTCAAGGTTTTTTTTGGCAAAAACTCAAATTTTTAGAGGAAAAAAAAATGTCATCTCAGACCTGTCGACAGTGACAGTGTTCAAGGATAGTCAGGCAGGCAAGGGTCAAAACCAGTAGAATCAGAATAGTCAGGCAGGCAAGGGTCAAGGTAATCAGAGTTCAGAGTGGTCAGGCAGGCAAGGGTCAGATTTGGCAGAATTCAGAATGGTCAAGCAGGCAAGGGTCCAAACAGGAATTAGACAGTAGAAGAATTACACCCAGATACTAACAAGTTAAACCTAACAACGGGCAATTAGTTTGAAGGAAAGGCCCCTTTAAATACCTTTAAATCTCTTGCCATTGCTCAATGACGTCATGATGCCGGTGACATTGCGTGCATAAAACACGGAGGTGCGCACCACGCACACCCTGAAGCAGAGAAACACGAGAGGCCAAGATGGAAACACCACTCGGTGGCCCACTAGACCACCAGGGTGAGTAGCCCTTACATAATACAAAAAATTCAGGGTTTTCTGGTGATAACTCGGAAAAATCAAGCCATTCGTTGTCAAATCTCGATCTGACTTTTTCAAGATATTTTATTAATAAATAAGATAAAATAATGGATGGGAGTTTGGTCAAGCTTGGTTTAAAGATAAATTCAAGTTTTAGTAAATAAACCCCTAATACAGTATAAAATAAAGAGATATAGTCATAAAATGTTACCAAAACCTTACTACTTCCTGTTTCAAGGAATGGTCTAGCTACTGTTGCAGCCTGCCCCACACTTTGCAGTAAGAACACAGGCACTTGGTACTCCACAATAAAGTGCAAAGACCTGCACCTTCCTGAATTCACGAGGGACAGATGAGTGTGGGAATTGGGTATCTCTGCTCCTACCCCTAACCACCCCCCTAATGTGTGCGTCATTGAGATGAGCACGTTTGTGGGTGTCAGTAGGCATTGGGTGCAAAGAAAGCCCTGTCCTTATGGTAGATTGTAAGGGCATGGGTGCCATGCACCCACAAGCACTGCACTGCACTTTTTAATCTGTGAAGAGCAATGGTATGTTTTATATGCAAGTGTTTACTGAATGAGCTTTTAACTAGATATTATTTTTCATACAGAACATAAGTAAATGAGGCCCTTGAAGTTTGTGTTTCCTTTATTTTGGTAGTTGCTTGTATACAGATATAGATATAATCCTGATTTCAATGTTATACCAGAAATATACTCCATTGCTCCAGATGTAGGGAACTTACTAAACTACCATGTGTCAGAAGTCATGTGAGGTGCGATACATCATAATTCTGCTAGCCACATATATATAATCTTTTATTTTATATGAACACAGAAGCAAACGAGAGAGAAAGGCAATAAGGTACAGTAGAAAATGTAGTTGTGCAATTTAATTATACTAAAGAGTTTGGGTAGTGAAATAAAGAAACAGAGGCAGAATTTAAAGGTGATTTTTATACATAATCCTTTATGGATAGAAGGAGAAACTTAAACAGACTTACGTTAGGAGTAAGAAAAAATTTACATGTTAGAGTGAAGCAGATTACAATAAATCTGTATTTCTAGTATTTGAATTCCTTTTTTTTACAAAAGACTAGATCTGCATCTTATTTAATATGCTCTTGATACCTACAGCAAGCATCTGCACGGCTTAATATATAGAATGAAATCTGCCTCCTTTCACACACACATTGACAACATTAACATTTTATGCTGGTTAATTCGTGTATGTGTCAGTCACAAAACTCTTCCTCGCTCCAGGCATTGAATTTACACCTTGCCCAACCAATTTAGTCCAATTCTATTGATCACACATTCCTGACTATAACATAAATAATAACAATAATTAGACAACTGCATTATTAAAGGATTGTCTGTGAAGCAAATGTATTGGTTGAGCTTATATGTACAGTAACATGCTATATTATCTTTCACAGTTAATTGTATCTAATGCCAGACTAAGTCCTTAAGATGCAATAAATGATCAGTAATGTTCAAAGCAGTAAGTATGTAATAACCAGTAGCAGTTAATCAGCAGGTAGTATGCACAGATCACGCATTTGCAAGCAACTACCTACTTGATTGTATAAATACATATTATGTTAAGAAAGTAATATCCTTGGTCAAATACATGTGAAAAGGGCATGAATCAATCCTGACCAGCAGTCAGTATCCAGTCCTCCAAAAAGAGGATGGTCAGTCTAATTTAGCTGTGGTGGCAGGACTTCAACAAATCAGATTGTTTTAGAGTCATACTATTTAAAGGGATATTGTACTCCCTTGGTCCATATGAGTTCAATAAACAGGGCTTGTGTTGAGCATACTTTTTGCCTAGTGTATTAATCAATGGTTAGTATTTCTTGAACTAAAAAGGGGCCAGAAAATTAAAGCTACTCCATGCTTGGTCCTTTTGAGGGAGATTATTATTATAATATCCCTGCTTACAGGGAAACTATACCCCCAGAATAAATACTTAAGCAACCGATTTTATATCATACTGGAATATATATCAGTTAATATTGCCCTTTTACATCTCTAGCCTTGAGCCACCATTTTGTGATGGTCTGTGTGCTGCCTCAGAGATCACCTGACCAGAAATACTACAACTCTACCTGTAACAGTAAGAAGTGTGGGAGCAAAGGACAGAACTTTGTCCATTAACTGGCTCATGTGACCTAACATGTATGTGTGTCCTTGATTTGTTTGTGTGCACTGTGTATCATATGGTCCCAGGGGACGGTCCTTAGTTCATAAAATGGCAATTTTCTATTTAGGATTACCCAATGGCACATACTACTAAAAAAGTATATTTTTTTGAAAATGGTTTATTTACATGAAGCAGGGTTTTATATATGAACTGTTTTTAATGGAATATACTGCATAGAGACCTACATTGTTCAGGGATATAGTTTTCCTTTAATGGACTCCAAACAAAACAGTCACAACAGAAGAGGAAGGGGGATGATATACTGTATATTGATAATTATTATAATAATGTTATGTAATAATGTATGTGAAGTATGATTGTCCCATCTATGGACCTTCAGTTTTGTGAACTGAGACTCTACTTTTCAATATCTGATATGCCTCTTCTTTCTGCCTACAACTGGATTTCAACTCTATTCAAGGGGATGGACTATTGCCATTTCTAAATATCATTACCATGCCAGAAATAAACAGAGGCATAAGCTTAAATACATGTTCTTATCAAATTGTACTTAGCTACAGAGAAAGTTGGCTTTACATGGCAATGCTACTGGATGATGTTATGCTACATAATTGTAATATTTTGTACTTGTTAATGATAAGAGCAAATTAATGATCGGGGTACCAAACTAGTAAATAGGGTATATGTGCCCATGAACGATGATGCAAGCTTAATTTTTTCTCCTCTAGACATGGAAATTTCAGGTAAGGAGAACTGAGATCAGTCTGTCTCCTACTGAAGGAAGAAAAGAAAAAGGATTAAAAGTAAACAAAAGGGGAATTATATGTCTGAGATGTTAGCAAATGTTTTGATCATCGCAGCAATACAGTATCTTCCCAAACAAAATACGTATGAAAGTAATTAATGCAGAAAAATACTTCCCTTTGTTGTTTGTTTAGATAATTAATCTGGGTACATTGTTCCGAGCCTTTGAAACAGCTGAATGAATAGGATCTCTGGTAATTAAATTAAATCACTCCGTGCAGGCATAAAAACTGACTCATTCTTTATTTGGCTGATTTAGATGATGCTGCTAAATAATACAATAGAAAAATTTTAATTTATGTCTTATACTGAGTTTATATGTTCTGCTCTTAGTAATGCACAAAAATATGGTGTGTGCTTTTATTATCCCTTGTGGGAAGCCTTTGCATACATTTTTCAGGCCAAGAATATTCCTGGTAAAAAAGCACAAATCTCAGATTGATCTGTTTCATTGGAACCATGCACACTTTGGAAATGATTGTGGTTGTTGCATTTTTTTCCACCTTTGCCATAGAAATCTGACTGGCTCAGACACTGACCCCTTGTGTACAATATATAATCTTTAAAGAAGAATATAAGCATTTTGGAGGAGATACATAATATATAAAAAAATGGAAAGAAGACACTAGCTGGAATAAAAAAATACATGGTCAGCAACATCTTTATAGAAGAAAGTCATTGCTTTCACCACCAACATAATAATGCATTCATCTCTTAAAATTGCTATTTGATAAATGAAAAGGGAAAATATATTTTTCAAAAACTCATCGAGGTAAATTTACTTAGCAGCGAAAATTCGCCAGCGACGGCTTCGCAGCCATCGCAACACTTTGCCAGGTGAAAATTTGCACAGACAACGCTAAGTTGCTAAAATGCAAAGTTACGTCCAGGGCACCAAATGTTGGCGAATTTTCACTAGTGTTACTTCGACAATCAAAGTGAAGATGCACTAGCATTCAATTATGCATAGCGCAACTTCGTTAGAGGTCTTCACTCAGGCTAATTTGCATACGGCGGGAAATGATAAAGTTGAATGGATGTATATATTGCAGCAAATACATTACATTACACAAATCCAGGGAACCGTAATAAAGAAAATAGAGTTGTTATAAAGCCCTACACATGAGCCCACTGTATAGTTTGTGTGCCATATGTTAGAAAATATATGGGGGAACCCGGTTTCCCAAAAAAAGTGTAAAGACCTTTGCAGGCTATCACTCTGAAAAAAGGAAAAGACGCCAGTGTTTTTTTACTTTTTACTTACATCAAAAATAGGATGTAAGAAAGAGACGATGGAGGAAGATCTATGCACTGCAGTGCACTTCGCCTGGTCTGAGCTGGCGAAGGCAAGTCTGGCGAAAGAGGTAACGTTCAGTAAAATCCGCATCTCAGTGAGTTTGCGGAGTAACGTCCATTCGCCAGAGTGACAATTCGCCTGGTAATAGAGTGTGAATGACCGCTAGCGTCTGTCTCTTTCACTAGCGAAGTTACGCCTGCGCCGGTTAGTAAATTGGCAAAGTGCCTGAAATCGGTAACGCTGGCGAATCATCGTCAGCATTACTCATTTGCCCTTTAGTAAATCTGCCCCATCATTGTTTATAAAATTCCATTAACTTACAGAGATTGCTAATGAATCTGTTTTGCATATAGTCTTCTGTGTAGCAGTTGGGCATTCTGGTGCTGATTTATGTTGGCATGACTTTCCTTGTAAAAGAGAAATCACCCACTCTATCAACTTCCCTAAACTTAATTCTTCCTTAATGCAGCTGTAGGACTACTACACATATATAATTATCCTACTTTTAAACCAGAGGATGACATAACTGTCTATGTAATCAGATGTGTTCAGTGTAGCAAAAGCACCCCACAAGAAAAATAACTCAGCAACCTTCTATAACGTTACTTGGGAACAGAGTCAGAGTAGCAGCAACACCCAAATGATACAGGTAATGTGAATGTTCTTCAACCTGTTAGACTATATCAACTATTTATTATTTTGAGTATAAAATTGAAATCATTAAGCATCTATGCCATATCTTGTAAGCCATTTGTAGAAATAAAAGGAATATCAGCACTGTAGGGAAAAATACTGAAAGTTATTATGACTGTAATTGAAATGCTTAAGGGCTTTGGTGTTACAATGAACTTCTCCTAGAATAAAAGGTGTGCTGATAGCAGAAAAAACTGGAGATGGATAGTACATTTCCATTTGATTTAAATAAATAGCTATGTCTGGTAATCCCTCTTACCATATTCATTTTGTACATAATGACATTCTGACTAAAGGGATTATTGTATTCATTGACTTTGGGGAAAAGCAGACCATAAAGCTGGACCCCTATAGCATACATACCAACCACATGTAGAAATACATTCCTGCTGTCATACCTATGCTGTATTATAATGTTTTAAATTTATTTTTAAAACTGGCTCCAAATACATATTGTTTGTATTGATAATAACTAGGGATGGGCAATTTTTTGCGCCTTGTTTCACCGTGGAAATTACGCCCATAGACTTATATGGCGACGTGCATTTAAAAAAAAAGATGCGGGACAACATTTTTTTGACACCCACAGACTTTTTGGCGAAACTAAAAGGTCAAATTCGCCCATCCCTAATAATAACTGTAGGGGGGTTATTTATAACCAAAAACTCGAAAAATTTGATTTTTTAACTATAAAATCCAAATGTTAGGGATTTATCATGCCCTGGGGATATAAAAAGTCAGAATCCGAAAATCTGGCATCTCAGACTTACCTCGGTTGTATATAAATCAATGGGAAAAATCCCACAGATCCAAAGATTTTCTGGTTTCGAGTTTTTTCTCGAACTGGAATTTTTCAGGAAAATGTATTGATAAATAACGGGAAATAACCTGTGCGGATTTGGTTGGATTATATTACAGAAAATAATGGGATAAATTTGGATTTTGATAAATAACCCCATACCCACCCCTTTAAACTAATGGTGGTCCTATGCTTTTAAAAAATGGGCATTGATTTATGCAGTCTCTCCGCAGAAGCCAGTGGCGGGGGAGGATCTAGCCCTCAGACAGAAACCAAGGTTCAGGAGACACTGATCCCAAGTAATGCTACTATGCTGAGAAGTACAAGCCTTTTTATACTATGACCGGAGGTAAACAAGTGAGAGACTACGGTACGGGGTTTCACTTGACGTGGTATGGTGGCTTATCAACTTTATGATCATAACTTTGTAAACAAAAACCCTTGTTTTTGTAAACACATGCACATGCATATATACTGAATATTACTTATGAGACAGGGGACCAGGGAATGCGCATTGATTAATTGGCCAAAGCAGTAGCACTTCCATGTTGGAGTGAACCTACAACCCCCCTTTTTTGGATTTTGATAAATAACCCCCTTTGTGTTTGGTACCCATTTTTGTGTATCGTACATTTAATTTGTGTATGAAATTTCCTACTAAGTGAAATAGAAATTTTAAGGAACCCAATTATTTTTACATCAAATGTCAGGTCTTGTTGAAACAGCACTCCATTTAAACCCCCCCCCAATGTCATGATCGTCATGATACTTGCACTTTAAAAAAATCACTCAATATATGTTTGCAGGTATAGGATCCATTATCCAGAATCTGTGGTTTCCTAGATAAGAGATCTTTCTGCAATTTGAATCAGCAATCCTCCTTGTAAAAATAATTTAAACATGTAACAAACCCAATAGAATTGTTTTGCCTCCATGCAGCTTAGTAACCATCAAGTAGAAGGAAGAGTTTTATTATAACAGAGAAATATATATATATATATATATATATATATATATATATATATATATATATATATATATATATATATATATAAATATACACTGTATATGGACCCGGGTGCTGTTAAAAAGTAAATATAAACCAAAAATGGTACCGTAATTGGTTTATAAATATAGACAGAGGCCAAAGTAGAGCTGTCTTTGTTTCCATCTTAGAACAGCTACTATTCTAATGATAAAGTAAAGAAAGCAAGAGCTAGTGCATAACACTTGAGATGAGAACAGGGAGGGCAAGACACACAAATTATTAATCATACACAAGGAAGCAGTAATACAAAACCTATAATATTTGAGATAAATATGACTTATCATTAGCACTTACATTTTAATG
This sequence comes from Xenopus laevis, assembly GCF_017654675.1. NCBI lineage: Eukaryota > Metazoa > Chordata > Amphibia > Anura > Pipidae > Xenopus > Xenopus laevis. Next base: position 102,570,840 of record NC_054387.1, read on the forward strand.
TTGAGTATATAGTTTGTGAAGCCTTAAATTAAAATGTGCATGGAAGCAAAAACAAGATATTAAACACATAAATGATAAACCTACAGTCATAGTAATTAGAAAGTCAGTGAAATATATATGACTCTTGCATTTGTATACATGAGTAGTCCAGGGCCATTTTAATAAATCATAAACTCACCATTAATTGCCAATGAAGAAAAAAATGTATATACAAGAATATATTTTAATTATGCATTTCTACTGATTCTTCCAAGAAGTAACAGAATTCCTGTACAACTGTTTGTGTTCAGTGTTCTCAAAGGATAAAGGAAACTAATAAACATGTATCTGCTCACCTAAACTACTGTGAGGCTTGTGCTTAGAATTAACAAAACCTTAAAGGAGAACTAAACTCCCCTTATGAACAAAAGCCCCCATCCACTGCCCTCCATCAGCCCTTCCTTTCTGCTTCCTCCCCATCTGAGTCTATTACATAGAAAAGAAAACCTGATAGATGCAGAGTAGCACAGTGCAGTTCAAAGGTGCCATCTTCTGTATTTTCTTCGGATCAGCTTGCAGGCACATGCATGGTGGAACTAGTTTGGGATTTGCCTCAGCTGAAACTACACCACCCTAAACTATTGTGTTCTGTAAATATCCCACATTGTAGGTCTCAACGACTAAAGCTGTTCCCTGGGTAGAATGCCTTGTATGTCTAGCCTATACTTTTCACCAGCAATCAGCATATATACGAATTAGCTAGTTCTTTGAGAATTGTTTATTTATGTGATTAAAGGAGAACTAAACTCGAAAGTTAAAAAACTCCTACCCCCCTACCCTACATAGACTCCCCTCAGCCTAGCTGCTACCCCTGGGCTGCCCCTTACTCTTTACTTAACTCTGTCCAGCGGAGTTCACAGAAAAATTGGTTTGCTTCATCCTTACACGTATCTTGGATGGCATGTTGGATGTGGAAGCAGTCCGTAATTTAATGCACCCTGTATAAGCAAATAAGTAAGTGGCGCCGCAAGATAATATTGTTATTGCAAGATTCACTAACTTTGGAATGTTAGAGTACAATTTTTCGGCATTACTGTAATTGATAATTGATCAATTAATAAATGAATGACTTCATTTTACAGCCTTGTCTCCCAAACAAATTAGAAAACACCAACTGTTCAAATACCCTGCCTTCGTTATAGCTGAACTGAATACACTTGAGATCAAATAAAAATGTAAGTAGAAAATATTAACTGTGTTTAATGTAAAAGAAATCATATGGGGCTGACTATTTAACTAGAAAAAGAAAGGTGGATTTAAGGGCATAGTACTCTACCTATGTCACCTAAGAAGAATTTTCGATTTTAATAAACATCATGACAGTTTAAGATTAATCAAAAATAGCAACAGATTTTACAGCAACTAAAGGAGATGAAATAATAATGTGGTTAAAGAGCCACACAGCCCGCTAGCAGATCTATCCTCCAAAAAATGCAGCAGTTGCTCCCCATGTTGTTTCTGCTGATTCAAAGCACATTCTCTGTGCTGCTGGAAATTACATGATTAGTATTTAATTTATATTCACATTAATATGGCACCCTGGATACCAGTGTGTTCTGCATCATAGTGATTACAAATCATCTTTAGAATCAGCTTCTTTAAGACATGTAACCTCACTTTTCACTTTTAGGGGCCGATTCACTAACTTCGAGTGAAGGATTCGAAGTAAAAAAACTTCGAATTTCGAAGTGTTTTTTGGGCTACTTCGACCATCGAATGGGCTACTACGACCTTCGACTACGACTACGACTTCGAATCGAACTATTCGAACTAAAATTCGTTCGACCATTCGATAGTCGAAGTACTGTCTCTTAAAGAAAAAACTTCGACCCCCTAATTTGCCATCTAAAAGCTACCGAACTCAATGTTAGCCTACGGGGAAGGTCCCCATAGGCTTGGCTAACTTTTTTTGATCGAAGGATATTCCTTTGATTGTTGGATTAAAATCCTTCGAATCGTTAGATTCGAAGGATTTTATCGTTCGATCGAAGGAATAATCCTTCGATCGTTCGATCGCACTATTTGTGCTTAAATACTTTGACTTCGATATTCGAAGTCGAAGGATTTTAATTCCCAGTCGAATATCGAGGGTTAATTAACCCTCGATATTCGACCCTTTGTGAATCGGCCCCTTAATGTTTTGAGAATTTCTGACAAGCTCATACATATCTTGGATTCTGATCAGCAATCCAGAGCTCACGGACCATGTGCAATTTTACTGGCACTCAAAAGCTGGTAAAACTATATTCAAGATGTGGTCTTGAAAATTATCTTGACGAAGGGAGGTTGTACCCCCTGAAACGTTGATATTGGTGGTAAATATAAATAAAAAGAAAGGGGTTTCCCCACTGCAGAAAAATTAGTGTGTGCGGATCCATGATTGTGGAATTGCTCTTGAAAATGATCTGCCAGACATCTAAACTACTACAGAATGATCAATATATAAAATGCAGCATTTTTAGCCATGTCATTTTTCAAGCTTTAGTTTAATTTACCTAGTTGATCATTAAATGCTTACCGGTAATACTGGTTTTACAAGTTCATCTATTAAAATGCATTCATAAGGGGCACTAAGTTTGCCCAGGAGCAGTAACCCACAGCAGGTAGGATGTACTAGTCACCTATTTAAAAGCACAAACCTTATTGGTTGCTATGAGTTACTGCTACTGGGCAAACTTAAAGGGGAGCTATTGTAGAAATGAAGCTTCCTCATACTGAAGTAAGAAACTTTCTAAATACAGTCAATTAAAAATTCTGCATTGTTTCTGAAATAATCAAGTTTATATTGACTATTCCTCTATTAGCATCTGTTTCTCCTCATTCTATCTTCGTGCAGCAGTTGGGTTTCAGATGAAGGATCCAATATATCTTATAGGGGGGCGGCATCCTTTCCTAGCAGATGTTTTAGAGCTCACTCAAAACTGATTCCAGTACAATCAAAATCTAACAAAGTAACTGCCTTTTGCACAAATTCTGCATGTAGAGAGACAGGGTTTCTGGTGATTTTAATAGAGTGAGCTCTAATACATCTTCTAGGTAAAAGGAGCCCCCCTATAAGATATATTTGATCATTTCTCTGACACCCAACTCATGAATTTAGACAGAATGAGGAGCAACAGATTATGAGAGAGGGGTAGTGAATATAAACTTGATTATTATTGAAATGGTACAAAATAAATTGATTGAATTTAGAAAAATTTGTATTTCAGTATGCTCAAGCTAATATTAAATTTTCATTTTTGTGATAGTACCCCTTTAACGCCTTTAATGAAATATGGGGATAAATATCCTTTATAAAAAAATTTAAAATAATTATGTGCCCCCACGAGACAAGCATATTTTATTTATTAAAACCCCCTCTTGTAAAAAAAAAAATACAGGGATGGGATCCATTATCTGAAAACCTGTTATCCAGAAAGCTCCGAATTACAGGAAGGCTATCTCTCATAGTCTCCATTTGAATCGAATAATTAAACATTTTTTTAAATGATTTCCTTTTTTTCTGTAATAATAATACAGTACCTTGTACTGTATCCCAACTAAGATATAATAAATCCTTATCGGAGACAAAATATAATAAATCCTTATTGGACACAAAACAATTACATTGGGTTTATTTCATTTTTAAATTATTTTTAGTTTGGAGATCCAAATTACAGAAAGGTCTCTTATCTGGAGAACCCCAGAACCAGGCATTCTGGATAACAGGTCCCATACCTGTACAATACTGCAACAAGCAAGTCAATGGGCAATATTAATTGCAGGGCTTAAAAATAATGTAAAAATGCAGAGGTAATATATACACTGTTTATTGTAACTTTATAGCTCATGGCACGCATGATGTATTCTCTGCTGTCATACTTTGGGAGATCCAGAAGCTCCACAATGCAGAGATTATTTTCATGGAAACCACCCTCCTTCAGCTGTAAACAGTACTTTACATGATAGAAAATGACCATTTGGGTTGCCAGGTAGTGATGGGCGTATTTATTCGCCAGGCGCGAATTCGCGGCGAATTTGCGCGATTCGCCGCCAGCGAATAAATTCGTGAAACGCCCGCGAAAATTTGCGTAAAAAACGGGCGCCGGCGTCAAAAACGGGCGCTGGCGTCTAAAAAACAGGCGCTGTTTCGCGAATTTTTCACCGTTTCGTGAATTTCGCGCGAAATTCGCGAATTTTTCGGCGAAGCGAAACGGCGCTAATTCGCCCATCACTATTGCCAGGTCAATCTTTTCTGCATTGGCTGAAAACACAGAAAGAAATACGCCATATGCCATATTGTATGTGTCATGAGCCTTAAACTATGCCATATGTGCCTACAGCATGTAGTGAACTTCTGATTAAAATCAACCACTGCTGAGACAATGATGTTTTTATCCTCTAAACATAATATAAACCAGGTAAAATAAATATCAACACAAATATATACAAGCATGAAAGAAAGCAAAATCGCCCGCTTAGTTCTCAGACAATTATGGTAATTGTGCAACATCCGTACACATTATCCAAATGTTCATAACTCATTGAACACATATTAATCTGTTCACACGCTAGAGTTTAATAGTCTCAATAGCCTCATGAAGTTGAAAAAGTGTTTGTTATCCTTTTCGGTATATCACTTGCGAACCTTTGATCATGTTTGATGATGTTGCACTAAATGGTAACATTTTGGTACTTGGAACTGTTTGAATATCTCACTGGTCTTTTTAAATTCTTGTGTTGATACAGTTAGTGGGTTAAACCCATCTTAAAGGGGTGGTTCACCTTTTAAAACATAAAACATAACGAAGCTTTTGGAAAAGTAAACATAACTTCAAGCAATATACATCATTTAAAATAAATGCAGCCTTTTCATGATTTTTAATGTTTTCTGACAGTTCCCTAAGTCTATCCCCCTGCTCTTCTGCTGATCTGTCTGACTACTTTACTGAGCTGACTGACTACTGTTACTTTGTATCAACAGCCATCTGTCCTCAGCCTGCATCCTCCAAACCCCACAATTCTCTGCACACGTGATTTCAATAAGGAACGGAACATCCCAGTGCAATGCATTGTGGGTTATGTAGTTCCTGCATGCTGTCTGTAAGCTGTGGAGAAGTTGTTACAATTTGTAACATCAGTGTTTAGTCCCTCCTTCCCTGCCAGGATTTTAAATGATGCAGAAAGAGAAGAACAACTGTTAAACCGCTGGATTTCAGCATAGAAAATGGCATTTATTCATACGTTTTGAAGAAACAGGTAACTGTGATAGATATATTAGGGGTTTCTGTGTTATGTGGGCCTCTTTTATCAAATTTTGATTTGGAAGCCGGGGTTCCCCTTTAACTTTTAGTATGTTATGGAATAACCAATTCTAGGCAATTTTTCAATTGGTCTTCATCTAATTTTTATAGTTGTTTCACTATTTGCATTTTTCTTCTGACGCTTTCCAGAGCCACTTTCCAGGGTCACTGACCCCATCTAAAAACAAATGCTCTGTAAAGCTACAATTTTTTTGTTTTGTTTTGTTTTTGTTTTTTTATTACTCATCTTTCTATTCTGGCCTCTCCTATTCGTATTCCAGTCTCTCATTCAAATCAATGCACGGTGAATCAATTGCAAACTGGAGAGCTGCCAAATAAAACGTTTAATAACTCAAAAACCACAAATAAAAAATGAAAACCAATTGCAAATTGTCTCAGAATATCACTTTCTACATCATACTAAAAGTTACAGCCCCCTTTAAATGAGAACTAAACCCCTAAAAATTAATATGGCTAGAAATGACATATTTTATATATTAAACTTATTGAACCAGCCTAAATGTTCATCATCTCTACTGTAGTAATGATCCAAGCCTTCAAATTTTTCCCTTGTGTTTCCCATCTTGGATTTTGTTAGGAGTGTCTGTGACACGCACATGCTCATTGTGCTTTGAGCAGCTGTTGAAAAGCTAAACTTAGGGGTTGAAAAATATATGACGAGCACTCCGTATTCATCCATAAGGTTAAAAAGCAAACTTTATTTTAAACAAGTTCAAATCACTGACGTTTTTAGTATCGGTGGATACGAAACGATTCATACCTATGACTGCGTATCGGCGGATACGAAACGCGTCAGGGATTTGATGATTTTAACTTTTAAAATAAAGTTTGCTTTTTAACCTTATGGATGGATACGGAGTGCTTGTCAAATACTTTTCGACTATGTGACTCACCTATAGCTACGGGCTTGGGGCGATGCACCCAGGCCACCCACTGGATCTGGTGAGTTCCTTCTGCTGTCTTCACCCTTGATACTGTTTAACAATATTGGTGAACCCAAGTGAGGTTTATTTACACCCGGGTCACCTTCACTTTTGGGTGAGCTAGATTGATGTAATATGGATGTATTGGCCGCCAATTATAAAGAGCACTACGAAACAAAGTTTCTCTGTATATGTATTTTTGGTGCAAAAACAGCGGCGTTAAACTTTTTAAACACATAGGGGCACATTTACTAAGCTTGAATGAAGGATTCGAATATAAAAAAGTTCAAATTTCAAAGTATTTTTTTGGGTACTTCGACCATCGAATAGACTACTACGACCTTCGACTACGGCTTCGACTTCGATTCGAACAATTCGAAGTAAAAATCGTTCGATCGATCGAACAAAGTATTTGCCCAAAATCGTTCGAATTCGATATTCGAATTCGAAGGATTTAACTTCGAGGGTCGAATTCGAGGGTTAATTAACAGATCCAAATTTTAACACCTCTTTACTGATCATATAAACGTAGGGGTTGTTGCAAACCATGAAGCATCAAACTGATGCTACAGGGACTATTATTAAATTGTGATGCTAATTATGCTGGTTTCTGAGCTGCCATGTACAATAACCATTTACTAATAAGCGTCAGCCTTATATTGTGTCATATAATATATATTCATTATATTGTGAGTGGTCCCTAAGCTCAGTAAGTGACAGCAGCACAGAGTATGTGCAGTGAATCAGCAGAAAAGAAGATGGGGAGCTACAGGAACATTTTTGGAGACACAGATCTTCCCTACTAAATGGCTTTGATTGCCTTGGGCTGGTACAGAAGCCTAAAACATAATGTACAACATTTCTAGCCTACTTCTTTAGTTAAACTTTAGTTTTCCTTGAAGCAGCAGTTTACTTGAGAGAAAAACATATTATAAATGAATTCAGTGAGAATATTATGTGAAGAAAGTAAAGTATATGTGGAAATATATGCGGAGGCATAATAAATGTACACAAGCAAAACATAGAATATAGATATATTTAGATAATATTTAAAGCAAATATGATAAAAGAATCAAAAGACAAGAATCAATATTTTACAAGTTTAGTATTTTGCTTGCTCTGACTCTAGACCAAAGACGATGTTGGGCTCCAGAGAGAAATACACACATGAATATTATGTATTCTGCTTTTTTTGTTTCTTTGTTCTGAAACTGATTGATTATCGCTTTACATTACAGTCAGAAGATAATGATTTCTTTGAGGTATACTACAGGAAAAAATTATCCTTTGTTCATCTCTTCTTTTATAGTGTGTAAACAAATTTAGTGACTTCAGCTTAAACAAATCATTCCATGCCTGCAATTTTTAGACAATTAAAATAAGGCTTGAGAAAATAATTCCTCTTTGATAATTTCATTGGCAGACAGATCTTTCACAATAATGATACTCTTCTGAATGTTTTATACCAACGCATTACTCTTTATTCCCTGTTGTAGGTGTTACATAGTTATATAGTTAAGTAAGGTTTGAATGAAAACATCAATCAATTCAATCCCTCCAAACAAACCCCAGTGCACATATATGCACTTAATTATACCCTATCTGTAAACAGTATATACCAATATATATATATATATATACTAATTGTAGATTGTAGTATCACAATAAAATTTGGATATTATGCTTTTCCAATAAATCATCCAAGCCATTGTTTTAAAGCATGTATACAATCTACCATCACAACATCACCCAGCAGTGCATTCTACAACCTCACTGTCCTCACTGTGAAGAACCCCCTACATTGCTTCAAATGAAAGTTCAGTTCCTCTAGTCTGAACGGGTGGCCTCTGGTGCAGCGATCCTTTTTATGGGATAAAATATCCTCTGGAATTCATTCATAATGCCGTCTAATGTACTTGTAAAAAGTAATCATGTCCCCTTTGCAAGTGTTTTTCTTTTTCCAGAGAAAACAACCCCAGCTTTGACCATATACGTTCATAGTTGTAGGGAGTTATTCACTAAATTCACTAAAATCCAAATTTATCTCATATTTTATTTAAAAAAAAACCATGACCAAACTCCCATGCGCGGTTTTAGCTTATTTATTATTAAAAAAAAACTCAATTTAATCAGAACGCGGAAAAACTTGATAAAATTGTGCGAAACTCGAATTTTTTTAAATTTTCAAGGTCAAAGTAAACTTTATTGTCATCTCAGCAGTAAACAAATATACAGTGAGACATTCGGATTTTGATAAATAACAACCTTTACTCCCTTTAACCAATTTAGTTGCACTTAGTCTCTGCACTCCTTCCAGCTCATTTATATCCTTCTTTGGGACTGTAGCCCAAAACTGCACTGCATACTCCAGATGAGGCCTTACCAGGGACCTATAAAGAGGCAAAACTTTATTTGCTGTAAAAGCCACAAAATGACATTTCCTGGAATTATACAACGTGTTATTTACAAAAAAACCCAGATGCTTTTTAATGAAGGAACCCCTCAACACACTACCATGGAGAGGCACATTTATCAAGGGTCAAATTTCGAATTCCGTTTTTTTAAACTCCCCTAAACGCCTATAAATTAGAAATTAGAAATGTATTATTAAAATCACATTTTTTAAAGTAGGACTAATTGAATTGAAACTTTAATCGAATTCGATTTGAATTATAAAAACCCGATTCGAATTGAAAAAAACTCGATCTGAGTTTTTTTCTCCTAAAAAAACTTAGAGTATCAGGAAGGCTGCAAACATCAACAAATTGATCCCTGGACCTCTCCCATTGACTTATACAGTAATTCGGCAGGTTTTAGGTGGTGAATAGTCAAATTCGAGTTCTTAAAGGGCCAGAGTATGCTAAATCTCAAAATTTAAATTTGAATTAAAACTCAAATTTAGTTTGGATAATCACAAAATTTAGTTTGGATAATCACAATTTGAATTTAAGGGTTTTGATAAAAAAAAAAAATTGAGAATTCAAATTTGAATTTTCAATTTGACTCTAGTTTTAAGAAACATGAGGCATATGGGAGCAAAGATTATTTAAGACGAACAAAATACAATACGAACAAGGAAATATATAATTATACACCATGGCATCTGTTATCTGGAAACACATTATCCAGAAAGCTCTGAATAACAGGACATCCATGTTCTATAGACTCCGTTTTAAACAAATAATTCAAATGTGTAAAAACGATTTAATTTTTCTCATAAAATAAAACTCTCAATAAAACAGTATTTTCTACTTGTTCCAAACAAAAATATAAATAATACTTACTGGAAGCAAAACAATTCCATTGGGTTTATTTAAAGTTTAAATGAGTTTTTAGTTGACTTAAAAGTACGGTATGTTGATCCAAATTACAGAAAGATCCCTTATCCAGAAAATCCCAGGTCATAAGCATTTTGGATAACAGGTCCCATACCTGTAGTTAAATTTAAAAGCAACTATAACATTTACATATAAATTTAACAGCACTAAATAGGGTACATTATCAATATGACACGTAGCAAGATTATAAACTAGGTCTCATGGTCATGTAAACATAAATGTATACTTCCAGTAATGTAGAGAATGACTTGCCCTACACATATTACAATTGAGCCTTCTGTGACCCAAAATACTGTACTTATTTCTGACTAGCATTACAGTGAAATGTGCACAAAATGTATTACATTTAAGCCACATTGCTCTTTTTTGAAGATAAATATTTGATGGCATTTCAGTTGCCTCTTTTTAGATTAGAAAAAGACAGGTAAAGAAAAGGCAGATAACATACTTTTAAAAGGGTTGCTCTTAAAGTGGACCTGTCAACCAGACGTAAAAAGCTGTACAATAAAAATCCATTTCAACTTAAACATGAAACACAAATTCTTTTTTTTTATTAAAGCATTCATAGCTGTTGTAAACTCATTTTAAAATCTCGGCTGTCAATCAAACTTTTACTTTTCATTCAGCTCTTACTTGATGTCACTGCACTCCTTACCATTTAATTGTGTAACCAGTGCATGGGGATGGACATCAGGTCCCCCATTCTGGTGCATGTCATGTTTATACAAATGGTCTGTAGATGTCACTGTACACAATAGTTATTCTGTGAATACACAATACTGTCTAGACTGCTTAAAGGTAAAAGTAAGAGTTGCTTCATGTTGTGTAATGCCTGCAAGGCTCTGCTAATAAAGCACTGTTATACTCTACTACAGTGCACAAATAAGATTTTGAGATGATGCAAAGCTTGCCTTAATAACAGTGTCAACTAAATGGCTTCTGCCTGCTTGCAATAATTATGAATTCCCAGATGGAAGGAAACAAGATTCAAAAAATGTATATAGTGTAATTAAAGTTCAGTTCGCTTGACTAACGTGATAAAATAAGATTTGCCAGAGTATTGCCTCTGGAATACTTTGAGACCTGGGGTTTGCTGGGTGGGGGGGGGGGTTATAATTTGATGCAACATCCCTTAAAGCTACTTTAAAAAAATAACTTTTTATTATCAAATTAATTTATTGTGCAAAACTATAAGTTCAGTAAAGAATGCCACTTTGCAGAGAGAATTTACTAAATTGCAGAACTGGACAGCAAATGGGAAACTGAGGTCCAATGTTGATAAATGCAAGGTAATGTTCATAAATATTAATTATACACTAAATGGAAGCATTTTGGTGTCCTTATTTGAAAAGGAATTGGAAACTTTTGTGGCTAACAAACTGTGTAACTCTAGGCAGTACCAGTCAGTGATACTAAAGCAAATAAAGCATTAACTTAGGCATGAAGTCATAATTTTGCCTCTTTATAGGTCTCTAGTAAGGCCTCATCTAGAATATGCAGTGCAGTTTTCGGTACAAGTTCTTAAGAAGAATATTAATGAGCTTGTGAGAGCACAGAGACGCACAACGAAACTGGTGAAAGGAATAGAAGAAATGAAATACCAAAATAAAGACCAAATACTGTTACAGTTGGGTTGATTTTTATGTGGGAAAAAGGTAGTTATGAGGAGACATGATTAATCTTTACAGCAAATTAGAGGACATTATAGACAGATATCAGATGATCTGTTTTCACATAAAATAGAAGCAGAGGCCACCCCTTTTGGCCTGATGGGCCCCACTGCCCAGGATTTATCCATTTATATAGCCCACTGCCCATAGCTACCCGAACTTCTATCCCCACTTCTAGATGTAGTAACCAGAGCAGTGTATGAGCACAAACTATAGGAGAACAGTTGTGCTCTGCTTACCATATGACACACGCTGACTGCCCAACACCCTCCCTACCTTAATAAATTAAACTCTGCCTGTGTTGCTTCCCTGTTGGATATGTGTCTTGTAATGCCACACATCTAAGCATCTGTACATCCAATAAAGGAAGGGAGGGTAGAGATATTGACTGGTTCTGGGTAGTTAGTTAAACATTGGAAAAGAGACATGGGCACATATTCTTGGTATCACCATACATGGGGGATAAAGACAGCCTGAACAAGAGAGAGAAAAAGAGAAAGACACATTTGGAAATAGGAAAATGGTAATGGAGGAGCAAAGGGACACCAAGGAAGGACAGACCGAAGGAGGAGGGAGACACTGACAAGTTGACTGGAAAGGTGTGGAGACTGAAAAGGAAATAAAGGCAAGAAAAAATGAAGGTGAAACTGCCAGTTAAACTGCAAGTCACAGTTTCCCCAAGAGACCTGCTTATCTTACTTGTTACAATTGTAAGTACAGGTGCTGAGTATTCTGGGTTCTCTGCCAAAAGCCTCTTATTTAATTAAGTTTCAGAAAATCTGTATCTTTTATTCTTGCATTCAGTGCAGGAGATGCAGGAAAGGTAAATGAGGGACATTTTAATAAGAATCTTGGACTGCAGGCTGAACTATCAAAATCAGGACTGTCCCGTGAAAATTGGGACAGTTGGGAAGTTGGGAAGTATGCTTATGTATTTGGTGGGCACTTGAGGTGAGGTTCTCTAGTGGACTCTAGGTACACCAATCCGACAATAGGTTGTGGAATGTGTGGTGCTTATACAAATGGCTTGTAGATGTCACTGTGCTCAAGCCATACTGTGCATGCTATATAGCTTGTGGTGTTAGAGTTGCTTACTGTTGTGTAATGGCTGCATGAACCTGCTAATAAAGCACTGTTATACTCTACTCATCCTCGGCTACCAAAATATGTTGTGATGACAGCTACTATTAATGCCTTTATGAGTAGCTTGGATGACCAGAATAATAACAAAGGCTATAATGATCTTAAGATCTACAGTTATCTTAGAATAGGTGTGTGTGTGTATATATTTATATATGTGAGTGTATTGATAAGTCTGTATATGTCTATATACCTATGACTAAGGGATTAATTCCCGAAACGCGTCAGGATATACAGCAGCAATAAATCTTTTCCAGAAGTGCCGTCTATTTGTTCCTGAACCTATTGTATGTCTATATATATATATATATATATATATATATATATATATATATATATATATATATATATATATATATATATACACAGATGCTCTGGAGTTCATTTGGAGGGATGATGGACTTTTGTTATAAATAGTACTTTGGGAAACTGTATATTATATATATAAAACTGATTTGGTAATGAAACATATTAATGGGAAAATATATTTTCATGTTTCCATATGTGCAGAGCTGGATGTAGAACTTTATTTTCTGTTTTATGATTTGCAGGAGAATAATAATTTAGAGTATCCTGTATTAGCTTGCATTACATATCCAGTCGATTTCACATTTAAATAATTCACTGATGTTTAATCAAGGAGTCACGGCTAAAAAGTACCTTTGACTACAGGCTGAGAATAGATGCATAAGAAGTATGACCTTTTAGACTTATGATTATTGTATGAAATATTAATTCTTTATACAAGTAAATTCATCAAAATCTCTGCCCCCACTTATTTGGCAGCATATTGTTCATTGACCTGTAAGAAGAATAGGATACTGCTCCTACTGGGTCTGTGTTCCACAAAGGTCACTCTAGCTCTCAAAAAGTCTGTCACTTAGGTTTTAAAGTCAGTGGGGGTGAAATCCTATAAGTAACTCAGTCAACAAAACATTCAGAATAGGTATTATTGAACTGTGAATTGACAGATACATTCTGCATACAGGAAGCAAGCATTGGCTCCAAATCCAAGCTGATGCTGTTTGTAATATGAAAAAAATGACTGTTGCTCAAAGTGTATATTATTGATTTTTTTAATAACATAAAACAAGCAAGACAGAATTCCTTGGTTTACTGTATACAACTGTAATTTATTAAGAGCTTAAAAAAAAATACAATACAAAAAAAGAGACATAAAACCAAAAATAAAAATGTAGTCAATCAATAATGAATGCAATTCTAGCTTTCCCTTATGCCCTAATGAAAAATGTTCAACGTTTTTAAAATTATTTGTAAATGTATTTGCAATTGATGGTCCCCTTTTTACCGGGTCACAATTGCAATGGGCAAAGCAGTATAGTAACCATGATACGTGGCTCCCATAATCATGCTTTATTTATATAGTGCATTTCAGAAGTTATACATTCTCTGCCCCAGTGGAGCTCACATCCTAAGGTCTCTATTTCATTAATATACATTTTATTTGGAGCCAATCAACCTGCGTGTATGTTTTTGTAGTGTGGAAGGAAACCAGAGTGCTAAGAGAAAACCCAGAGAGACAGAGAGAATATTTCTAATAGTCATAGATTTTCTTAATAAATAATGTATTAATACATTAAAATCACATTGGCTCTGCTGTATATGTCCCAAAAAGTTTAAGTAATTAAACCATACACTGTTTTTCTAATTCTATAGCATTTGACCAATAAGTGCTTAGAGTTAGGAATGCAAGAAGGCCCTTTCTTACTGTCTTTACATCTCCCCACATTAAGGGACAGATTTATGAAAGGTCGAGGTGAATTTTCGAATGAAAAAAAATCAAATTTCTAGCTATTTCGACTAGGGAATAGTCCAAATTCGATTTGAATTTGAAAGAAATTAAAAAATTTGAATATCTAAATTTATCATGTACTGTATCTTTAAAAATTCGACTTTGACCATTTGCTATCTAAAACCTGCTGAATTGCTGTTTTAGCCTATGGGGGACCTCCTAGAACCTATTTGGAGTCAATTGGTGGACTTCGAATCGAATCAAATTCGATCGAATATGCTATTCCTTTGATTCGTACAATTCGAATTCAGCCGAATACAGACCTACTGTCAAATACTTACCGAGGGGACGACAGGGACGCCTGTCGCCCCCTCGACGGGGACGCCCGTCTCTCTCCTCCGCCGCCGATGCGGCTAGGCCTCAGGCGCCGGCTCCTATGGAGCGCGCCGCGCGCATGCGCAGCAATTAAAGGGCCAGTCACGCTGGCGCGATTGCGCAGGCGCTGGCGCTGATTCGCCAGCGTCCAATGGCGCCAAATTCAAATCCTTAAATGGCCAGCAGTCCTTTTGTGCCTTGCCCAACGTAGGTTCTGTTTATTGTTCCTGGGTGTTATTATTCTAAGATACTTGTTGTGACCTTTTGCTATCCCTGACTACTGTTTGACTTCCGCCTGCCCTGATCCTTTGGCTTGTTCCTGACTACTCTTTGGATTCCGTTTTTTGTACTTCGACCCTGTTAGTTGCTGACCTGGCCTGTGACCTCGACCATTTTACTGTTTACCGATTTTGTACCGCATTTCCGATTGGTTTCGACTCGGCCCGTTCCTGGACTTTGTTAAACTTACGTTTAGTTCCCTTGCTCGCCCAGAGTTCTTCCTTCAGTCTCCTCACTATTAAGTCCTGGCGGCATCCGAGTAGCGGAGGGCTCCACCCGACGTGAAAGGCGGCGGTTATAGGCCGAAGCGTGAGCCGAGCCCGGGACATTGGGGTTTACTCTGGGTTGTGGGATACCGAACGTTACATTACGTTGGGCCAATAACTAAGAAGATGGAGCCAGCTGAAGCTACTGCTTCCACCACTCCTTCGGAAGCGATTCTGGCAAATCTTCTACAGAGACTTGGTGAACAGGAGGACAAGCAAGACTACATTGTGCAATGTCTTCACGGTCTTTCTTCCAGACTTGACATGATGCAGCAACAGCCTGTTCCTGGTCCGAGTAATACTACTCCTCAGGCAAGTACTTCTCCACTTGCTGGTAGTACCTTCCATGAGCCCAAGGTTCCTTTCCCCGAGAAGTTTGCTGGGGATCGAAGTAAGTTTTTTACTTTCCAAGAGGCCTGTAAAATGCATTTCAGTTTTTTACCCTATTCCTTCCCTACTGAGGAGTCTAGGGTGAATTTTGTAGTTACGCTGTTACAGGGTGATGCCCAGCTCTGGGCATTTAGTTTGTCTCAAAGGGATCCAGCCCGTCTCTCCTTAGAGGCTTTCTTTAAAGCCATGGCTATTATTTACGATGATCCTGATCGTGCCGCCTCTGCTGACGCAGCCATACGTGCCCTTAAACAAGGCAAACGGCGGGCAGAGGATTATTGTACTGAATTCCGCCGTTGGGCGGTAGAGACGGGCTGGAATGATACGGCTCTTATGAGTCAATTCAGGGTTGGTTTGGCTCCGACTATTAAAGATAGCCTTGTAAATTTCCCTGCACAGTCTTCTCTGGATTCTCTCATGCATCTGGCTATCCAGATTGATCGAAGGCATAGAGAGAGACTCCAGGAAGAGCAGGTTTCTTATGTTACACCTCCTCCCGTAAATGTCTTTAACACCCCTCAAGTCTTTCCTAGATCTTTAGAAGAACCTATGCAGATTGGTTCTACTCGTCTCTCTTCCGAGGAGAGGGTTCGTAGGAGGAATAATGGGTTATGTCTGTATTGTGGGGATAAGGGGCACTTTCGCAACACCCGTCCCAAAAGGCCGGGAAACGACAGAACCTAAGCAGGTCTGGGGAGTCTTGCTTGGGTGATGTCGTTTCTACTCCCCAATCTTCTCAAATTTTAATTCCGGTTCTTTTGAGTTGGGACAGTGGTTGTGTGCAGAGCTCTGCTTTTTTGGATTCTGGGGCAGCGGGTAATTTTTTGGATTTTGGGTTTATTCAAAAACATGGTATTCCTTGGGAACCACAGGTTCCATCTTTCAGATTATCCGCCATTGATGGTAGATCTTTGGGTTCCGGACTAGTATCTACCCGATCTAAGATTATTCACATGTCCGTTTCTGATCATTTTGAATCTCTTTCATTTTTCATTACTGAGTGCCCACAGACTCCAGTCATTCTAGGCCTCCCCTGGTTACAAGGTCATAATCCCCAGGTTGATTGGCCCTCTGGTAAAATTTTGAAATGGAGTTCTGCATGTACGTATTCTTGTGTTAAGTCTGTCCAGACCCTGGCCGCTACTTCTTTAAAGAGTCTTCCTCCTTGTTATGCCGCTTTTTCTGATGTTTTTTGTAAAAAAGCAGCTGAATCCTTACCCCCCCATAGACCCTATGACTGTGCTATTGAATTATTGTCTGGGTCTTGTCCTCCCAAGGGAAGGACATATCCTCTTTCCCTCCCCGAGTCTTTAGCCATGGAGGAATATATTAAAGAGAATTTGGAGCGGGGGTTCATTAGACCTTCTTCTTCCCCTGCGGGGGCTGGGTTTTTTTTTGTCAAAAAGAAGGATGGGACTCTTAGACCCTGTATCGATTATAGAGGGTTAAATAAGATCACGGTCAAGAATCGTTACCCCCTCCCTTTAATCTCTGAACTCTTTGATAGAGTAAAGGGGGCTGTTATTTTTTCCAAATTGGATTTAAGGGGTGCCTATAATCTAATCAGGATAAAGGAGGGGGATGAGTGGAAGACCGCTTTTAATACCCGAGATGGGCATTATGAATACTTGGTAATGCCATTTGGTCTGTGTAACGCCCCCGCTGTTTTTCAAGAACTGGTTAACGATATCTTCCGTGATCTTTTGGGTCGGTTTGTCGTTGTGTACTTAGACGACATTCTAATTTTTTCTTCAAATTTGTTTTCCCATCGTGCTCATGTTCGGGAGGTTCTATCCAGGTTAAGGCAGAATCATCTGTATGCTAAGCTTGAGAAATGTCTCTTCGAAGTCTCTGCTGTACCTTTCCTTGGATATATTATTTCCCAAACTGGTCTTGAGATGGAGCCCACTAAAGTCCAAGCAATTCAGCAGTGGGCACAACCCCTTTCTTTGAAAGCGATCCAGAGATTTTTAGGGTTCGCTAATTACTATAGGCAATTTATTCTGAATTTTTCCAAGTTGGTGGCCCCAATTACTGCTTTAACTAAGAAAGGGGTTGACCCTAGTATTTGGTCTGCTGAGGCTGTTGAGGCCTTTAGCCTCTTAAAAGAGGCTTTCATTTCTGCTCCAGTTCTCCGGCATCCAGACTCATCTTTGCCTTTTATTGTTGAGGTGGATGCATCTGAGATTGGTGCCGGAGCAGTATTATCTCAACGACATCCCGTCTCTGGTAAAATTCACCCATGTGCCTTTTTCTCAAAAAAATTTTCCTCTGCTGAGGTCAATTACGATATTGGCAATAGGGAATTATTGGCCATTAAATTGGCATTTGAGGAATGGAGACATCTCCTTGAGGGTGCCAAGCATACAGTTTCTGTGTTCACAGATCATAAAAATTTGTTGTACATTGAATCTGCTAAACGGTTAAATCCTCGTCAAGCCAGGTGGTCATTGTTTTTCTCACGTTTTAATTTTCTCATCACCTACAGACCTGCAGAAAGGAATCTGAAAGCAGATGCCCTTTCTAGAAGTTTTGTCTCCAAGCCTAGGGAGGATTTGGAACCAGTTTCTATTGTTCCTAAGGAGGTGATTGTGGCAGCCTTGAGTCCGGATCTCTCTACCTCCTTGTCGAATGCCCAGGTAGATTCCCCTCCTGATATTCCTGTGGGCAAGTTGTTTGTTCCTAGCGATTTACGTGAAGCAGTCTTTCACGAGACTCATGATTCTAAAGTGGCTGGTCATCCGGGTTGTGCGAAGACTTGCAATTTGTTGTCTCGTACTCTCTGGTGGCCGACTTTAAGACAAGACGTTGCCAAATATATTGAGTCATGCCCAGTCTGCCAACGATCTAAGCCATCTAGATCTTTACCTCAAGGGTTGCTGCAGTCACTTCCTATTCCTGAGAGACCTTGGACTCATATATCCATGGATTTCATTGTAGAATTACCTCCATCGAAAGGGCATACTGTTATCTGGGTAGTGGTGGATCGTTTTAGTAAAATGTCTCATTTTATTCCTCTTTCTGCCCTTCCCTCTGCCAAGACTCTAGCTGAACTTTTCATTGTCCATATATTTAAGTTTCACGGGGCTCCTCTCAATATTGTGTCGGATAGGGGGGTTCAATTCGTGTCCAAATTCTGGCGGGCTTTTTGTTCATTAATGGGTACTGATTTGTCTTTCTCTTCCGCATATCATCCCCAGACCAATGGTCAGACTGAGAGGACAAATCAGACTCTGGAACAATATCTTAGATGTTATGTCTCCTGCAATCAGGCACTTTGGGTTAATTTTCTTCTGTGGGCTGAATTTGCCTATAACAATGCCATTCATTCCTCCACTGGCAAATCTCCTTTTTTCACAGTGTTTGGTCTTCATCCCAGAGTTTTTTCATTTTCAGGTTCTTGTGATCTTCCTGCTGTTAATTCCTTTGTGGAAGATTTTTCTAAGACTTGGCAGGAGGTTCAGAAGTCCTTATCTTCTGCAGTAGCTGCTCAGAAGAGGGCTTCGGACAAACATCGGAGAGATTCTCCTGTGTATCAGGTTGGTGACAAGGTTTGGCTGTCCTCCAAAAACATTTCTTTGAAAGTCCCTTCAGCCAAACTGGGTCCCAAATTTATTGGTCCGTTCTCTATATCTGATGTTATCAACCCATGTACTGTCAGGTTAAATCTTCCCCCCGAACTCAAGATTTTTAATTCCTTCCATGTATCTCTGTTGAGACCTGCTAGACTGGTACGTCAGAATTCTCCTCCTCCCCCTATTTCTGTTGAGGGCCAATCTGAATTTTTGGTTCACAGGTTGATTGACTCTCGTATTTCTAGGGGTAAACTCCAATATCTGGTTCATTGGAAGGGTTATGGTCCTGAGGAGAGATCCTGGGTTTTTTCTTCCGATCTTAAGGCGGATAGGTTGGTGAGACAGTTTCATTCTAAATTTCCCAACAAACCTAAGGGTCCAGTGGCCCCCTCTGGAGGGGGGGGTAATGTCAAATACTTACCGAGGGGACGACAGGGACGCCTGTCGCCCCCTCGACGGGGACGCCCGTCTCTCTCCTCCGCCGCCGATGCGGCTAGGCCTCAGGCGCCGGCTCCTATGGAGCGCGCCGCGCGCATGCGCAGCAATTAAAGGGCCAGTCACGCAGGCGCTGGCGCTGATTCGCCAGCGTCCAATGGCGCCAAATTCAAATCCTTAAATGGCCAGCAGTCCTTTTGTGCCTTGCCCAACGTAGGTTCTGTTTATTGTTCCTGGGTGTTATTATTCTAAGATACTTGTTGTGACCTTTTGCTATCCCTGACTACTGTTTGACTTCCGCCTGCCCTGATCCTTTGGCTTGTTCCTGACTACTCTTTGGATTCCGTTTTTTGTACTTCGACCCTGTTAGTTGCTGACCTGGCCTGTGACCTCGACCATTCTACTGTTTACCGATTTTGTACCGCATTTCCGATTGGTTTCGACTCGGCCCGTTCCTGGACTTTGTTAAACTTACGTTTAGTTCCCTTGCTCGCCCAGAGTTCTTCCTTCAGTCTCCTCACTATTAAGTCCTGGCGGCATCCGAGTAGCGGAGGGCTCCACCCGACGTGAAAGGCGGCGGTTATAGGCCGAAGCGTGAGCCGAGCCCGGGACATTGGGGTTTACTCTGGGTTGTGGGATACCGAACGTTACACCTACAGTATTTGATTGAAAAACTGACCTATTCAACCAAAAAAAACTTTGACTTCATTTCCGTTGGTCCTTTTGAAATCGAATTTCGAAGTTTTTTTAATTTGAAATACGACCCACGATTAATATGCCCCTAAATGTATACTACTCGTGTATGGGCCTATTTAAATTGGGATTTCCTTTTTTTTCCATAAATCATATTTTTCTCAAGAGTTTTTCTTTTACTTTCTCTAAAACTCTAAAAATCTGAAATGTATTAAGTGTAAAAATCACAAATAACTCTAATACAAAACTTTTCCAAATAAAAGCAGTTGAGGTCCCAGACTGATCCTATTGGACTTTTCGGATTTTTTTCTGAAAAACGCAAATTTTAGAGGTTTTAGAGATATTTGTATTCTTTTCTGCCCTCATACTCATGTATTTTTATTCTGATCTTTTAATAACCTCCATGGCATTCATGATTTTAGAGAAATACCCCCATATGCAATAAAAGGCACTAAGTTTGCCCAAGAGCAGTAACTCATAGCAACCAATATGGTGTTTGCTTTTAAACAGGTGGCCAGTAAATTCTACCTGCTGATTGGTTGCTATGTGTTACTGCTCCTGGGCAAACTTAGCACATTTTATTACATTACCCTAATAGAATTTACGTGGTTTCAAAAAGCTCTAATTCCACCAAAACTTGATCTTTAATAAATGGGACGCCCTGATTCCTTAGATGTCCCTAGCCAACTATAGTCCCTGTGCCTAGCCAGGTTGTAAGCAGTGTAGAAAATATAAAATATATCCTATAGGATAGGGTGTTCTGTATATACAACCCACATGTCAATTCACAGCAGAATCCATAATACACAATTCATACAAAAAGACACTAGTCTCCTCTTACGTTTCTTGGTGGCAAGTGTTGTTCTGGGAAGCTTCATCTTGATATCTGCTCATATTATATTGAAATATAGTGCAGTTACTTTTTTTGTTGGTCTTTAAAATAAAAACTGTAAGGATTAGGTACCATTATATGAGCCCATGGAAAGCAATGAGTTTTGCAAGCATAGAATAACTGGTCCAAGCCACTGGCCTAGTGTTATTGTTAAAAGGCTAAAAACAATAGCAAATATGAATATTTTCTCATACAGATAAGTTGTTACATTTACCAGAAATACATAGGATACAATGCTTCTTGTTTATTTTGATAAATAGGAAAAAAAGTTTCTAAAAGCTTTCCCATACATCATACAAAAATCAGAGAGATCAGCAAAATAATAAGCAGCTGTAGGAGGAACAGGGTCCCCTGGGATAAGGGATGATATAGAGATTAATTCACAAATCTAGGGCAATAAAATCTTGCTTGCTCCAATGAGGTAAAATATATCACATCATTAATTTGAAGAAGCTGTATGCATTGAATTGCACTAATCAACAGAAATATTTAGCAACTTACAAGTACAAGGGGAAAAATGCAGATTTATACAAGAAATCATGCAGCCCCCATTCTAAAATTTGTACAATGCTATTTGCTTTCTTGTATCTTTTTATTCTCCATTCCCTGTACAATTTAATAAATTCAGAAAACACAAAGTTCCCTGAAGGGAAACATTGGTGGTAAATCAGCCTTAATTCTTTTACTGGGTGAGTCCAGAGATTTTAATTATAAAATGTTCAATTCATAGAGTGTTTTTTATGCTGCTGGGATCATGAAATGTGCTGAAAGCTTTCATCGTCGGTTTATTAATAATAACTGACAGATCATTTTGCATGCTCGGCAACAAATTCAGTCTCTTTTGACATTTAATATTTTGGCTCCTGCTAAATTTTGCCAAGGGTGGAAAGTTTTAGAAAATATCTTTTATTCGGGCGCTGAAACTGAAATTGCATCTATCTAAATAATTTCTCATAGTCTCTATTTCATTTCAGGGCTTTTCAAGTGAAACTTGACTAGATTTCTTTTTCATTACATGTTCTAATATAAAAACAAGTTTTCATGTTCCACAAATTTTAATTTCTGAAAATAAATTTGAAATATTCTTACTATTCAGTTTTTTTATATTTCACTACTTTTCGGTAATTAAATGTGATATTTTACTATGTAATATTTACTGTATATTTTGAAATATTCAGATAAAAATGGAGGAAAGACAAACTTTCTCCTCTCAACATTGCAGGTTTCTATAAAATATATCACCTAATACAATCCATTTGTTAAATACTGTCTCACATAAATAAAACCTTAAAAATTAAAAATATATTTTTACAATTGTATTTGCCATTGGATAATCCAATATTAAAACACAGACATTTTAAGAGGCAGATTTATCAAGGGTCGAATTTCGAAGTTAAAAATACTTCGAAATTTGACCATTGAATTAAAATACTTTGAATTCGAATATCGAATTCGAACTTTTTTTCATCGAATTTGGCTATTGTGCGGTCAAAATAAAATCGAACAATCGAATGATTAAATCCTTCGAATCGAACGATTTTATTTTACGATTGAACAATTTTTACTTTGACTTCAAAAATTAGAAGAATGCTGTAGAAGGTCCCCATAGGCTAACATAGCACTTCAGCAGGTTTAATTTGGCGAAGTATTGAAGTCGAAGTTTTTTTAAAGAGACAGTACTTCGATTATCGAATGGTCGAATATTCAAACTATTTTTACTTCGAATTGAATTTGAAGTAAATTTGAAGTCGTAGTATCCTATTCGATGGTCGAAGTATCCAAAAATTACTTCGAATTTCGAATTTTTTTACTTCGAAAATTCCCTCAAATTCACTACGACCCTTGATATATCTGATATTTCCTGTCAGGTGATCTCTGATAGCGCACACATACCATCACAAAATGGAGGCTCAAGATAAAAAATGTAAAAGGTCAATATTTATTGACACTTTTTATGGTACTAATTTATGATTGTAAATGTTTTAGTAATCTTATATTTTGGATTTATATATGACATTAAGGGGCCGATTCATTAAATTCGAGTGAAGGATTCGAAGTAAAAAAACTTCGAATTTCGAAGTGTTTTTTGGGCTACTTCGACCATCGAATGGGCTACTACGACCTTCGACTACGACTATGCCTTCGAATCGAACTATTCGAACTAAAAATCGTTCGACCATTCGACCATTCGACCATTCGATAGTCGAAGTACTGTCTCTTTAAGAAAAAACTTCGACCCCCTAGTTCGCCATCTAAAAGCTACCGAACTCAATGTTAGCCTATGGGGAAAGTCCTTAGGCTTTCCTACGTTTTTTTGATCGAAGGATATTCCTTCGATCGTTGGATCAAAATCCTTTGAACCGTTCATTTCAAAGGATTTTATCATTCGATCGAAGGAATAATCCTTCGATCGTTCGATCGCAGTATTTGCGCTAAAATCCTTCGACTTCGATATTCGAAGCCGAAGGATTTTAATTCCCAGTCGAATTTCGAGGGTTAATTAACCCTCGATATTCGACCCTTTGTGAATCGGCCCCTAAATAATCATTTTTGTATACCTTATGGGGCTGATTTATCAAAGGTCAAATATTAGAGTTTTTTTGTACCTGGAATGAAGTTGAAGGACCTTGAATGTTCTTGAAACTCGAATCAAATTCAAATTGAATTCGAAGGCAAATTGAATCAGAAAAAAACTCGAATGTCAGGAAGGCAGTTAACTTCCTCAAAGGGGTCGGCAGACCTCTGCCATTGACGTCTACATTAACTCGGCAGGTTTTAGGTGGTGAGTTACTTTCAGGGTAAGGGGATGATAAATCTTGAATTCAAATTCCAGTTGGTGGTTTTAAACCATTATTTTGACCAAAAAAATTAAAATTTCAAATTTACCATTCGAACCTTAGTAAATCTGCCCTGTATTATTAATAATGTAGTGTGCAGAGTAACTTTTTTTTGTTTTGTTTGGGCTCTATTTGTGTAAGAGCATTTACTCTTGCACCCTATGCTTAAAATACTTTGGTGATCCCTCCAGTAATTTATATTTTCTATACAGTGTGTCTTTTACTCCCACAGTTCTTCCTGTAACAATAACAACCTGTTTATGTTTTCTGTGAGAAGACATACGTACCATGACATCACAAAATGATAGTTCAATGTAAAACATGTAAAACAATATACTGTATATATGTATATATATAACAATGCAAAATGGAACGCACAATCATAAGAAAAATTCCACAGCCTGGGTGCCAGTCTATAAATTAAATAAATACTGCAAGAGGTGACAGCACTCAATGCAGTCAAATGGTCCAAAAAGCGGAGGTTTTATTTGAGTCCAACGTTTCTGTTCCATACAGGAACCTTCGTCAGGGAAAGGTTTTCCCTGACATTCTCATTTATCTTAGTTTCTTGTATATCTTCTGTTTTGGTTTCAGGTTTATCATTTCTAGGGGCAGATGTATCAAGGGTCGAATTTCGAGGGGTTAAATCCCTCGAAATTCGACTGGGGAATAGAATAGAATAGGGAATTCAGGCGAATTTACGCGCTGGCGAATAGTCGAATGGGCGAATATTCGCCCGGCGAATAGTCGCACGATCGAATATTCGATCAAAGGATTTTCATTAGATCGAAGGATTTTTATTCGATTGAATGATCGATCTAATGCCTTTTTATTTGATCGAAAATTTAGAAAACAAGCCTATGTGACTTTCCCATAGGCTTTTAAAGCAATTCGGTAGGTTTAATCTAGCGAAGTAGGCAGTCGAATGATTTTTAAAAGAGACAGTACTTCGACTATTGAAGGGGCGCATAGTCGCAGCGTTTTTTCGCTCTATCTATTCGAATCATTCTACTCAGGCTAATTTACGCCAATTCGATAGTCGAGGAGCACAAAAAACTACTCGAAATTCGAGTTTTTTTTTCCTCTATTCATTTACCCGAGCTTGGTGAATGTGCCCCCTAATGACACTTTTATGTTCATTTAGTCTAATTTTGAATGCCCTTGTGGTTTGACCAACATTGCCAAACCCACAAGGACACTTTTACAAATAGACTACCCCTTCTGTGCTGCCGGTTGCATAACAGCTGAATTTTATAGTGTGCTCCTTGCTTGGATGGGTACATACATAAAGCATGGGAAGATCCCCACCCTTTCTGAAAGTTTTTTTCCTGGTTTCTCTCCGCCTCACATAAGCTCTAGTTAGTTGATCACCTATGTTCTTGCCTTTTTTATAGGAAAATAGTGGATTATCCACAAATAACTTCCCGAAAACCATGTCGTTTTGTAAAATTGGCCAATGTTTTTTTATCACATTTTTAATAAAGGCAGTATGTGGGCCACATGTGGTGACACAGGGGATACCCACAATTTTTTGTTGATCCTTTTTCCTATTTAGCAGGTCCTCCCTCCCTCTACTTTATATTTATACATATTCCCCTCTGGTTCTTTGTTTGTACATATTCATAAAATATTTTTTTAGGAATTTGATTTCCAAACAATCATGAATAAGAAGAAATAAACTTGTTTATATCAGGTGAACTCTCTGCAGTCCATATGACTGGACTGCAATGGGCTGAAGCACTAAAAGTACATTCAATTCACAGTTGTAGAGCCAGACAATGCTTCTTGTGATGGCAAAATGAAGGTTTTTTTAATTTAGCATATTTATTGTCAAGGTAGCCCACCAAACAAAGACATAACAATTGCTACCAGGGGTGAGATATTTATTGCTGCATTAATCTGATGTGCACAAATAAAATACCATATGTATAAACCTTAGCATTGTTCCTGCCTCAGGTAAATGATGGATTAAACTTAGTTGACTTGTACTGTCGATTGATTTATGGCTCTTGAAGTTTGACATTGTCAGGGTGAATTCTCGTCATGGTTTATGGGCCTCTTTAGCTTGTTTATTGTTACCTTGTTATTACACCTGAAATTTACTCCAGGCCAAAATTCAATGCACATTTTTAAAAGTACAAGTAAGAGCTCTCGATGCTATATATATATATATATATATATATATATATATATATATATAGCCACATTTAAAAAAATGGTTTATAATAATGCAGACAAAGAATAATGAAACCATGCTAATGGTGTAGCACCAGGCACATAACCTCTGCTCATTATCTGACTAATTATGCTGGCATATAGCATAGAAGTGTTATTTTTTTAAAGCAAAAACTTTCTTTTGGAATTTCACCACTCAAGGTTTCCATAGCAACTCAAGTTCTCTGTCTAGCGCCGGTATGCTTTTGTCTGTGTAAGCACGGCAACTGCCTGCACTTACCAATTTTAATAGCCTTGGACAAGCCTCTGTGTCTGCCAAAAATATGACATTACAAATATTGGAGGTCGATGCACACGAATAGTTAGCCTATCATTTTACTTTCCTTTCCCCCAGCCCCCCCCCAGCATATAACAACATTATCATTTGAGGAAATATGCAGCTTAGTGTTTTATTTTCGCTATCAGTGACAATGGCTTATTGCTGATCCATCTGGCGAGTCATGCATTACCTTTTTTTAATTATGTGTACAAATAATGCTGAACTTAGAAAACAAATTTTGTATTTGTTTATGTGAAAGGTCGGACATTTGTATCGTCGCTGCCAGTCAGGTATCTCCGAGTTCTACTGATAATGTACAAGAACAGATTATCTTTCTTTTTTAGTGTTTGTTCTGTGCTATGTGAAGAAGTATTGCCTAGAAAACAACTTACCTCTCCCCAAACAAGTACTAATTAAAATTTATGTAAGTGATAAAAATCCCAGAGTCCTAATGCTTTCTCCTGCACTGGACTGGGCTATGCGCAATGCTTCTCAGATAAGCATTTCAAGGGTTAAATGACATCTTGCAAAGAAGCAAAGCCTTTTCTCTCCTTGGAAGTTTTAAAGGGTAAGATCGGTTAAACCATGTCTTGTCTCCCTACGTGAATGGTATTCAAAATTAGCATTGCACACACAGGAAGGAGAATTGCAATATTGGAAAGTCTAATATCACAGTTTACAAAGTTTCAACAAGGACAAGGACGACTTTGCTTTTAGCAAGTAATTTAAAGTGACTGCGATACCTGTGAATATTTGCTGCTCTCATGATAAAGATTGCTTATACAGGTATGGGAATTATTAGCTGGAAACCAGTTATCCAGAAAGCTCTAAATTACGAAAAAGGCAGTCTCCCATAGACTCAATTATATCCAAATAATCCAAATATTTAAATATGATTTCCTTTTTCTCTGTAATAATAAAACAGTAGCTTGTACTTGATCCAAACTAAGATATAATTAATCCTCATTGGAACCAGCCTATTGGTTTTATTTAATGTTTCTAGTAGACTTAAGGTATGAAGATCCAAATTACAGAAAGATCCCAGGTCCCGAGCATTCTGATTGTTTTGTGTACTTTACTGGGATATGTAATAAAAGGGACGACGTTTGCCTTAGGATCAGTAGCCCTTAACAACCTGTCAACAAGTAATATTTACTGGCCAGCAGTTTAAAAGCAAATATCTTATTGGTTGCTATGGGTTACTGCTCCTGGGTAAACTTAGTCCCTTTTATTACATATGGGGGGTTCTTCCTCCTGGATTTGGTTAGAATGCTGCCAGAGGATGTAAGGGCTTCAGGAATTTTGTTGGGGGATGTAGTCGGCCCTCCATTTAGATACACCTTGGTAAACTTTTCTATTAACCCAATAGTATCTTCATCTATACTGTACCAGACTGTACCAGCATCAAACAATTCATGTGTGAACATCCAGCATCATTAAAAGCTCACCCCTTCCAATTTCAAATTGCTGAGCAAAATGAGTGAGGATTCATGCACAGTGCATTTGCTATTGTGGGATCTAAACTCTGAACAGTTTCACTCAATTTTCTTATGCAAACAGCATGTCTTGATAAAATGATAGTGTTTCTGCAAAGGTTTCCTTCCCTGTACAAAGCATGTTGTTCTGCTTATAAGTTGATCTGTTACAGTTTCCCCTCCCGCCATATCTAATGGGTTGTTCTTAAAGGAGAACTAAAGCTTAACTAAAGAAGTAGCTAGAAATGTTGTACATTATGTTTTGGGCTTCTGTACCAGCCCAAGGCAACCACAGCCCTTTAGCAGTAAAGATCTGTGTCTCCAAAGATGCCCCAGTAGCTCCCCATCTTCTTTTCTGCTGATTCACTGCACATGTTCTGTGCTGCTGTCACTTACTGAGTTTAGGGCGCCACTCACAATATACAGTACCCATAGAATATAAATGTCATAATATAAGGCTGATTAGTAATTAATAGAGATAATCACTACATGGCAGTTCAGAAATTAGTGCAATTAGCACCAGAATTTAATAATCAGCCCTGTAGCATCAGCTTATATTACAGACCAACCTCATTTTCTGCTGGATAATTAGCGACGACCCCTAAGCTTAGCTTCTCAACAGCTGCTCAGAGCCCACTGAACATGTGAGTGTCGCAGACACTTTCCAAGATGGTGACCCCCTGTGACAAGTTTGAAGTCCTGGATCATTGCTGCTATTGAGAAGCTGAAACTTTAGGCTGGTGCAACAAGTTCAGTATATAAAATAAGGCATTTTTTGGCTTTAGTTCTCCTTTAAATCCTCATATGACTTCATACCAGTTCTGGATAAAAGAAGGACTAAATATTTGGAAACAATTAAATGTATTATCTCTGTTATACTTTTTCTGTAGAGTCAGCTGCAGTTACCCCTTCATGAAAATACAAATCAGCTACAAATCAAAATTATTCTAAACATTTCATTTATTATATTAATTCCTGGCCTTGAGGTGCTCTAACAACCCCCTTTATGTTTTTTTCTCCTGGACACCAGCATAGGACACTGAACCTAAATGCAAATTGGATAGGGCTATAAAAGGAGCAAAGACAAAAAAGTCCATATCACCTTTACTTATTTGCAATCACGTGCAAGTGGCTGTGTGCACTAGTATAATTCACTTGTCTGGAAATTCTACATCAGGAAGTTTTTAGTTTTTCTGCATTCCCACATAATTTATTTTCAAGTATACAGGATGTGAAGGTCCTGCAAGGCGCACTTTTCAGGGATGAGCTGCAATTAAAAGAATTATTACGTTCTGGATAAAACGCCAAAAACACCAAAAAATATTATTGAGTGTGAATTATAGTTTTTTTTTTATCTCTCATATTTCGCTTGAACAAACAATAATGTACCCAACTGGCTGCAAGAACAATATTTTGCTGCATGTTAACATTTATGCATTAGAAGAGTGGTTGCCATATTGCTTGCTCCAAATGATATCTGATGCTGGTGTTCTGTTGGAGTCTGTCATGAAAACAACCGTGTATCGCCTTCTTGAATGCAAATAATGAAAGTATCTGCCGCCTCAAAGCATCAGTATTAAATCAAGCATCTATACTTAATATTGTTTAACATGCAACAATGATAGTGTTATGGAAACCAGATATGTGACAGCACTCGTCACATTGCTAATAATCAGCCAAGCTGTAAAGCATTGTGATGGGTAACCTCACTATCTCTGATTATTATGCCTATACGTGATGTGACAAACGTGTTCCAACATCACTGGCAAAACTGCAACAAAGCGGAAGAACAGTTTGCATAATTAGATTACAGATTGCTTTAAAGCAGACTCACATTCCAGACTCCATTAGTTTCAATACCACTGGAATGAATCCCAGGAACAGGTTTAGAAAAGTTCAGTTGAGATTATTATTGATTTTTATCCTCGCTAACTATCAATGAGCTGGTATTAGAATTTTCAATGGAATTTGGCTAATCAGCGTCGCTAACATTCTTTTCAAATGACGGTGATTGTTTTAATGCCTTCATCAGCCGTTGCCTTCGGACATCTGGTAAATTCATCCCTCAATGCCCACTGTAAATTCCTCTATTTGCTTTTGCCATCTCTGCTGTAGTGAAGAGGGCTGCCTTTATGGAATGACAATTGCACAGATACATTAGTCATGCAAAACAAAGCATCTTTAGATAAAAGTTTTATTGATAATAGTTCTCATACTCTTTCCTCTACAGAAATAATAACATAATAGAAAGTAAATGCGCCCTTCTTCTGGAGGCTATTGGAAGCAATTTTCCCACACATCTATATGCTTGCTATGCACTGATTACTAAACAGGTAGGGCTTCACATTACAAAAAGTACATTTTTATTTTCCCCAGCCTTCTGGAGACCAGCTCAGTGTGATATCTCAAGTTCTACCTGAAGTTGACCTATAATCGTGAACTGTGTGTGTGTGGAGCAATTTGTATTTTACTATTATCTTGCCTATTACTTCAACACAAAGCAATTAAGGAGATGTATTTGGCCTTACTTTCCAACCCAATCTCATTCTAGACATCCAATCTAAGCACTGATTAGAAGTGAACTAACTTTAGTCACTGGCTGATGGATTCTACACGGTGCCAATAGTTAGCCGGAGATATACGACTCACTTGAATGAATCTTGAAGACATTATTCTGTTATATACCAAGCATTAAACACAGTGATAGCTCAATAAATAATTAGGGCTCATCACATCTGTAGGCATAGCCTAGAATAATGATTCAAACCCTAGGCATTGTAGTGTCTCTGTATTCTATTTTAGGTGATATACTCGTATTAGATGCTGGGAAAACAGCTTGCAGTTCATAGGAACGTATTTCCTGGCGAGGTGATGTAGTGGCGCATTGCAAATCTAATTTTGTACAAAGCTTGGGATTGTGCTCAGCGAAGGTAAAATACATTGCAGGCAATTTCTAATTATTGTGACTGAAGTATTTAAAACCTTGGGTTTATAGGTAATGCAATGCACATCGCTCTTTGAGGTCACAATAAGGAAGAAGTCAAACATTTTCTTTCCTGCGAGGCAGATGCTGCAGCAACCATTTATAAAGTTACGTTCACAATAGATAATAGCTCGATAGTGACTCAAGAAGACAATTGTTTAGTTAACACAACATGACCAAACAGAGGTTGTTTTTGCTATTTTCTCCAGCAAGGGTATTTATTTTTCACCGCACACACATGGTGCTGGAAAAGTGTAATAGGACATGGGTGTAGAAGTTCACCCACTAAAATGATTTCCTTCTTCTGTTTTGCAGTTTCTCTATTTTCTCCCCCCTAACCCTTGATAAAGGGCCTGCCCCCGAAATGTCGCATTTTCTGCTAATAAACGAAAGGGACTGTCCCTGCTTGCACCTGCCCTTTGAGTGCCAGTGATTTCTTACCTACTTGCTGTTGGAGGGTGCCGATCCCTTTGTCACTGTGCACCGGGCAATCAACACGTACTCCAGGGAGTGCGAGAGGAGTTTCTATTTTCTACCCCCTAACCCTGACCGGAGGAGCCCTGTAACTGCAGGACTTACAGAATAAACAAACAAAACAAAAAGAAAACAAGCATCAAGTCCTTTTAGAGAAGAATGGATACTTAATAAACTATATCCAGTGAGTGATTACATGGGCCCCGAGGCCCATTTATCAAAGGTCGAGTTTTTTTTAACTCTAATAAATTAGATTTTCCTCTAAATTCGATTGGGGGTTATTTATTAAAAAAAATGGAATATCTAAAACTCTAATTAATTTTACAGATGGAAAAAAATGTCAGGAAGGCTAGTAACATCTTCAAATTGACCTCTCCCATTGACTTATACATGAACTTGTCAGGTGGCAACCTTAAATTTTCAATCCAGCTGCCCCATAATGTAATTTCAGGATTCTCACTTTAAAGGTAAATATTGGAAATTATACAATAAAGACTTTACGTTGGGCAGGAAAATTGTTATGCACACCAGGAGACTGGCACATTCCCATACCCATTATCACAATGGTTCCTGAGTGCGATTTAATGATCCCCTAACTGGTTGCATCATGACATTGGTGTGTTGAGTTCACTTGAGTTTTGAGGGCCTTTTGTTTTAACTCTCTCTCATTCTGCACTCTTCCCTTGTCCCAGTTGGCTTCTGTTCTGCAGACTCTGTTCAAACCTTGATTCTGTTTTTCTGGTATTTATCCTCTCCTCTATTTGACCATGTAGTTTGCAGCATGCCCTGATGTTTGGTCTGTACCAAGCCACTCCAGGTAAACCCCATATGGTGGTCCTAACTATTTACCTCCAGTCATATTATTCATAGGCTGCCACTGTTCTTGGTATGGTGATATGGCAGTTTTCTAATGATAAATGTGTAACTATAGCCCCTGTTTTTAAAATGTATGCACTAGCTCAATGTAACAAGAATGAATAAATATCATTAGCCATTAACCCGAAGGTCATCTCAGAGCTATTAATTATTTTTCCTTGGCTGACAGAACACTATAAAGAATGAACAATTAAAGTCTGTGAATTAAGGATTTCCCTTTCTCTCTCATAAAATACTGAAAACCACAAAGTTTATTGGTAAATGTGTCATTTCTATTCATTTCCATAAATAATACTTCAGAGTCACAAATCCCTAGCGCTTTCAACATGTGCATTTGCCATGTGTAATGATTCATTCTATAAGGTTATCCTGTAATAGAAAAATATATTAAAGGCTCATTATTGGGTTAATCTCACTTCAGCAGGATGGCGTATCCAATTGAGTTGGATTATTGGAAATTTATATTATGTAAATACATAAATATAAAATGTATTGTACATTGCCTGTTCAATGTTCATTTGCATGATTTTGATAATAATAGAGTACTACATAACACAGGCATACTTTTATGCATACAGAGGTTGATGAGCACTTACTTGGACAAAGGTTGAACTATATCTATAAATGCTACATATAAAGGGTCATTTACAACACTGTGCACTGCACAAGAAAGAGTTTTCAGATGAAATCTACTCACGTGTTGCATTTTGTCCCACAGCTCCAGCATAACTGTGCCCACGTGGGACATTTGCGCATAATACATTAAAATGAACGCAAAGAATGTGCATTGCATCACTTCCGGCCAAGCAGTGAAACAGCATTACCCGTTCTGCTAGTTGTCCCCCTCGCCGCAGGCTCATGAAGCCATGTGAGAGCATCAATTTAAAAGAGAAGAATGGCAGGGAGGGGGATTTTGATAGGCCAGAACCCGGGGGAACAGGATTCCAGAGAGTCAATATAAGCACCAGTGCACAATTCAACAGCATAAGAGGTTGTCAAGAACATATTTAGGTTGAAGCCTATGACTAAGGGAATGTGTTCCCGAAACGCGTAAGGCCTATGTATTTCTGCAGTACTTTGCAATAAAAACCTGCTTTTTTACCACAGTGCTGTCCTCCTGTTCATGTATCATATTTAGGTTTGGTGCTGTCCTAGGCACTGGACCTGTGAGCACCCCTATGAGATGTCACAACACAAGCACATGGGCGTGATGTCACTTCCAACGTGTGGTGCTCAGTGGACCCCCACTCACTTCTGCTGCTAGATTTAGTAAGGAACAAGGCTAGAACTTGGGGGTAGGCACAGTTCTGTTCAACATTATGCACACTTGAAACCGCTTTTCAATCCTTGGACTCCGTTGGCTGAACAAAACTCAAAGCCCTCTGTCAACTGACCAACCACCAGTGGGCGAATCTCAAATCCCACTGTTTGACGAGGATTCCGACCCTTGCAAATTAGATTACCTACAGTTGACTGATGTAGAAGGGTCAGATGACTTCAATTCTGAAACAGATGAGGAACTATTGTTACATGCCACCCCAATTCCTGATGGCACTTTCGATCCTAGTTCACAGAACTTCACAGATACTCCTGCCTTACAACCCAGGCTCCAGAGACAGAGAAAGGCACCCAAGTGGAACTGACTATTGTGTTCAGTTATCCAGAAGTGAGGACGGATCGTTTCAATTGAGAGGGCGGTGTAATAGGCAGACAAATGATGAAGAAGCAAAAGTCACCTCCAGTCTGCAGATGGCAGCATTAGCTAATCCAGAAAGAGTAAAGCTGATGCCTTGTGACTGTATAAGGGATGCTGGGAAAGAGGAAGGCAAGGCAACAAAGCAAGGAGGGAGCATGCACAGATCTGGCAACAGGGAGACAGGGACCCCCTGTGATCTAAAGTTGGTAAAGTGCAGGAAAGGCTGCTCCAACTGCCGGTTCCACTTGGTGTATCAGTGAGTGTCAGTTAGGGAAGGACTTCACTCTCCCTACAATTTAGGCTCCTCAGGTTTCCTGTTCCAATAGGTCTTCATTGTAGCTGTTGCAGATCTAGCGCCCAGTTAGGAACTAGGGGAATTGTTCCATAAAAAACAGAAGGTTCATTAGTCAGGTCCCTTCTTTGAGCAGAGTAGGTTAGAGCCCCAGCTTAGTTACTGGCCTAGTTCTACCCAAAAGGAGAGCCAGGACTAACTACTGGACACTGCATTCCCTGGAAATATTGTATGGATACATATAAGTGAATTAAAAAATATACTGGAATCCATGGATGTAACACCAGGGATTACAGATAAGTGCCCACCAATGTAAAGTGTACACAACACACAGGTCTGAGCTCTCTGTTATATGTGCTGCACCACAGGGGGTTAAGAAATGGTTAATAACTGTATTACTTTGTTCTTTACTGATATTCTTTGTATTTGCTTGTATTTGCTTGTATTTGCATGTAAAAACAGGCTGTTAAAGGAATCCATGTTCATCTGTGTAACATGGAGCACCATATACTCTATGTGGTGCTCCATGTTACACAGATGAACATTTGGTTTTGATGCTATCCGGAGCAGCTATACATGTGTAGCACACAGTAAGTTTATTACTGGGGTGCTCCCTTGAGACAACCTTGCTTTGTTAAAGGAATCAATGCTTTGCCCAGTTACCCAGAAGGTAATAGACAATGTGGTACAATATTCACAAAGAAAATCTATCCAGTTATTAGTTTTGCCAAAAACAAAAGAGCACAGAAGTACAGTTGTATAAAGGAAAAGCCTTCATGCTACTGAGCCACATGTTATTGGCCCAATGGAATTTTGTTTGATGATGTAAATCAAAGAAATAGAATGTTTGTGTATGATTTACAGTGACTGAGATATCTGGCAAATATCAGAGGTGATGATAACACCTTTTCCTGGTCATATGACACATGAATTCATTGTAAATTATATTTC